>NW_026975207.1:600000-922357 GCF_030014295.1 Loxodonta africana | reverse complement strand
AAGCAACCTTGCATACCTGGTATAAATCCTACTTGGTTATGGTGGATTTTTTTTTTTCATATGTTGTTGAATTCTGTTGGCTAGAATTTTCTTGAGGATTTTTGCCTCTATATTCATGAGGGATATAGGTCTGTAATTTTCTTTTTTTGTGTTGTCTTTAGCTGGTTTTGGTATCAGGGTTATGCTGGCTTCATAGAAGGAGTTAGGTAGTATTCCGTCCTTTTCTATGCTTTGAAATACCTTCAGTAGTAGTGGTAAGTCTTCCCTGAAAGTTTGGTAGAACTTTGCAGTGAAGCCGTCAGGGCCAAGGCTTTTTTTGTTGGGAGTGTTTTGATTACCTTTTCAATCTCTTTTTTTGTTACGGGTTTATTTAGTTGTTGTACTTCAGTTTGTGTTAGTTTAGGTAGGTAGTGTGTTTCTAGGAATTCATCCATTTTTTCTAGGTTTTCAAATTTGTTAGAGTACAATTTTTTGTAGTAATCTGTTATGATTGTTTTAATTTCAGTTGGATCTGTTGTGATATGGCCCATCCCATTTCTTACTCGGATTATTGGTTTCTTTTCCTGTATTTCTTTAGTCAGTCTGGCCAATGGTTTATCAATTTTGTTAATTTTTTCAAAGAAGCAGTTTTTGGCCTTGTTAACTCTTTCGATTGTTTTTCTATTCTCTAATTCATTTAATTTTGCTGTAGTTTTTATTTTTCGCTTTCTTCTGGTGCCTGACAGTTTCTTTTGTTGCTCTCTTTCTGTTTGTTCAAGTTGTAGGGACAGTTCTTTCATTTTGGCTGTTCTTTAATATGTGTGCCTTTATTGATATAAATTGACCTCTGAGCACTGCTTTCACCATGTCCTAAAGGTTTTCATAGGAAGTGTTTTCAGTCTTATTGAATTCTGTGAATTTCTTTATTCCCTCATTAAGGTCTTCCATAACCCAGTCTTTTTTGAGCAGGGTATTGTGCAGTTTCCAAGCATTTGATTTCTTTTCCCTGGTTTTTCTGTTATTGATTTTTACTTTTATGGTCTTTCGTTCAGAGAAGATGTTTTGTAATATTTCAGTGTTTTGGGTTCTGTAAAGGCTTGGTTTATGACCTAATATGTGATCTATTCTAGAGAATGTTTCATGTGCACTAGAAAAGAAATTATAGTTTGCAGCTGTTGGGTGGAGTGTTCTGTATAAGTCTATGAAGTGAAGTTGTTTAATTGTAGCAATTAGATCTTCCATGTCTGTATTGAGCTTCTTACTGCATTTCCTATCCTTCACTGAGAGTGTTGTGTTGAAGTCTGCTACTATAATTGTGGGGGTGTCTATCTCACTTTTTAATTCTGTTAACATTTGTTTTATGAATGTTGCGGCCCTATCATTGGGTGCATAAATATTTAATACAGTTATATCTTCCTGGTAAATTGTCCCTTTAATCATTATGTAGTGTCCTTCTTTATCCTTTGTGGTGGATTTAACTTTAAAGTCTATTTTGTTGGAAATTGGTATTGCCTCTCCTGGTCTTTTTTGATTGTTGTTTGCTTGATATATTTTTATCCATCCTTTCAGTTTTAGTTTATTTGTGTCTCTATGTCTATGGCATGTCTCTTTTAGGCAGCATACGGACTGATCGTGTTTTTTTATCCAGTCTGCAACTTTCTGTCTCATTATTGGTGAATTTAGTCTATTTACATTAAATATAATTATAGATAAGTATGAGTTTAGTGCTGTCATTTTGATGCCTGTTTTTGACAATTTCGTTTTTCCATTTACTTTTTTGTGCTGAGTTTTTCTTTGTAGAATGTGTGTTCCTCCTTTTTATAGTATCTGAGTTTATGTTGGTGAGTCATTATGTTTATCTTGGTTTTTATTTTGAAGTATGGAATTGTTAGACCTCGTTGTGGTTACCTTAATATTTACCCCGGTTTGACTAAGTAAAAACCTAAGTTGTTTTGCCCTGTATCGCCTTGGTTTCCTCTCCATATGTAAGATCTATGCCTCCTGTATTTAGTCCCTCTTTTTTGTCTATTGTAATCTTTTACATAATCACATCAATGATTCCCTGTTTTGAGCAGTTTTTTTTTAATTAATCTTATTTTGTTTTTGTGATTTCCCTATCTGAGTTGATATCAGGATGTTTTGTTCTGTGACCTTGTGTTGTGTTGGAATCTGATATTATTGATTTTCTGACCAAAGAATTTCCTTTAGTAATTCTTGCAGTTTTGGTTTGGTTTTTGCAAATTCTCTAAGCTTGTGTTTATCTGTAAATATCTTAATTTCACCTTCATGTTTTAGAGTTTTGCTGGATATATGATTCTTGGCTGACAGTTTTTCTTCTTTGAGTGCTCTATATATGTTATTCCATTGCCTTCTTGCCTGCATGGTTTCTGCCAAATAGTGCAAACTTATTGATTCTCCTTTGTAGGTAACTTTTCGTTTATCCTTGGGTGCTTTTAAATTTTTCTCTTTATCTTTGGTTTTGGCAGGTTTGATGATATGTCTTGGTGATTTTCTTTTGGGATCTATCTTGTATGAGGTTCGATGAACATCTTGGGTAGGTATCTTTTCATCTTCCACGATGCCAGGGAATTTTTCTGCCATCAGATCTTCCACTATTCTCTCTGTATTTTCTGTTACCCCTCCCTGTCTGGAACTCCAATCACACGCAAATTATTCTTGATAGAGTCCCCCATGATTCTTAGGGTTTCTTCATAGTTTTAAATTCTACTATCTGATTTTTCGTCAACTGTATTTGTGTCAATTGTCTTATCCTCCAGCTCCCCCACTCTGCATTCCAGTTCCTCGAGTCTGCTCCTCTGACTTCCTATTGAGTTGTCTGTGTGACTTTATTGTTAATCTTTTGGATTTCTGAATGCTGTCTCTCTATGGATTCTTACAGCTTATTAATTTTTTCACTATTTTCTTAATTAATCTTTTGGATTTCTTCAACTGCTTTACCCGTGTATTCCTTGGCTTTTTCTGTAGATTGCCTTATTTCATTTGTGAGGTCATTCTTGATGTCTTCAAGCATTCTGTATACAATTGTTTTATATTCTATATTTGGCAATTCTAGGAATGTATCCACATCCAAGAATGATTTTGATTCTTTGATTTGGGGGTTTGTAGAAGCAATCATGGTCTGCTTCTTCATGTGATTTGATGTCAACTGCTGTCTCTGAGCCATCTATAAGATTTTGTAATATTTTCTTTTATATTTGCTCACTGAGTCTTATCTTGTTGTTTTGTTTTGTTACAATACACCCAGATGGGCTACTAGGTTGTGGTATGGTGATTGCTGTAGGTTTTGAATCACTTACATCCTGTTACCAGCTTTCCTGAACTGTTACCAGGTATATAAGTGTATGAGTCCATTCACTATTCTTGAATAGAATCAGCTCAGGTGTCCTGATAGCTGGTCACCTAGTGTGTGGTGTAGGCTCTCATCTATTATCTTAGAGGAGTAGTGGTGATGGTTGTATGCACCAGTTTCTATTAGTGGCATGGGGTCACATTTCGAGGAGGGCAGGATGCTGACAGTCTTCCTTCAAGTGTCAGTGAGGTAAGTGTGGCTCTATTCTCTAGAGCGCTCTGGTGGGTGGGCTCTGCAGCTGTATCTTAGGCACCCAATGCTTGGGAGATGTCACTATTCTCAGACCCCTCTAGCAGGTGGTTAGGTGTTGTGGGTGGAGTCTCAGCCCTCAGTTCGCTGGTGTGGATCAGCGAGGGCTCTGTTTAGTAGGTAGAGAGGTATCTGACCTCCAAAACTTGCCTTTCCACTGCTGAGTTAAAATAATTATGGTCAGATCTCTATCAGAATCGCCTTTGCAGTATAATAGCCACCTAGTTACCTGTAGGGTGAAAGCCAAAGACTATGGGTCTCTTAATGCCTGGATGGAGCTGATTCTGTATTGTTATTCCAGTTTAGGGAAGTCAGGGAAGGATTTTTTCTTTGATTGTTAAATGCTGCTTTTCTCAGGCAAGGGGAATGGGTTAGAAAAGAAAGAAGAAAAAAAATCCAGCAGTGCACTTCACTCTCTAGCACAGAGAATTCCAATGTTAATGAAGCTGGCTGGGGCAATGAGGGGTGGAATCAGATATATAGAAGAGAGTAGCCTGGCAAAATATACAAAGTTACTTATGTTGTTTGGTGAGGACTGTTTTTTCTGAGATTCCAGAGCGTTGTGTAGCTTGTGTGTGGTGGCTGGATCCCTGCTGAGACTGTCCCAGAGGGTTAGGGCTGCGTCCATGCTCACACCGTCTCAGGAAGCCGCAATCGGCTCCCCCACACTTAGTCCCAAGCCCAGCACCAAGGTTTCCTTTCTGGGACGCTGCACTCCAGGCTCCAAAACCAGTCACTGCTTCCCCATGGTTTTTCGTTTCCCTGTCAGCCGCGTCTGTGTGGAGCCTGAATGTGCTGCCTGGGTCTCCTCCGAGGTTCTTCCTGAGGGTTAGGCCTACATCCGTGCTTCCCTGTCTCAGTAAGCCACAATCAGCCCCACCACTCTGGCACCAGGGAACCGTGAGGGCTCAAGGCTGCGGCGTGGGACACTGGCTCCGGAAGCGGTCCCTGCTGCAGTGTGGCTTTTTGCTCCCCTGTCACTCAGGTCAACTCCTTAGTTCTGTGTTTGATGGTCAGGGTTTGTAGATTGTCCTTTATGTAATTGATTCACTTGTTTTTTTGAGTCTTTGTTTCAAGAGGGATAAGCGGAAGCTTCTACCTCGTCAGCCATCTTGGTCCTGCTCCTGTGTCTGCCTCTTTATGTGATTTGATATTGACTGTTGTCTCTGAGCAATCTGTAAGTTATTGTATCAGTTTATTTTATGCTTGCTTTTTGTATCCTAGCTTCTTGCTTTGTTTAGTTTTGGTATACCCAAATAAGCTGCTTGAGTGCGCTAGGTTGATTATTTTCACCTTTGAAGCTCTAATGTACTATCACCAGATGGCTAGCACTGTTACCAGGCATATGAGCCTAGGAGTTCATTTAGTTTTCTTGTATGGATTCAACTCAGGTGCCCAGGTAGTTGGTCATAAAGTGTGTGGTACGGGCTCTGTCCTACAGCCTTAGAGGGGCAGGGGTTATTGGTGTAGGCAGAAGTATCTGGCTGCAGTAGAGGGTCAGGCTCTGATCAAGGCAGGGGTCTGACAGCTGACCTCTGAGTGTCTGTGAGGAAAGTGCATCCCTGTTCTGTAGAGCACACGGGTGGGTTCTGCAGAAGGGCGATGGGTACTCAATGCTTTTGGTTGTAAGTTCTGGGAGGTACTACTTATCCTTGGAGCCCTGTTACAGGTGGCTAGGTATTGTGGGTGGAGCCAGCAGTCCTTAGGCCCCTGATGTGGGTAGGTGAAGACCCTGTTTAATAGGCAAAGCAGTGTCAAACAACAAACACCCATCTTTCCACCGTCCAGCTGAAACAGTTGCAGGCTGGCAACAAGGGCCTATTCTCCTGAAATGGGCCCACACAGGTCCATGCTGGGGTGAAAGGTATTCAAAGCCCATGGACCGTTTGTGCCTGAACAAGAGCTGCTTGTGTCCTGAGCTCCCCAGCTTAATTGAGCTGGCAGATTATCTTTCCCCCAGTTGTGAACTTATACCTTCTTCAAGGACGGAAGAATGGCTCAGAGTGGTACCAGGGCCTATCTCAGGCCCAGGGAAGTTGACAGCCACTGAAGCCGGCTTGGGGGCTGGGGGCATGGTAAAATAAACACAAGTAATTAGCTTTTGCCGAGAGCGCCGTTCTTCTCTTGTTCTGGAGGTGTGAGTAGTCTGTGCAACTTGCTGTCTTTTCCTGAGCGAAGCGTCTCTGGAACGCTACTGCCAGCCCCGCTGCAGTCGCTCCAGGGAACGGTGCCTGAGGGTTCCTGGCTGTTCAGGTCCAGTAACTCCTCTCCACTTCTGAATAGTCTCTCCCTCCCTCTGCCGCTGAGCCCGTTTTCTAACTTTGCCTTTGATGCTCAGGGCTCCTAGCTTGTCATAAATATAATTGCTTCGCTTGTTTTTTCGGGTCTTTTTTGTAAGAGGGATGACTGGCGGCATCTCACTACTCTGCCATCTTGGCCTCGCCTCTCTAATATAATCAACAATTTTTTTTTAAAAAGAAAGAAAAGTGTGAAACCTGTAGAAACAACAAATAATAGAATGAGATCCACAGAAAAACTAGATATTGGAGCTATCAGACAAAGACACTGAAATAACTCTATTATGTTCAAAGAAATAAAGGCAAGACTTAGAAATTTGGCAAAAAACTAGAAACTAAGAAAAAGATCAACTTAGAAAGTCAACTGAAAACCATAGCTGAAGTTAAAATCTTAATGCATGTATATAACAGCAGATTAAAAATGCTGAAGAGAGATTTAGTGAACTGGAAGATATGTTGGAAGAAAATAGAGGCATAGACAAAAGAAAAAATATATAAAATATAAAAAGGAATAAGATATAGAGAATACAATGAGAATATCTAGCATAAGATTAAGAAGGAAGAAAAAGAATGAGGCAGAAAAACTGAGATTATGGCTGAGAATTTTCTTCAAATGATTAATGATATCAAGTCACAGATCCTAGAAGACTTACAAAACCCAAACCAAAAAAAAAAAAAAAACCAAAAAACCCACTGCCGTCGAGTCGATTCTGACTCAAAGCGACCCTACAGGACAGAGTAGAACTGCTCCGTGGAGTTTCCAAGGAGCGCCTGGTGGATTCGAACTGCTGACGTTTTGCTTAGCAGCCATAACACTTAACCGCTACGCCACCAGGGTTTCCTTATAAGACCCATGTAGGGTAAATACAAAGAAATTCGTATCTAGGTACATCATAGTAGAACTGCTGAAGCTAAAGACAAAAAACCCCACAAAAAACAAATAATTTAAAACTACTTAAAGAATGGAAGAGATTATCTTTAAAGGACAAACAAAAAAACTGACTGATGACTTCTCTACAGAAATAGTGACAACCCTAAGATAATAAAAAAAAGACAATAAGATGATATATTTAAATTATAGAGAGAAAATACATGGCAACCCAGAACTCTATGCTGAGGAAAAACATCATGAATGAGCAAAGACCTTTTGTTTTCAGACAAACAAAACCTGGATAAGTTAACATCAGCATGCCCACATTAAAGAAAATTCCAAAGGTATTCTTCAAGCCGGAAGAAAATAAGGTGAAAGGCTTAAGATGCAAGAAGGAATGAAAGTTAATGAAACGAGTAAAAATAGAGGATTACTGACTGCATGACATAATAAGAATAGACATTATTGGGTTTAAAATATGTAAGAAATTAGAATGTATGATAACTACAGCCTTTTGACTTTTATGGCTTTATGGTCAGGAAACATGCTGTGTAATATTTTGATGTTTTGGATTCTGTTAATGCTTGTTTTGTGGCCTAATACGTGGTCTATTCTCAAGAATGCTCCATGAGCGTTAGAAAAGAAAGTTTACTTGACTACCGTTGGGTGAAGTGTTGTGTTTAAGTCTATGAGATCAAGTTGGCTGATTGTGGTATTTAGGTCTTCCGTGTCTTTATTGAGCTTCTTTATGGATATCCTGTCTGTCATCAGAAGTGGTATGTTGAAGTCTTCTACTGTTATTGTGGAGCTATTTCTCTTTTCAATGCTGTTTGAGTTTGTTTTATGTATTTTGGAGCCCTGTCATTGGGTGTATAAGTATTTATTATGATTTTGACCTCCTGGTATATTGACCCTTTAATCATTATATAGTGTATTTCCTTTTCCTTTGTGGAGGATTTTACTTTAAAGCCTGTTTTATCAGAGATTAATATTGCCCACTCTTATTTTTTATTGTTATCTGCTTGATATATATAAATATTTTCCATTCTTTGAGATTTAGTTTGTTTATGTCTTTGAGTCTATGGTGTGTCTCTTGCAGTCTGCATACAGACGGATCATGTTTTCTAATCCATTCTGCTACTCTCTGTCTCCTTATGGGTGCAATTAAACCATTTACATTTATCGTAATTATTCATAGTTAACGAGTTTTTTTATGAGTTTAGTGCTGTCATTTTCATCTTTTTTGTGTATGTCTTGTGGCATTTTCCTTATTCCATTTAATTTTCTCTGTTGAGTCGTTTTTCTTTGTGCATTTTCTTTCCATCCTCTTCATTTATGTTGCCTTTGTATTTACTGCTAATTATTTTTTTCTGTGCTGAATCGTTTTTCTTTTTAGTCTTTCATCTTCTTCCTTGTTGTTGCTTTTGTATTTGCTGAAAATTTATGTTTTCCTTGTTTTTTTTTAAATTTTAATGTGTAGGATTGTTAGTTTCCTTTGGGTTACCTTAACATTTACCTCTGATTTCTAAATTTAAACCAATCTTTTATTTCTTTATATAGTCTTGACTTCCTCTCCATATGAAAAATCTATGACTACATTACTTTGTCCCTCTTTTTTGTGTTAATGTTGTCATCTTTTACAGATCAATGTCTCTGTTGCTATATTTTCAGAGTTTTAGCTTTCATTTATTTGTGACGTCCCTATGTGGGTTGATATCTGGTTGTTCTGTCCCGTGTTCTAGTTTTGGGTTGTTAGCTGATGTTATTGATTTTCTAACTGGAGAACTCCCCTTATTATTTCTTGTCATATTGGTTAGGTTTTTAAAAATTCCTTAAACTTCTGCTTGTCTGGAAATGTCCTAATTTCACCATCATATTTGAGAGACAGTTTTGCTGGATATATAATTCTTGCAGGCAATTTTTTTTTTTTCCTTCAGGGCTTTGTATATGTCCTTCTTGCCTGCATGGTTTCTGCTGAGCAGTCCAAGCTTAGTCTTACTGACCCTTCTTTATAGGTGACTTTTGTTTATCCCTAGCTACTCTTAAAATTCTCTCTTTATATTTGGTTTTGACAAGCAAGATTATAATATGTCCTGGTGACTTCATCTTGGCATCTACCTTGGGTGGGGTTCAGTAAGCATCTTGGATAGATATCTTCTTATCTTTCACAAGATCAGCGAAGTTTTTAGCCAAGAAGTCTTCAACAATTCTCACTGTGTTTTCTGTTACCCTCCACCCCCCACCCCAATTCTGGTGTTCCAATCACTCTTGATAGAGTCCTGCATAATTCTTAGAGTTTCTTCAATTTTAAAAAATTATTTTATCTGATTTTTCCTCAAATAACTTGGCGTCAATTGCTTTATCTTCAGTCTCACTAATTCTGACTTCCAGTGCCTCAATTCTGCTCCTCTCGTTTTCTATTGAGTTGTCTAATTCTGAAATTTTATTGTTACTCTTTTGGATTTGCTTGCTATCTTTCTATGGATTCTTGCAGCCTGTTATATTTGTCATCATACTCTTGTATAACCTTCTTAAGTTCCTCTTTTGTTTTATCTGTGTGTTCCTTGGCTTGTTCTTCGTTTTGCCTGATCTCCTCCTGGATCTCTTGAAGAGCTCGGTCTCTTAATCTTTTAAATTCTACCTCCGGCAATTCCTGGAATTTCTCTTCATTTGGAAGATTTCTTGATTTGTTGTTTTGGGAACTTCCTGAATCCATCATGTTCTGCCTCTTTATGTTATTTGATATTTACACTTGTCTCTGAGCCATCAGTGAGTTATTATATTCATTTATTTTATGTTTGCTTGCTGAGTCGGAATCTACTTGATGGCACTGGGCTTGGTTTTTTTTTTTTTTGGTGTACTGTGTCATAGCTTCTTGTTTTATTTTGATATGCCCAAATAGGCTGCTTGGGTGAGCTAGTTTGATTATTGGCACCTTTTGAAGCTCTTACGTCCTGTCACCAGGTGATCAGAGCTGTTACTAGGTATGTGAGCCTAGGAGCCCTTTTACATTCTTGTATGGATTCAGCTCAGGTGTCCAGGTAGTTGGTCACCAAATGTGTGGTGTAGGCTTTTACCTACACTCCTACATAGACAGGGTTGATTGGTGTAGGTACAGGTGTCTGGCTACTGTGGGGGGGATGACTGCCCCTGAGTGTCTGGGAGGAAAGCATGTCCCTGTTCCCTAGAGCACATAGGTGGGTGGGTTTTGCAGCCAGACCGTGGGCACCCAATGCTGTTGATTGTAAGGACTGGGATTCACCACTTAACTCTTGGACTCCTGAATTGGGTGGCTAGGTGGCATGGGTGGAGCCACCAACCCTCAGGTCACTGATGTGGGTAGGTGAGGACCCTGCTTAATTGGCAGAACGTTGTCAAATATCAGAAATCTGCCCCTCCACTTTATAGCTGATACAGTTGAAAATAGGCTTCAGGTATATACCCTGTCGTAGTGTGCTAATGAGAGCCTATGCTGTTGAAATGGGCCCACACAGATCTATGCAAGGGTGAAAGGCATTCAGAGTCCTTGGACCCCTTATGTCTGTGTCTTCCCAGAGTTCCTGGCTTAGGGAAGCTGGCAGATTATTTTTTGTTGTTTGTTCCTGCTCCAGGGCATGTAATAGTTCCTACTTCTGGCCCAGGGGACCCAGAAATAGCTGAGCTGGTCCAAGACTAAAAACAGAGAGGGAGGAAGCAGGTAAATGGGAGAGATGTTCTTCCCAAAGGGGATGATTTTTGATTTGTGTGGCATTTTAAATTCATGTACTTATCTTTTGCCAACTTAGCACTGCTTTTCACTGCTTATGGAGGCTTGTATAGGCTTTCCACCACTCGGTCTCTTCAGATGTGGAAAACATGTCCCGAGCGTCACTGCTTGTGTCACCGCACATGCCATCCAATCCAGCCTGCAGGGTGCTGGTTTCTGCCAGGTCAGGTCTGTCAAACTCTCACTGCTTCTGAACCATATTCCCCTCCCCCTGCCACTAAGTCCGATTCTGTAACTTCACCTTTGATGTTCAGGGCTCCTAGATTGTCATATATAATCGATTTACTTCTTTGGGTCTTTGTTATAAGAGGGGCTACATAAAGCATCTGACTACTCTGCCATCTTGGCCCCACCCCCTACAAGAGTCATTTTTCATCACATTCCTGAATTTGACACTATCACAGAAACTTATCTTTGAGAAAATGAAATAGGGATGAGGCAGTAGGCGGAACAAACCCGTTGGGTTGGAGTCAATTCTGATGCATAATGACCCTATAGGTCAGAGTAGAACTGCCTCATAGGGTTTTCAAGGAGCGGCTGTTGCATTTGAACTACTGGGCCAGAGTATATTTGGAGCACTGGTGGTGCAGTGGTTAAGAACTCAGCTGCTAACCAAAAGCTTGGCAGTTCGAATACATTAGCTGCTCCATGGAAACCCTATTGGGGCAATTCTACTCTGTCCTATAGCATTGCTGTGTGTTGAAATCAATTCACCAGCAATGGGTTTGGTTTTTTGATTTACATGCCTACATGAGTAAAATTTGACTTAAATCTCTAAACTTAATTCTAACGTAAGAATGATATTGTAGCACTTCTCCGTAAAGGTTTGTCTTAAGTCATCAGGATAAATCCAAACCCACTGCCGTCGAGTCGATTCTGACTCATCCCGACCCTATAGGACAGAGTAGAACTGTCCGATAGAGTTTCCAAGAGCGCCTGGTGGATTTGAACTGCCGTTCTCTTGGTTAGCAGTCGTAGCACTTACCCACTATGGCACCAGGGTTTCCTCATCAGGATAAGCCTGTGCTAATTTATTGGATACCTTCAGGAATTCTTCATCAGTTATATTCACATTAAGAAGGAAAAAAATATCAGAAGGAACTTCATACATCCTTACCCTTCATTTCATGCAAGATTCAAGTGTGTCAGTGATGGTGGTTATGTAAAATTGATTCCTGGCACTCAATACTTCTGGAGCATTTCTGTCATTTACTTGTTTCTTCTAATGCTTCTGCAACAATAAACTGCCTGATAATCAGTATTTGGCAGTATTTGTTTTATTGTGTTTTCAAAATAGTCTCTTATGTAAATATCTTGTTAATAGCTGGTAGAGATCTATGCATGTCTATAAATTTATTTCTAAATCTTGGAGAATTGACTCATCAAATGAAAATGATGCTATATATTATTATACATAACAAACATAAATATATGGGCTGTGTTTACATTTTGTTGGTGACGTTTTAAGCTTCTGTTCTGATATCTCCTTTTTGTGACTGGTCTTCAGCAATATTCTCTATGGCACCTAGAATCTGAGCGTGTGATTCCAGGATTGCACTCGTTGCTATAGCATTTGCTTCCCAGTGGGTATTAGAAAGACATTTTAATGCTGATCATTGCCTATGAACAGCTCATCGGTGAATAGAGATGGCAAAAAAATTGTAAAATATCTGAATAGAAGAAAAAAATCATTTTTTTGACAAAAATCCATTGTGATATATCCTACAAAATACAGTGAATATGCAGCACCTTGGTATGAAAATGGCATATTCATTACATTCCAGAATTTTCTGTTGCATGCCTTTATAATGCAGTGACATTTCACAGCATTGTCATAGGATTGGTCTCTGCACTTAGAAAAATCAATTTTGCAAGCTTCATCTAATTAGTGAAACACTTGGTTTGCAATGTCTTTGAGGGCTAATGCGATGTGTTCTCCTGACTCGCTTGGTTCATGTTATGCCTTCTTTCTCTCAAGTTTCTTCAGTTTGTAATGGAAATGCCTAGCCTGTGCCTTTTATGCCATTGTACCTTTGGAAGCAGATAACTTGTGTCCTAGATTTCACAGATGAAGAGGGGTTTTTGAATTTTGGACTTGGACTTGATTTAAGACTTTTTCTATGCTATGATGGGATGAGGAAACCCTGGTGGCATAGTGGTTAAGTGCTACGGCTGCTAACTGAAAGGTCGGCAGTTCAAATCTGCCAGGCACTCCTTGGAAACTCTATGGGGAAGTTCTACTCTGTCCTATAGGGTCGCTATGAGTCAGAATCGACTGCATGGCAGTGGGTTTGGTTTTGGTTTGTGATGGGATGAATATGTTTTCCATTTGCAAGAATGTGATTTTGGGGGGATCAAAGGGTAGAATGTCATGGATTGAATTATGTCCCCCCAAAATGTGTGTATCAACTTGGATAGGCCATGTGAGGTTGTCCTCCATTTTGTGATGTTAATTTTATGTTGAGAGGATTAGGGTGGGATTTTAACACCTCCCTGATCTGAGATACAGGGAGTTTCCCTAGGGTGTGGCCTGCACCACCTTTTATCTCTCAGGAGATGAAAGGAAAGAGAGTTGGGGACCTCATACTACCAAGAGCAGAGCATGTCCTTTGGACCCGGGGTCCCTGCGCCTGAGAAGCTCCTTGACCATGGGAAGATGGAGGACAAGGACCTTCTTCCAGAATCAACAGAGAGAGAAAGCCTTCCCCTGGAGCTGACGTCCTGAATTTGGACTTGTAACCTACTAGACTGTGAGAAAATAAATTTCTCTTTGTTAAAGCCATCCACTTATGTTATCTGTTATGGCAGCACTAGATGACTAAGGCAGCGATGATTTTAGCTTCTGTTTTGGTGTTTCCTTTCTGTATCTGGTCTTCAGCAATATTCCGTGTGGCGCCTAGAATTGTACTTGTTGCTATAGCATGTGCTTCCCAATGTGTATTAGACATTTTAATGCTCAATCATTGCCTGAATATGTTTTAAGAACAGCTCATCAGTGAGTAGAGGTGGCAAAAAATTTGTAAAGTAACTGAATATTAGAAAAAACATCAATTGCTTTTGGACAAAAAAAATCTATTGTGATACATCCTACAAAATTAAGAGAATGTGCAGCACCTTGGTATGAAAAGGGCATATTAATTTCATTCCAGAATTTTCTGTCTATGGTTTCTTTAGCTCTTTGAGGAAATTTAAGACAATTGGTTTAAAATCTTTGTCTAGTAATCCCAATATCTGTGTTTCCTTAGGGATGCTTTCTGTTCATTCTCTTCTTTCTTTCTTCTTAACAAATGAACCATCCTTTTCTTTTTCCTTTTATGACTTAAAATAGTGTGTTGAAAACTGGTTATCTTAAATATTATAATGTAACTCTGGAAATCAGAGTCCCTCCAGTCATTAGGGTTTGCTTTTTTTTTTTTAATTGTTGAGGGCCAGTCATCCATTTGCTTAGTGATGTTTCCAAACTATTTCTGCAAAGATTGTATGTCTTCTCATGTGTGGACACTGAAGTTCTGTTCTGTTATGTCAGCAGTCAGTTCATGATCTGACAGTGATTTCTTTAAATGCTTGTAGCCAAAAAGAAAAAGTAACATTATCCCAGTCTTTGCAGATTGGCTCTGAACTGGGGTGTTCTTTCAGTGCTAAGCAAGAGCGTCTAAAACTCTGCCTTAGCCTTCACTTCCTGCCCCCATGGAGCCCAAAGATCAGCCAGAGGTGCAAGCCTAAAGCTTTGTCAGGATCTTTATGAGCATGTCTTCATCCTTAGGCAAGAATATTGCACTTCAGATTCCTCAGTATATATGGTAGCCCTTCAAAGCCCTTAAACCACCAATCATTGTCCTCTCAGCCCCCTTTTTTCCAAGCTTTTGGACATCTCTGCTGTTTTCTCTGTCCTTCATCCTTTGACCCTGGAGGTAGGACCAATTCTTATACCTTCGTACTGCTCAGTTTCCATCACATCATACATTTTTTCTTATGTGCTGTTGAGTCAATTCTGACTCATAGTGACTATAGGATGGAGTAGAACTTCTCCAAAGGGTTTCTAAGGCTGTAATATTTATGGAAGGAAACTGTCATATCTTTCTCCTGTGGAGTAGTTGGTGGATCAAATCAAAAGGTTTAACAGCTGAGTGCTTAACCACTGCACTACTGGGGCTCCTTTTGACATCATGCATCATAATAGATTTTTAACACACCCCTCAGAAACATAGAAGTCCATAAATTGTCAAGGGTACAGAAGATTTAACATGTATAAAAATACCAAATTGATATATGCGTATGTGTGTGCATTATCTAACCACTAAAGAATATACATTCATCTCATGCACATACATAGTGTTTATAAAAATTGACTGTATACTGTGTTATAAAGCAAGTCTCAACAAATTTCAAGAGTCTGCAATAATATAGAGGATACTGTGTAAGTACAGCATAATTAAAAAAAAAACCATCTTAGAAAAAGAAAATACAAAATCTCCATGTGCTTGGATATTTTAAAATACTATGAGTCAAAAAAGACATCATAATGAAAATTAGAATATATTTTGAAGTGAACAATTATGAACATAGTGCATATAAAAATTGGTGCAGTATAGACAATATAATATAGGAAAATTATAGCCTTAAAAATATAATTGGAAAGAACAAATTTTGAAAAATAAGTGAGTTAAACGTCCATTCAAAATGTTGGGAAAAAAACAGAAACAAACATTCATAGGAATTTTTGTTTCTATTAATGATTGGATACATGCAACAGACGATCAACGAAGACTAAAGTTGATTCTTAGAAAATGCTGGTAAAATTGACAAACTTTAGGCAAGATTGATCAAGTGAAAAAGAATGAAGGTATAAATAACGAATATCAGGAATTAGAAAGAAAATGACTGCAGATCTTGCAGAACTTAAAGATAATGTGAGAATGTTATGAACCATATTAGCTAATAAATTTGCAAATTTAGGTAAAGTAGGCAAACGTATCATACCATGTAAGTTAATAACAACGATTCAAGAAGAAACAGGAAGCAAAAGTAATTCCACAGTTGTTAATAGAATTGAATTGGAGCTCAAACTATTCTCAAAAAGAAAACTTCATGTCAGATGGCTTTTCCTGCAAATTCTGCCAAATATTCAAGAAATATTTCACAAATTCTTCAATATAAAATGAAATATATACCCAAACTCATTTTATAAAGCTTGTAGAATGAATATTGATACCAAAACCTGACAAGAGCAGCACAAGATGGGAAAATTACAGGCCAATGTCACTGATGAACATAGATGCAAAATATAAAAATAAATAGGCAAAACAAATCCAGCAATACTCTAAAGAAGAATATAGTGTGACCAAGTTGGGTCTATCCCAAGAATTCAAGGTTAGTTTAACATTCAAAAATGAATCAGTATAATTTGCCATATGTACAGGAAAAATAAATGTGATTACATTAATAGGTGTAATAAAATAAGTATTTGATAACCTTCAGCATCCACTCATGTTTTTTAAAAGAACATCTAGCATGCCATGAGACCAGAAGAACCAGAAGGTTCCCGGCTACTGTCGCTGAACATTTTGATCAAAGAGTCCATAGCAAAGCCCTGATCAAAAGGGGGAAAATGCAGAACAGAATTTCACATTCTCATGAACCCTAGACTTTTTGGAGCCATTGAGGGTGAATGAACTCCTGAAACTATTGCCGTGAGATAATCTTTAAACATTACACCAAAAGCATTCCCTTGAATCATCTTAAAACTGAAGTATAAAAAAGAAAACACCATACTGTTGCTGTTGAGTTGATTCCGACTCAGAGACCCTGTAGGACAGAATAGCACTGCCCCATAGAGTTTCCAAGGTGCAGGTGGTGGATTCAAACTGCTCTTCTTTTGCTTGGCTACCGTATCACTTAACTGCTGTGCCACGAGGGCTCCAGAACATTAGCTACTTAACTAATAAAAATGGTCTACCTTGAGCATATGCTCTTTTAAGGACTGTCTATATGGCATCAGATTGACAACAGCTACTGAAAAGATTAGATAGGAACCTTAAGGAGCAGTGGGTTTATGCTAATGATAGAGGAACAACTCAGAAAAGGAGGGTAAGAATGGTTGCACAACTTGAATGTAACTGATGTCATTAAATTGTACAGGTAGAAACTGTTGAGTTGGTGTATGTTTTGCTGCATACATTCTCAACCACAAAAAATACATTTACAGGTAATAATTAACAAAAAATGTCAAGGAGAGCTAAATATTTTGAAAATAAGACAGAGTTGCATGTGAGGGAATGAGTGGGGTGAGCTGTTTTAGATTAATAGTAAAAGCTTATGGGATCAGGATATTTGAGGAGATAACTGACCTATATCAAAGGAGAGAATAGCTGTATGAAGTTCTGGAGGGAGGATATTGCCAATAAAGGAAAGAGTTCTTTCTGAGGCCCTTAAATAACCAAGTGTTCTGGCATGTTTTGAGGAAGCTCAGGAAATAAGTCATGGCGAGTGTGGAGTGAACCGAGGGAAGACTGTTAGGAAATGAGGTTAGTATGGTGGGCAAGCCCTGCATCATGAAAGACCATGGGAAGGATTTGGGAATTTTTCCTAATTGCCATGAGAAGCCACTGAGGTGATGCTGTTATGTAGACTGTAAGAGGGAAGATCGGTGGCACGGAGTCCAGTTTTAACCAAGAGATGATGGTGGCTGTAAGGTGGAGGTAGTGAGAAGTGGATAGAGTCAGGATTTATTTTAAGGTAGCACCAAGAGTCCAGAATATGTGTCAATGGATTGGATGCAAGATTTGAATAAAGGAGAGAAATCAAGGATGATTTCTAGGTTTTTGTCCTGAACAACCCAGAGGATAGTGAGAACATTTGCTGAGATAAGGAAGACTGGGAGGTAGATAAGACACTTGGACGAAGAATTTTATTTGAACCACATTAAGTTTCAGATGCCTAGTAGACATTCAAGGGGAGATGTGAGGTCAGCCATGGGTGAAGGAACAACAGGGCAGAGTATGTAAATGAGGGTATCCTAGGGCTCAGGTGGAATTGACTGCCATGAATTGGCTCAGATTACCTAGACAGTGAGAAGTGATGAATGATGTTACTTAAACAGGGCATGGAAATCAATGAAAAAGGTGTGGGAGTGGCAGGGAGGCTAAGGTAGAGAAGTTTCTCTCTTCCTAAACCTGATTGGCTGGATTTGAAGACATCATAAGTTCCTGTATGAGAAATATCCAGCAAATTACCAGTTGATTTAATAAATTGATAACAAAGTCTACCTTTCAGCCAAAGATTGAAAAACAAACAAACCAATTGCCATCCAGTGAATTCTGACTCTTAGCAACCCTATAGGACAGAGTAGAACTACCCCATAGGGTTTCTAAGGAGCAGCTGGTAGATTCAAACAGCAGACCTGTTGGTTAGCAGCTTAGCTCTTACCCACTGCACCACCAGGCTCAAACCAAGAATAACACAGATGAGGAACTTACTCCTTAGTTCAATCAAGTATGTAGAAATTCAAATTTGTGATTTTGGAGATTCCCCCTCTTTTTTTTCAAAGTGGGGGGCATTGAGATGGAGGATTTTCCTATGCCCACCATCCTAAGGGATTTAATTAACCCATAGTTGAGACATTGTAAACATCTCAAGAAATTATTACCTTTGAGAAACTTGAGGGTGAGTAGGCATATCACCTGGCTCCTCTTAAACTCCTTTTAAAAACCTGACTTGAAGACTCACCTGCCTTTTTGAATAAGTGCCAGCTTGAATAGGCAGGGTTCAGGGAATTGCCAACCAAAGGTATGGTTTCTCCAGAGACCTCCAAGGGGTGTAAAAGAAGAGCGGAGCTAGACCCCGTGCTTGGGACACACCCTTGGTAGGAAATATTTGAGTGTGTGTGTGGTGAGGGGAGCACTGGGTGTGGGAGAGTGGGGTGGGTGGGTAATAGGGAAATGCCTGTTTTTTTTTTTTTTTTTTTTTTTCTGGTTTTAAGAAACAGTTTTTTACTTTTTTTTTTTTTTTTTTTAATTACAACGAACAGTTCAGTGGAGACACATTCCTTATCTGCAGGGGCTAGTGGAAGTGCTGATAGCTGAGAATGTAGCCTGCTCCCCAAGTGCGAGTTGGCATTTTGGAGAGAAATCTTGATGTTTGGAGCACTGACTGGCCCTGCCTTTTCTAAATAATTAAGGGTGGTGGGGTGGTGGTAAGAGAAAGAGGATGGTCTATGAACGCTGACCTTGGAAAATTAACCCAAGTGTGTGGGTTGTGGATAGCAGGAAAAGAACATCACCTGCAAATGACAGCAGTGCCTTTATTTATTTATTTATGCTTCTTTTTAGTTCTGAGTTGTTTTTAAGCCACAAATTCATGGGGCCACCATGAATTTTCAGAGAATGAGTTTTACAAAAATCTAAGTGTTTTAAATATTGCAAGGATTTACTTATATATGCTGTATATGAGAAAAGTCCTTACAGTTACAGGGAGGAGAAAGAAAGTATATTCAGGAATTAAATTTTCACAGTTCTCTGAATTCTTATATTTCTCTTGTTGTCCATTTTTCTTTTTTTGTCCTTCATCCACCCCTTCCACCTTGACCCACTGTCTTCATCATCTAGTGCTGCCGTAACAGAAATACCATGAGTGGATGGCTTTAACCAAGAGAAATTTAATACCTCACATTAAAGTAGGCTAATAGTCCAAATTCAAGGCATCAGCTCTAGGGGAAAGCTTTCTCTCTCTTTCGGCTCTGGAAGAAGGTCCTTGTCCTAGGAGCTTCTCAGGTGCAGGGACCCTGGGTCCAGAGGGCATGCTCTGCTCCTGGTGCTGCTTTCTTGATAGTCTGAGGCCCCCAACTCTCCGCTTGGCTTCCCTTTCCTTTTACCTCTTGCCAGATAAAAGGTGGTGCAGGCCACACCTCAGGGAAAGGTGACCTGAGTGAGGGTGGTGTTACAATCCCACCCTAATCCTCTTAAAGTAAAATTACAATCACAAAATGAAGGACAACTACACAATAGTGGGAATCATGGCCTAACCAAGTTGAGACACACGTTTTTTAGGGTCATAATTTAATCCAAACCAAATCAAACTTGTCACCATCAAGTTGATTCCAACCCATAGAGACCCTAGTTGATATTAACTCATAGAGACCCTGTAGCATAGAGTAGAACTACCTCATAGTTTCCAAGGACTAGTTGGTGGATTTGAACTGCTGACCTTTTGGTTAGCAGCTGAGCTCTTAACTAATATGCCACCAGGCCTCCTCTTGATACACAGCCCACCCTAATTCACCACTGTGTTAGAAAAAGGTTTTGCTATTCTGAAATAAGAACTTTTTACTATACTTTTGTGTTCGTGGTTGCTTTTGGTATGTCTTTAAGCACTGAACAGTTACCTCATACCCATTAAAAACCCATTGCCACTGAGTCTATTCCAACTCATAGCGGCCCAATAGGGCAGAGCAGAACTGTGCCATAGACTTTCCAAGGAGCGCCTTGTGGATTTGAACTGATGACCTTTTGGTTAGCAGCCATAGCTCTTAAACAGTACACCACCAGTGTGGGAGGGGTTTAATTGATAACATGATGTCTGGGCTCCAAGGGAGATGGAATGGATGTGCAGGAGAAGGGCATGCAGAGTCAGCCTGTATAGTCCCCTGAACTCTGTTCAAGATCATAACATACCTCAGTAATCACTTGAATCTAAACATACAACTTTAACAGTTGATGTAAATGACTTTACACATGAATTTTGGAACGCAACTATTTCTCAATGGAAGTTTCTTCAACTAAGCTGTTTGTATTCCCTTAATAATTATGAAAGCTAACATTTATTGTGTTCATTCTGTGTGTAAGGCCTTTTTCTAAGTGCCTTGTGTGTTTTGTTTAACCTGCGTAACAACCTTTTGAATAAGACCCATTTTAGAAATGGGAAGCTGAGGCAGTGAGAGGTAAAGTAACGTTCCCAGATCAACCAGCTGATAGATTGAGTTAGGATTTCAACCCAGGCAGTTTGTTTCAGAATTTGCTTATGTAATCACTGTACAGGACAGCAGTGAACCCTAGTGGCTGTGTGGTTAAAGAACTTGGCTGCTAACTGAAAGGTCAGTGGTTCGAACCCACCAGCCTCTCTGCAGGAGACAGATGTGGCAGTCTGCTTCAGTGAAGACTTACAGCCTTGGAAACCCTTTGGGGTAGTTTTACTCTCTCCTTTGGGGTCACTATGAGTTAGAATCGACTTGATGACAGTGGGTTTTGGCACATAATACTAATGTGCAGTGTATTCTGTATGCCGTGTGTATGTTCAGAAACTAATTTTCCGAACATTTATGCCATATATAGATTACCAGTCCAGTTGCCGTTGAGGAGATTTTCACTCATGACGACCCCGTGAGTTTTCAGAGTAGGACTGCCCTCCATACGGTTTTCAATAGCTGTGACCATTTGGAGGTAGATTGCCAGGCCTTTCTTCCAAGGCAACTGAGTGGATTTAAACTGCCAACCTTTCAGTTAGTAGCTGAGCACTTAACTCTTTGTGCCACCTAATACATATATATACTAGGAGGTTTTCCTCCTTATTTGTACTTTAATGTTTTGTAGACTCTTATGAATACTTGTCCCTGGCAGTGAACTAGATGCTAAAGAACAGAATAGGCACATGTAACCCTCTCTCACCTTCTCCCTCCCCTTTCACAGAGATGAAATGAAAAGGAATTAATGAGGACAGATTATTGGATTAGGGCCCATACTCAGGGCTCTAACAGCATGGGGAGTTTCTCCTGTCACTTCAGTTCTTGTTCAGGAATTGGTACCTGCTTTTTGTGAATCACAAAGACCAGTGCTTTATATCAAGCCATTTAGATTTGGGCTATGGAGCAGTGACTTAAAAAAATTAAATTTTATTTTCAGAGATTTTTTCTATTAATTGTTTACATTTATTTTAATTGTATATTCTGAAACCGCTACAAAAAGGCATGAAATAATTGTTTAAATTTTAATTCGTATGGGTCAAAATGTATGTTAAACTACCTATTGTCGCCTTCACAGTCGTTGTTATGTTTGAGCCGATTGTTGTGGCCACTTGTTACCAAGTATGACTTTCTTCTCCAGGGACCGATCTCTCCCGACAACATGTCCAAAATATGTGAGATGAAGCCTCGCCATTCTTGCTTCTAAGGAATATTCTGGCTGTACTTCTTTCAAGACAGATTTGTTCATTCTTTTGGCAGTCCGTGGTATATTCAATATTCTTTGCAAATACCGTAATTCAGTGCCTTCAATTTTTCTTTAGTCTTCCTTATTCATTGCCCACCTTTCGTGTGCGTATGAGGTGACTGAAAACACCATGGCTTGAGTCAGGGGCACATTAGTTTTCAAGGTGACATCTGTGCGTTTGAACACTTTAAAGAGGTCTCTGGCAGCAGATTTGCCCAATGCAATGTGTCGTTTGATTTCTTGACTGCTGCTTCTGTGGGTGTTTATTGTGGATCCAAGTAAAATGAAGCCCTTAGTGATGTCAACATTTTCTCCGTTGTCATGATGTTGCTTATTGGTCCTGTTGTTAGGCTGTTGGTCTGTAGTCTTTGATTTTCTTCAGTAAATGCTTTAAGGCCTCTTCACTTTCAACAAGCGAGATTGTATCATCTGCATATCTCAGGTTATTAGTGAGTCTTCCTCCAATCCTGACGCCTTATTCTTCTTCAGACAGTCCAGCTTCTCGGATTATTTGCTCAGCATACAGGTTCAATAGGTATGGTGAAAGGATACAATGGAGATGCACACCTTTCTTGACTTTAAACCATGCTGTATTCCTTGTTCTGTTTAGATGGCTGCCTCTTTTTCTATGTACAGGTTTCTCATGAGAACAATTAAGTGTCCTGGAAATCTCATTCTTCCCCATGTTATCCATAATTTGTTATGAGCTGGAGTAGGTCTCAGAAATAATGTGCCATTTCTTCCAGTTGGTCCTGCACGGCTGCCTACTTCCCTAGGTGGTAGCAGATAAGGCCTGACTCAGAAACACTCCCCTCCTCACTAAGCATGATTCTTCACACTGCACCATCTTCTTTCCCGTGTGTGTCTCCTGCCCTCCTCAGTGGCTGGGGAAAATGATAGTAGTCCACTATGAGATTTATTCTTTTATTATACTTTATTTTATCATTTGTTTTTATACCATGGTTCCGTTAAAATCAAGGGTAATAAAAATGTTTGTGTGATGGAAGTGGATAATCCCACCCACTGTGTCCATCTAAAGTTTCATGAGAAAACTGTGCCCACAACAGAGGGCTCCCACTCCTCTGGCTCACTGTATTTTCTCCTTGTTTATTTGCTCTTCCCTCTTTCCTGATGCATGCATGGGACCACTGAGCTTCAGGACTCCACAATTCTGCCTTTCATACCAGTGTTACTGTAATCTTGGGTTCATGGGCTGCCTTGCCACAGATTTACTCGTTCTGTTTCTGTTAATTATTTCATTACTTAAAAATCTCTCATGAATTTTTCCAGAAGTACATTCTATTCCTCAAAAACTTGGAAGCAATGGGAAAGTATGCAAAAAAAAAAAAAACAAGAAAACATACGTAATGCATAGAATAAATTATTAACGTTCCGATATGTCTATTTTCTTGCTTATATTGGCATGTATGTGTATTAGAGTCTCTGGTTGATGCAAATGGTTAATATCTTGAGCTGCTGACAGAAAGTTGGAGTTCAGGTCCACCCAGAATTGCTATGAAAGAGAGGTCTGGCAGTCTACTTCCGAAAACTCAGCCATTGGAACCCCTATGGAGTACAGTTCTACTCTGGCACACTGGTGTCATCATGAATCAGAACTGACTCAATGGCAACTGGTTTTATGTGTGTATTAGCACACACATTTATGTATATTAACACGGATATTATATCCTGATATTTTCATTCATCATTAGTCTTTTCTCATGATAAATTTTTTTTGTTTTTTTTTTTACTGCTGCAACTGTTTTTAAATTATATTCAGCAAAATTTTTCTTGCGTGGGATGTTAATGACATTGCTCGATAATTTCCGCATTGCGTTGGACCACCTCTCTTTGAAATGGGTACACATATAGATCTCTTTCAGTCATTTGGTCAGGTAGCTGTCTTCCAAATATATTGGAATAGTGAAGTGAGTGCCTCCAGCACTGCGTCCCTGTGTTGAAACATCTCATTTGGTACTCCATCAGTTCCTGGAGCTGTGTTTTTTGCCAATGCCTTCAGTGCAGCTTGGAGTTCTTCCTTCAGTACCATCAGCTCTTGATCCAATGCTACCTCCTGAAATGGTTGAACGTCGACCAATTCTTTTTGGTGTATTGAGTCTGTGTATTCCTTCCGTCTTCTTTTGATGTTTCCTGTGTTGTTCGATATTTTGCCCATAGAATCCTTCAGTATTGCCCCTAGAGGCTTGAATACTTCCTTCAGTTCTTTCAGCTTGAGAAATGCCAGGTGTTTTCTTCCCTTTTGGTTTTCTAATTCCAGATCTGTTCACATTATTATTATCATACTTTGTCTTCTCCAGCTTCCCTTTCAGGTATTCTGTTGAGCTCTTTTACTTTGTTTTTCCTTCCATTCTCTTTAGCTACTGTACATTCAAGAGCAAGATTCAGAGTCTCTTGTGACATCCTCTTTGGTCTTTGCTTTCTTTCCTGTCTTTCTAATGACTTTTTGTTTTTTTCGTATATGATGTCCTTGCTATCATCCCACAACTAATCTGGTCCTCGATCCTTAGTGTGCAGTGCATCAAATCTATTCTTGAGATGGTCTCTAAATTCAGGTTTGATATACTCAAGGGCATACTTTGACTCATGGACTTGTTTTAATTATTTTCAGCTTCTACTTGAACGTGAATATGAGCAACTGATCATCTGTTCTGCAGTCAGCCCCTGGCCTGATTCTGACTCATGATATTGACCTTCTCCATCATCACCTTCCACAAATTTGATTCCTATCTATTCTGCCTGGAATGGTTCACGAGTATAGTCACCGTTTATGTTCCTGATGAAAGGTATGTGCAATGAATAAGTCGTTGGTCTTGCCAAATTCTATCATGTAAGCTTCAGTGTCATTTCTATCATCAATACCTTATTTTCCAACTGCTGATTTGTCTGCTTTGTTTTCAACTTCGCATTCTAATTACGTAATTATCAGTACATCTTGATTGATGAATGCGTCACGTTTGATCAGTTTCAAACTGCGGAACTTGGTAAAAACCTTCAACTTCTTCATCTTTCACATTCATGATTTGTGTGTAAATTTGAATAATAGTCTTATTAACTGGTCTTCCTAGTAGGCCTGTGGATATTATCCTATTGCTCGTGGTGTTGTACTTCAGAAAAGATCTTGAAATGTTCTTTTTATCGATGAATATGATGCCGTTCTCTTCAGTATCTCAATCATGGCATAGTAGGACATACCATTGTCTTGTTTAAAATGTCCAAAACCAAGCTATTTCAGCTCACTAATGCCTTGGATTACTGACCTTTATGCATTCCATTTCATTTTTGATGACTTCCAATTTCCCTAGATTCATACTTCCTTCATTCCACATTCTGATTATTAAAGGATATTTGCATCAGTTTCTTCTCATTATGAGTTGTGCCCCATCAGGAAATGTCATTAAAGTGGGATCTACTTTGAGGAGGTAGCTCTTCCCCACTCGTATTTTGAGTGCCTTCCAACCTAAGGGGTTATCCTCTGTCATTCAATCAGACAGTGTTCCAGTACTATTTGTAAGATTTCACTGGCCACTTGTTTTTAGAAATAGATCACTAGGTCCTTTTTCCTAGTCTGTCTAAATCCAGAGCTCCACTCAAACCAGTCTACCATGGGTGAACCTGGTGGTATTTGAAATACCGGTGGCATAGCTTCCAACATCACAGCAACATGCAAGCCACCACACTACAACAAACTGACAGAAGAGTGGTGGGAGTTAAAAATAAGAAGAACCAAAAAGAGTGCTTCTTCCATGTCTGCTGATTTAGAGGAACCATGAAAAATTGTCAAGTGAAGAGTGATTCAGAGAAAAACATGGGTAGAATGTGACCTAATTTCCATAAAAACAAACAAATGAATGTACTTACATGTGTCCCAGCAAAAAGAAGTGTGTAAAAGGGTACATATGTATCTTTGGACACTGGACACTTTGGGGGAGCAGGTACAATATACTTATGTGGGGATGGCTCTTATTATAACTTCTGTATACAAATCTCTGTTGTTAAATGTGTTATAAGAATGTAAAACCTTTTAAAGTTTAATAACATCATACGTGTATGTGTGTGTATTTGAAACTTTTTTTTTTTTGACTATTTTATATATGTGTTTTTTAGTTATCTAGTGTGGCTATAGCAGAGATTCCACAAGTGGATGGCTTTAACAAACAGAAACTTATTCTCTCACAGTTTAAGAAGCAACAAGTTTGAAGTCAGGGCACCAGCTCTAGGAGAAAGCTTTCTCTCTTTGTGGCTCTGGGGGAAAGTCCTTGTAATCCATCTTCCCCTGGCCTAGGAAATTCTCAGCGTGTGGACGCTGGGCCAAAAGGACATGCTCCACTCCAGGCACTTCTTCCTTGGTGGTATGAGGTCCCTCTCGTTTCTGCTCACTTTTCTCTTTGTATCTCAAAAGAGACTGACTCAAGACTCACCCTTATCCTGTAGATTGTGTCCTCCCTCATTAACCTAACTGCCTCTAATCCCGCCTCATTAACATCACAGAGGTTAGAATTTACAACACATAAGTAATCACATCAGATCACAAAATGCAGGACAACCACACAATACTGGGAATCATGGCCTGGCCAGGTTGACACACATTTTGGGGAACACTATTCAATCCATAACAATAGAGAAAACACTGTCTTCAATGCCAGATTCAGAGACTTTTATCCATTTGTGAAGGGCAAACACAGAAATTGAACAAAATTCAGACCAGCGAATTATTGCTTGCTCTTGTAACTAATGACTTCTTCTGGTCTCTATGCCTGGAAATGGCCAAAAAGAATTCTGTGAGGATTAATTCAGTTATTGCTAAAACATCTACTGCATTTGCATGTCTACAGGTAAGGAAGAATGCTTGACACCCTGTGTGATTCATTACGTAACACAGGGACCCTTAGACTATTGTTCTCCTTCTCTGATATGCCACTATCACCTTCTCCCCTTGTTGCTCTCCTGAAAAACCCACACTTGTATATTCTAGGCTTTTTTCCAGGATTGAATTTGCAGGAAGGTAAAGATATATCTTTGAAAGATAAAGAAGACTTTGGCCACATTGTCTTTAGACAGTCGAACTTCCCAGCCAACCTCTGTGCAGGATGGGAATTCACAATCCCTCCTACTCAGTACCTCTGAGCAGGACGGGATTTCTGTTTCATTATCAGGAGACTGTGGAATTCACCCCTCTTCAGAAAACTTACTTTCCTTTGCCTCAAACTGTCCCTCTCAGGATCTGTCACGGTCACTCTGTGAAATTCACATGGGCAGCCTGTATGGAAGTGCCCATCCCAGAGGCCCTGCCCTCCCTTCCTTGCTCCATAGGGCTTCCTCTGACACTTGGGGTCACATCTCCCAGTGAGTACACACCTCTGGCACTTCCAGGGATTCCCAGGCCCTGGGATACTGTGGATGGGACTTGGAACTCAATCTCTTTCTTCCCATCCTCACCTTTGGTTATCTGTGTTCTGTGTTCACCAGATTTAGGAGGCCTTGTCTTCTCTTTGCTCGTTTCATGTCAGTCAGGCTTTCTATTCCAACTCTCTGATCTCAGAACAGATCAGGTTAGACCACAGAAAAGAGAAAGACCAAGCAAACATCACTGATCTGTGCAGAAGCTGCTGGGAAGGGATTCGATTTTCATTGGTTTAGGGTTTTATGCCCACTGCTCACCGGCAGGCAGGTTCCCCCCAGAGTCTGGCTTCTGTCTGGTACCTTGTACTACAAAGAACTCAGTGACCAGCCCACCTTCACAATCACACCTCCCTTAGAGCTATCTTTGCAGAGGCTCTTTCTCAGACTTCCATGTCCCACTGAAATCCCATTTCTCTTTCCTTACAAACATTATGCTCATTCTCAGGGCCCTGAGACCTCATCTGCAGATGAGTCTTGTCCTCTTCTCTCCTTGGCGGGGGAAGCTTTGGAGTGGACCTCATGTCTTCGGACAGCTATCCTGGGGCTTCTTCCACCCTGGTGCCGTAGGGCTGCATCCCTCTTTCTACTAGAAGGGGCGTGGAAGGGGCACAAGGCTAAAAGAGGATGGATCTTCCAGGTGAGGTGGGTATAAGAAGCTTGAATGAACTTCTTCCCTGAAGGGTGCATATTTTGCAGTCCAGACATCCTGCTTCTCTCAGTCTAAGTGTCCTAGCACGTCTTCAGGTGCTTTCTCCTTTGATCTTGAGGCCATGCCTGCACCCTCTGCAGCCAGGTCTCCCACATGTGTAGCAGCACCAGTAGGTGTGGTAGATTCTTCAGCCCCTGTCTCCTCCTCCAGATGCTCCTGGAGGTGCCTGGCTCTTCTTGCCAGGACTCCAGGATGCTGACCAGGGACTCAGTGTTGGTTAAAGGATGTCGGCCAGTGACCACGTGTCCTCATTTCCTTTGAAGGCTTAGGCTCCTTGCCTGGGCAGAAGACAGCCAAGGTCAGCCTGAGCCTAGGCACCTAGTGACCTGTGACACTGCAGACAGTGATAGATGTTGATGTCCACGCTCAGGTATCCGCAGGTGGCGGATTCAGAGTGGTCGGAGGAGAAGTGTAACTAGAGATCACACACTCACTGGGGCACGGGCCAAAGGTCAGGGAAAATAGCTGAGGTCGTGGAGCTCTAGCGGAGCCAGTCTAGGGCACAGGCCTCCCTCCTGTACGTGGCAAAGAGGTGCCACCCTCTGCAGAGTATGCTGCCACCCACAGACTCTGGATGGCTGGGGCCCTGGATGCCCGGATTTCGGCCTTGTGTTTGGAGAAGTGACGCGCATGCAGTGTGCCACCGGGGGCTGTGGCCCAGCAGAAGCAAAATCTTGAAAATGGGGGCTCCAGTTGACTTTGCCTGTGCTCTCCTTTGGCTGAGTGACATCGTGTGTTTCCTAGCAGGAGAAGGCATTCGTGGAGAAAGGCGGATTCCCTGTGTGCAGGCAAAGTGTGTGCTGACATGATGAGACCCTGGAGACCAGGGTGGACTCTTCAGACCCAGGACAGGCCTCTGGCAGGTATGTGTCAATGTTTTCTGCCCATGGCACTCACCCGGGTATTTGCATACAATGTCATCAGCGGAATTAGTAGTCTCCAGAGAGGCTGCCACATGTCAACAAGCTTCACCTGGCCAGGGTCCACCCGTGATGTAGCTACCCCATCAGTCACTACTCTCTAGACCTTCCAGATAAACTACCAGATCTTGTCTGCCCATGGGCAACCAGTAGAGCCAGAGGCCTTCCCCCTTTGCTCTTTGGTCTCTAGGCACTCTATCAGGCATTCCAAGCTGTGAAGTGACTCAGGGGGAGAAGGAAGAGATTTCAGAGAATGAACACATCCAGAGAGAGAGGCAAGAGATGCTGAGTGGGGATGCCTTGCGTACTGATATCCTGAGGAAAGTGGGAAAATTGGACCCTGGCCTGCTCTGCCAATGCCG
Organism: Loxodonta africana; assembly: GCF_030014295.1. Taxonomy (NCBI): domain Eukaryota; kingdom Metazoa; phylum Chordata; class Mammalia; order Proboscidea; family Elephantidae; genus Loxodonta; species Loxodonta africana. Next base: position 893,215 of record NW_026975207.1, on the reverse strand, counting down.
TGAAGCAGTCCGCACCAGGGGCTCCCTTGTGCCTGCGTAGCCTTTCCCAGGGTGTGCTCAAATCCTGTGGCCACTAGGTGTCCTGGGTCACAATGGAGGACCCTGTGTCATCTGCCTGGTGGACTGGATCTCTGCCATTGGCTGAGTCTTGTCACCAGGCCCATCATAAGCTCTGCCCACTCTTCCGGTGGGGAGACTCTCTCCATGGTGATGGCAAAGAAGCCTTAGTCCCGCCCACCTGGCCTTCACTTCACCTACCTGACCTGCTGACCCTCACTCAGACCTCTGTGTTGATCAAAATGAATGTCTGCCAGTGGCCCGGTGTCAGCGTCTGGTATAAAGGATTCGGGACCTTGCCTGAGGCAGAAGGCAGCCTAGGTCTGCGGGTTCCTGGAAGTCTAGTGACTTGTGACACTGCTGCCAGTGACAGATGGTGACTCCCACACTCACATATCCCCTGGTGGCAGAATGATAGTGATGGGTGGAGAAACATGGCTCCGGAGCACACGTTCAGTGGGGCACCGGCCAAATGCCAGGGCCAGGAGTGGACGTCGTGGAGCTGCATGGCGAGCCAGTGAAGGGCCCAAGGATTTCTCCAATGAGGCAAAATGCAGATCAAGCCAAGGAACACAAAGATAAAGCAGCTGAAGAAATTAAAAAGGTTACTCAAGAACATAATTAAAAATTTAATAAGCTGCAAGAAACCATAGACTGCAATCAGAGATTCAGAAGATTAACAATAAAATTACAGAGTTAGAAAACTCAGTAGAAAGTAAGAAGAGCACAACTGAAGAACTGGAAGGCAGAATTACTGAGATTGAAGATCAAACTCTTGGGACTAATATATTTGAAGAGAAAGCAGATCAAAGAATTTTAAATGAAGAAATCCAAAGAATCATGTGGGACTTTATCAAGAGAAATAACTATGAGTGATTTCAGTACCAGAACAGGGAGGGCTAACAGAAAATACAGAGGAACTGTTGAAGATTTGTTGGCAGAAAACTTCCCTGATATCATGAAAGATGCTCATCGAATTCCACATAAGGTAGATCTCGAAAGAAAGTGACCGAGACACATAATAATCAAACTTGCCAAAATCAAATATAAAGAGAATTTTAAGAGAGGCTAGGGAGAAAGGAAGTCACCAACAAAGGAGAGTTAATAATAAAAAACTTGGACTACTCAGCAGAAATCATGCAGGCAAGAAGGCAAAGGGATGACTTACACAAAATATTGAAGGAAAAAAATTGCCAGCCAGGAATCAAACCATAACCCTGGCCCTCTGGCCTTCTGGCCCTCTGGCCTTAGCTCTCTAACTCTAGCCCCTAAGCCCTGAGCCCCAAAGCCCCTAAGACCCTAAGCCCTTAGGTCCTAACCCCCAAGGCCCTAAACTCTAACCCTAACCCAAACCCTAACCCCTATACCCTAAACTCTACAACCTAAACACCTACACCCCAAAACACTACACATCAAAACCCTACACACTAAACCCTATACTCTAAGCCTCAAACCCTAAACCCAAACCTCAAATCCCAAACCCTAAACCTAACCGTAAACCCTAACACCTAACCCTAACCCCTAACCACCCTAACCCTAATGACCCTAACCCTAACCCTCGAACCCTAACCCTCTAACGCTAACATGAAACCCTAATCCCAAACCCTAACGCTCTAACTCTAACCTCTAACCCTAACCCTCTAACCCTAGCCCTAATCCTAACCCCAACCTCCAAACCCTAAACCTCAAATCCCTAGCCCCAAACCTAAGAATGAGCCTAAGCCTAACCCTATCACTTAACTCTAAACCCTAAACCCTAACACGCAAAACCCTAACACGCAAAACCCTAACACCCTTAGCCCTAACACATTTAACCTTAACACCCTAAACGCCAAAACCCTAAACACTAACACCCTTAACCCCAACACCTAACCCCTAAACCCTAAACTTAAACACTAAACCGTCTAACCCTCTAACCCTAATACCCTAAACCCTAACCCCAGCCCCCAGCCTTAACGCTCACTCTAAGCCTTAAACCTTAAGCCCTAAACCCTAGGCTCTAAGCCCTAAGCCCTAAACTCTAAATCCTAAAACCCTAAACTCTAAGCCCTAAGCCTAACCCTCTAATCCTAAACCCTAAAACCTTACCCCAAACCCATCCCAAACCCCTAAACCTGAACCCCTAAGCCCTAGCCCTAACCCCTAACCCTAATCCTCTAACCCTAACCGTCTAACCCTAACTCTCTAACCCTAACCACAACACCAACCCCAATCTCTGAACCCTGAAACCCTAACCCCAAGCTTCTGAACCCTAAGCCTAAACCCTCTAACCCTAAACCCTAACCTTCACCCCCTCGCACCCTCACCTTCTCACTCCCTCACTCTATAATCTTCTCAACTTCTAACCCCCTCACCCTCTAATCCCTCACCCTCTAACTCCCTCAATCTCTAACCCCCAACCCTCTAGACCCCAACCCTCTAACACCCACCGTCTAACCCCAAACCACATATCCCAAACAAACCCAACACCAACCCCAACCCCAACCCTAAACCCTAACCCCTAAAACCTAACCCAAACCCTAACGACTAAACCCCAAAACCCTAAACCCCAAACTGCAACCCCTAACACCTAACCTGTAACTCCAAACTCTAACCTCAAACCCTAAACCTAACCCTAACACCTAACCCCAACCAAAAACCCTAACCCTAAACTCTAACCCCAAACACTAACAACCCTAACTCTAACAACCCTAACCCTAACATCCCTAAGCCCAAGCCCTAACCCTTTTTGTTAGCAGCCATAGCACTTATCCACTAGCCACCAGGGTTTCCATGAGCAGTCACAGGAATAGACATATGCACACCTGTGTTCACTGCAACATTATTCACAGTAGCAAAAAGATGGAAACAACCTAAGTGCTCGTCCACAGAGGAATGGATAAACAAACTACGGTACATACACACAGTGGAACACTACATGACAATAAAGACCAATGATGAATCTCCGAAACATCTCACGCCATGGATGAATCCGGGGCGCATCACACTGACTAAGTCAATCACAAAACGACATATACAGTAAGAGACCACTATCATAAAAACTCATGAAAACATTTACGCACAGAAACAATCCTTGATGTTCACCAGGGAGACGAAGAGTGGGTAGAGAAAAGCCAACTAAACAATAACCAAAAAAACCAAACCCACTGCTGTCGAGTCAATTCCAGCTCATAGCGACCCTACAGGACAGATTAGAACTGCCCCATAGAGTTTCCAAGGAGTGCCTGGTGGATTCGAACTGCAGACCTTTGGTTAGCACCGGTGGCTCTTAACCACTACGCCACCAGGGTTTCCAACCAAACAACAGATCGGTGGTAATTCTGGCGAAGGAAAGACGGTGCACAAGACTGGGGAATCAACCTCAGCCTCACTCTAACCCTAACCCTAAACCACTTGTGCCCGAGCCTAGTAACCCCAGCCCTAACCCCAACCCCCAACCACCTAAAACCTATACCCCTAAACCTAACTCCCAAACCTCTAACCCCCAAACCTGGACTCCTAACACCAAACCCTAACCCCTAACCCTAATCCTCTAACCCTTCTGCATCTCTGGGCCTCTCGAGTCTCCGTCTATTTTCTCCCTCCAAATCCTACTAACACTCAGTGGAATTTTGAAGTTTGAGCTGTGCTTTGCTTCTTGTTGTCTCCACCGGTCCCATCAAGGCACTGCATCATTTGCTCTGCTTCACTATTCAGTTCCAAAACCATGGCTTAGAATCGCCTGACACTGAACTTCAGCGATTCGGTGCAAGGCCACGAGAGGGCGCGAGCACCGCCGGTTCTGTTCTGCCCACCAGGCCCTCCGAGCATGGGAACCTCCTGGACCTAAGCCGGGACGACCTGGGTACCGCTGCAGTGGCGACAGCAGAAGCTTTTCTTCCCGAGGGACCCAACGCCCCAGGGCGCTCTCTCAATACTCCCATTAATGCTATGATTATCCTAACCCACTCCTTCTGCAAGACCTAGTGGGTCCTCTACCAGGCCCAGCCTTCACGACCCGCACCCCCCCGCCGTGGTCACGTACAGGAACCTGCAGGGCCGCGCCCTCCCCACCTAAGCTCTGCCCCTCCATACCCTGATGCCCTGCAGGCCTCTACTAGGTCCCTGCCCAGGGAAGAGTTGTCGCCCCGCACGGGTGGGGGGACACGAGGGAACATTCAGAAACCACCCCCCAGGCACGAAGCCGACTGCCCGTATTGAGACCATGTGAGCAGGGCTGCCCCGCCAACTGGAGCCTGCAGGACATCACTCACGTTTGTAAGCTTCTCACCGCCGTCTGGGCTCGGGGTCCCAGAGCAGCCAATCCCCCGGGGAGGGGGGGCGGTCCATCCGCAGGTGCTGGAAGATCGGGTTGGTGCCCATGGCCGGAGCACTTAAAACCCTTAGAAACCCTCATAAACCGTCAGCTCCAGACCTTCAAATGTCAGCCTGAGAGACACCTAATCTCCGACCTAAAAAGAAAAAACAAAACACACCCATTGCCATCGAGTCAATTCTGACTCATAGCGACGCTATAGGACAGAGTAGAACTGCCCCACAGTTTCCAAGGAGCGCCTGGTAGATTCAAACTGCCAACCTTTTGGCTAGCAGCCTTAGCACGTAACCACTACGCCACCAGGGTAACCCACTAAACCTACTGCCACCAGGGTAGAGGCTCCAAATCCCGCCAGTGTGAGGAACCCTCAAATCCCCTCAGCACCAGAGACCCCGTCCACAGCGACCGGTACACAGCGCCGCACAAACGTTTAAGTTAACAAACAACATGGTTGCTCAGGACCCCTTCCTGCTACCCCCACCCCCGCCACCCAGAGGGGGAGCGGGACCCGGCATCCACACTGTTAAGACACACTGAATCACTGCTTCCACAAGGAGTAGGATCCCCGCGCTGCTCCACAGATTCCCAGGACCCCTTCCTTTCCCGGTGGGGCCGCGCCGAAGCCCCAGCCCCGAGAGTAGACCGGCCGGGCGCGGGCGCGGGCGTGGGCGCGGGCGGGGGCGCGGGGTGCCTCAGCCTCCCAGGCACAGCGCCCAAAACAGTAAGGGGCAGCAGGGCCTTGGGGGGGGGATCCCTCTCTCCCCTGTCCGTGGCACCCTACGGAGTCTGGTGGGGGTGGGAGGAGGAATGGGGGCAAGTGCCCCGCCCTCAGTCTGGAATCTCACCCCCCCGGGCGAACTCTGGGCCTTGGTTTCCCCCCTGGCACAGGGAGCAGGTGGGGGGCGGGGTGGGCAGGCCCCCATCCCCCAGCTTGGCCCGCAAACCCGCCCCGGGCAGAGTAGGGACCTGGGCGCAGCCCTGGACACGGTCTTTCTCCCCAAGCCCTTCAAGTCCCCAGGCCTGAGGGCACTCCGCAGCTGGATCCCGAGGCTGGACCCCCCCCCCTGCAAATCCACGGGGATGCAAATTTCGCGGACAAGCTGCGTCTCCCGGGCCAGAGGCTCCCTCTCCCAGCCCCTAGAGTGGCTGCGTCCACCCGCCCCCACGCAGCGTCCGCCCCCGGCGATCACTCGGGATGGGGTACGCTGGAGGGGGCGATGCCAGCTGCTAACCCAACGTCCGGACTCTCCAACCTCTGGAGCCCCCGGGGTGCTGGGACTGGGACCCGCCGTCCTGGCGCCTTCCCTCCACACCTTCGAGGGGCCAGGCTTCTTCAGTCTGGGAGCAGGTCCCTCCAGCCAGGTGTCGGAGTTTCATACCTTTCAGAGAACACGGCAGGGAAAGCAGCATGAACAGCATCCTCTCTAAGGCGCGCCATCCCGCCCGGGCCCCTCACCACCCATCCCAGCGCTTCCGGGAGTAACTGGCTGGACAGCTTGGAACAAGGCTGCCGGCCCCGCCCAGCGGCCCGGCCCGGGTGTGGGGCGGGCGTGGGGGGGTTGGGCCTCCAGAGGGGAGGGTGGGGTCTAGAAGCAAGGACAACGCCTAGGTGTGCGGGGTGAGGAGATGGGAGACGTCAGGAGAGGGCCCTCTCCGGCACAGAGTTAAGTATTGGAGGTGCAACGGTTAAGTGCTTGGCTAACTGAAAGGTGGGCCGTTGGAACCCACCAGCTCAGGGGTTGAAAAGATCTGGAGATGGGCTCCCGTAAAGATTCTAACCAAACAAAATCCAAACCAGTTGCTGTTGAATCAATTCCGACTCATAGTGACCCTATAGTGCAGAGCAGAACTGCCCCACAGGGTTTCTAAGACTATAAGTCTTTACAGAAGCAGACTGCCATGTCTTTCTGCAAAGAACCAACTGGTAGATTCGAACTGTCCACCCTTTGGTTAGCGGCCAAGCTCTTAACCACGGGGCCACCAGGGCTGTGCCATAAAGACTGCAACCTAGGAAACCTTGTGAGGCAGTTCTAAGTTGTCATACAGGGTTGATATGAGTCAGAATCTCTTGATGGCACACAACCATGATTGTACTAAGAAAAATTCCTCGAAGCATCTGTCTACATGACCCCTGAAGCACACGTGCATGCACGCTATCAAAGCAGTGCGGCCAAAGACAGGAAATTGGAATAGAGACATTATAGAGTGGACAGTGAAAAGTGATTTCTGAGGGACATGCAGCTCAAGCGGAGGAGGTAGCATACAACTAAATGCCCTTCTCCTTCTATTGTTCAATGGTCTTGAGAAAGAATGTGTCCCAGGAATTAACTGTAGCCCAGGAGAACTTGAAGACAGCAAATACAGAGGACCGGTCAGGATGCTTCTGCAGTGGTCAGGGTGAGGAGTGATGGTGGAAGTGCAGGTGGGAACAGTGGGCAGGCTTGAGGTGAACTTTGGAGCTTGAGCTGCCAAGAATTGCTGGTGGATCAGATGTATGGGATGAGGGGAACAGAGAATCAAAGGTGACTTCTGGAATTCAGGCTACCATGAGCGCATGGTCACCAGAGCCATTCTCTACCATGTGGAAAACCATGGAGGAACAAACTTGAGAAAATGACCAAAAGATTTTTTCTGGACATGTTAGATTTGGATGTCTGAGGTCATCCAAGTGTGGAGAACAGTTCCCAGCTGTGGATACCACTCAGAGGTAGAGTAGTTTTCTGGGTTTTAAGAATTTGGAGATCATCAGCCTATAGCTGATTTGAAAGCCACTGGTGGTGCGATGATTATGCATTTGGGTGCTACCAAAAGGTCTGCAGTTTGAATCTACCAGTCGCTCCTTGGAAACCCTGTGGGGAAGCTCTACTCTGTCCTATAGGGTCCCTATGAGTCAGAATCCACTCGATAGCGACTTTGTTTTGTTTTGTTTTAATACTAAGCTCAGAAAAGTTGTGTGTCAGGGTTGTATTTTTTCACAATACTTATTCAAGCAGTTTGAATCTACCAGCCACTCCTTGGAAACCCTATGGGTCAATTCTACTCTGTCCTTTAGGGTCGCTATGAGATAGAATCAACTCAACAGCAATGAACTTAGTCTTAGAGGAGCCCTTCGTCTGTCAAAGCTGAGAGTTTTACTTCATACTTTTTAAAACTGCCATGTCTCATGTTACGTGGCTACCCTTACAGGAGCATTTTTGGTGCTAACTTCACTTGTTCTTGGTGAAGGGCTCTGTATTCATTTTCTAGGGCTGCCATAGTAAATTACCAAAAACTCAGTGTCTTTAAAAAAACATATAATCCAAACAGTCCAAGAAGCTGTATTATATGAAGAGGAAGGGGCATCAGGATTGGAGGAAGACTCATTAACAGCCTAGACATGCAGATGACACAACCTTGCTTACTGAAAGTGAAGAGGACTTGAAGCACTTACTGATGAGGATCAAAGACTTCAGCCTTCAGTATGGATTACACTTCAAGATAAAGAAAACAAAAATCCTCACAACTGGAACAATAAAAAAATCACAGTAAACAGACAAAATACTGAAGTCGTCAAGGATTTCATTTTACTTGAATCCACAATCAACACCCATGGAAGCAGACTTCGAGAAATCAAATGACATATTTTATTGGGTAAATCTGCTACAAAAGACCTCTTTAAAGTGTTAAAAATTGAAGATGTCACTTTGAGGACTAAGGTGTGCCTGAACCAAGCCATGATATTTTCAGTCGCCTCATGTGCAGCTAAAGCTGGACAATGAATAAGGAAGGCAAAAGAACTGAAACTTGAATTATGTTGTTGGTGAAGAATAATGAATATACCATGGACTGCTAGAAGAATGAACACACCTGTCTTGGAAGAAGTACAGCCAGAATGCTCCTTAGAAAGGTGGGTGGCAAGACTTGGTCTCATGTACTCTGGACATATTATCAGGAGGAATCAGTCCCTGGAAAAAGACATCGTGTTTGGTAAAGTAGAGGGTCAGTGAAAAAGACAAAGATCCTCAATGAGACAGATTGAGACGGTGGCTGCAACAGTGGGCTCAGACACAGCAATGAGAAAGGCCCAGGGCTGGGCACTGTTCCGTTCTGTTGTACACAGGGTCGCTATGAGTTGGAACTGACCCAACAGCACCTAACAACAACATCATAAACTCACTAGGTCTCCTGGGGATAGAATGTCATATTCAGTGTAGAATAGATAGAGTTTCTTTGTTTGTTTGTTTACCATATTTACTAATACTATCACTTACATTTGATAACTTCCACAGTCTGTTGTATCGCTTTTCTTTGGAATGGACACAAACGTGCGTCTCTTGCAGCCTGTTGGCCAGGTAGCCAGCTTCCAAATTTCTTTGCATAGTGGAGTGGGCATGAACAGTGCTGCATCTGTTTGTTGAAACAACTCAATGGGTATTCTGTCAGCTCCTGGAGCCTCGTTTTTCGCCAGTGCCTTCAGTGTAGCTTGGACTTCTTGCTTCACTACTACCAGTTCTTCATCATATGCCACCTCATGAAATGACTGAAAGTTGACCATTTCTTTTGGTGCTGTGACTCTGTGTATTGTTTCCATCTTTTGTGTGTGTGCTTTAAGTGAAACTTTACAAATCAAGTCAGTCTCTCATACAAAAATTTGCATACAGCTTGCTATGTGCTCCTAGTTCCTCTCCCACTAATGAGACAGCACACTCCTTCTCTCAGCCCTGAATTCCCTGTCTCCATTCAGCCACTTTCTGTCCCTCTCTGCCTTCTCATCTCCCCTCCAAACGGGAGCTGCCCACATAGTCTCATGTGTCCACTTGAGACCAGAAGGTCACTCCTCACCACTATCATTTTCTATCCTATAATCCAGTCCAATCCCTGTCTGAAGAGTTGGCTTTGGGAATGGTTCCAGTCTTGGGCCAACAGAAGGTCTGGGGACCGTGACCTCCAGGGATCCTCTAGTCTCAGTCAGATCATTAAGTCTGATTTTTTTATGGGACTTTGAGGTCTGCATCTCACTGCTCTCGTGCTCCGTCAGGGATGCTCTGTTTCGTTCCCTGTCGGGGCAGTCTTCGGTTGTAGACAGGCACCATCTAGTTCTTCCGGTCTCAGGCTGATGTAGTCTTGAATTTACGTGGCCATTTCTGTCTTTTGGACTCATAATTACCTTGTATCTTTGGTGTTCTTCATTCTCCTTTGCTCCAGGTGGGTTGAGACCAATTGATACATCTTAGATGGCCGCTTGATAGTGTTTTTAAGACTGCAGACGTCACTCACCAAAGTGGGATGCAGAATGTTTTCTTAATAGATTTTATTATGCCGATTGACCTAGATGTCCCCTGAAAACATGGTCCCCCAACTGCTGCCCCTGCTACTCTGGCCTTTGGAGCATTTGGTTTATTCAGGAAACTGCTTTTGGTTTAGTCCAGTTATGCTGACCTCTCCTTTATTGTATGTTGTCTTTCCCTTCACCTAAAATAGTTCTTGTCTACTATCTAATTTGCGAATATCCTTCTCCCTCCCTTTCTCCCCACCCTCATAACCATCAAAGAATATTTTCTTCTCTGTTTAAACTATTTCTTGAGTTCTTATAATAGTGGTCTCATACAATATTCGTCCTTTTGCAACTGACTAATTTCACTCAGCATAATGCCCTCCAGATTCCTCCAAGCTATGAAATATTTCACGGATTCATCATTGTTCTTGATCTGTGTGAAGTATTCCATCGTGTGAATGCACCACAATTTATTTATCCATTCATCTGTTGATGGGCACCTTGGTTACTTCCATCTTTCTGCTATTGTAAACAGTGCTGCAATGAACATGGTTGTGCATGTATCTGTTCATATAAAGGCTCTTATTTCTCTAAGATATATTCCAAGGAGTGGGATTGCCATATCCTATGGTAGTTCAATTTCTAGCTTTTTAAGGAAGTGCCAGATTGATTTTCAAAGTGGCTCCACCATTTTAAATTCCCACCAGCAGTGAATAAGTGTTCCAGGCTCTCTACAACCTCTCCAACATTTATTATTTTGTGATTTGGCATTAATGGCAGCCTTGCTAGAGTGAGATGGTGTCTCGTTGTAGTTTTGATTTACATTTCTCCAGTGGCTAATGATTGTAAGCATTTCCTCATGTATCTGTTACCTGCCTGAATGTCTTCTTCGTTGAAGTGCCTGTTCCTATCCTTTGCCCATTTTTAAAATGGGTTATTTGTCTTTTTGTTGTTGAGTTTTTGCAATATCGTGTAGATTTTAGATATCAGATGCTGATCGGAAATGTTATAGCTAAAAACTGTTTCCCAGTCTGTAGGTAATCAGTTTACTCTTCTGGTGAAGACTTTGGATGAGCGTGTTTGATTTTTAGGAGTTATCTAATTTTTCTTTGGGTGCTTGTACATTGTTCGTAATGGTTTTTGTACTGTTTATGCTATGTATCAGGGCTCCTAGTGTTGTCCCTGTTTTTTCTTCCATGATTTTTATCATTTTAAATTTTATATTTAGGTCTTTGATCCATTTTCAGTTAGTTTTTGTGCATGGTGTGAGGTATGGATCTTGTTTCATTTTTTTGTGGAGGGATATCCAGTTATGCCAGCACCATTTGTTAAAGAGGCTATCTTTCCCCCATTTAACTGACTTTGAGCCTTTATCAAATATCAGCTAATAAGTGAATGGATTTATGTCTGGATTCTCAATTCTGTTCCATTTGTCTATGTGTCTGCTGCTGTACCGGTACCAGGCTGTTTGACTACCATGGCGGTATAATAAGTTCTAAAATCAGATAACGTGATGCCTCCCACTTTGTTCTTCTTTTTCAGTAATGCTTTATTTATCTGGGGCGTCTTTCCCTTCCATATGAAGTTGGTGATTTGTTTCTCCATCACATTAAAAAATGTCCTTGGAATTGGGATTGGAATTGCAGCATATCTATAGATCGCTTTCAGTAGAAGAGACATTTTTACAATGTTCAGAGTTCCTGTCTATGATCAAGGTATGTTTGTCCACTTATGTAAGTCTCTTTTGGTTTCTTGTAGTAGTGTCTTGTAGTTTTGTTTGTATATTTCTTTTATGTCTCTGGTTACAATTATTCCTAGTATTTTATCTTCTTGGGGGCTACAGTAAATGGTATTGATTTGGTGATTTCCTCTTTGATGATCTTTTTGTTGGTGTAGAGGAATCCAACTGATTGTTGTATGTTTATCTTGTATCCTGATATTCTGCTGAACTCTTCTATTAGTTTCAGTAGTTTTCTTGAGGATTCTTTAGGGTTTTCTCTGTATAAGATCATGTCATCTGCAAATAGAGATACTTTCATTTCTTCTTTACCAATCTGGATGCCTTTATTTCTTTATCTGGCCTAATTGCTCTGGCTAGGACCTCCAGCACACTGTTGAATGAGTGGTGATAAAGGGCATCCTTGTCTGGTTCCCGATCTCAAGGGAATGCTTTCAGACTCTCTCCATTTAGGATGATGTTGGCTGTTGGCTTTATATAAATGCCCTTTATTGTGTTGAGGAATTTTCCTTCTATTCCTATTTTCTGAGAGTTTTTATCATGAATGGGTGTTGGACTTTGTCAAATGCCTTTTCTGCATCAATTGATAAGATCATGTGGTTCTTGTCCTTTGTTTTACCTATATGGTGGATTACTTTGGTTGTTCTTCTAATGTTGAACCATCCCTGCATACCTAGTATGAATCCCACGTGGTCATGGTGAATTATTTTTTTGATATGGTATTGAATTCTATTGGGTAGAATTTTGTGGAGGATTTGTGCATCTAAGTTCATGAGGAATATAGGTCTGTAATTTTGTGTGTGTGTGTGGTGTCTTTACCTGGTTTTGGTATCAGGGATATGCTGGCTTCATAGAATGAGTTTGGGAGTATTCCATCTTTTTCAATGCTCTAAAATACCTTCACTAGTAGTACTGTTAACTCTTCCCTGAAAGTTTGGCAGAACTCACCAGGGAAGCTGTCAGGGCCAGGGCTTTTTTGTTGTTGTTGTTGTTGGGAGATTTTTTATTTTTTTTAATTACCTTTTTCAACCTCTCCTTCTGTTATGGGTTTATTTAATTGTTCTACCTCTGTTTCTGTTAGTTTAGGTAGGCAATGTGTTTGTAGAAATTTATCCATTTCTTCTAGGTTTTCAAAGCTGTTAGAGTATGATTTTTCATACTAATCTGATATGATTCTTTTAATTTCAGTTGGGTCTGTTGTGATGTTGGGTAATTTGCTTCTTCTCCTGTTTTTCTTTTGTCAGTTTGGCCAATGTTTTAGCAATTTTGTTAATTTTTTCAAAGAACCAGCTTTTGGTCTTGTTAACTCTTTCAATTTTTTTTCTGTTCTCTATTTCATTTGATTCTGCTCTACTTTTTATTATTTAATTTCTTCTGATGCCTGAGGGTTTCTTTTGTTGCTCTCTATTTGTTCAAGTTGTAGGGATCATTCTTTGATTTTGGCCCTTTCTTCTTTTTGGATGTGTGCGTGTATTGCTATAAATTGACCTCTGAGCACTGCTTTACCTGTGTCTCAAAGGTTCTGGTAGGAAGTGTTTTCATTCTCATTGGATACTTTGAATTTCTTTATTCCATCCTTAATTTCTTCTATAATCCAGTCGTTTTTGAGCAAGGTATTGCTCAGTTTCTGAGTGCTTGATTTCTTTTCCCTGCTTTTTTTTTTTGTTTTTGATTTCTACTTTTATAGCTTCATGGTCAGAGAAGATGCTTTGCAATATTTTGATGTTTTGGATTCTGTTAAGGTGGGCTTTATGGCCTAATATGTGGTCTCTCCCAGAGAATGTTCCATATGCATTGGAAAAGAAAGTATACTTGGCTGCTGTTGGGTGGAGTGTTCTGTATATGTATGTGAAGTCAAGTTGGTTGATTGTGGCATTTAGATCTTCCATGTCTTTACTGAACTTCTTTCTGAATGTTCTGTTCTTCACCAAAGTGGTATGTTGGAGTCAGCTAATATTATTGTGGAACTGTCTATCTCACTTTACAATGCTGTTAGAGTTTGTTTTATGTATCTTGAAGCCCTGTCATTGGGTGTGTAAATATTTAATATGGTGATATCCTCCTTGTATGTTGTCTGTTTAATCATTATATAGTGTCCTTCCTTATCCTTTTTGGTGAATTTAACTTTAAAGTCTATTTTGTCAGAAATTATTGCCACTCTTGCTCTTTTTTGATTGTTGTTTGCTTGATATATATTTTTTCCATCCTTTGAGTTTTAGTTTGTTTGTGTCTTTAAGGAGTGTCTCTTGTAGGCAGCATATAGATGGATCGTGCTTTTTAATCCATTCTTTCACTCTCTGTCTCTATTGGTACATTTAGTCCATTTACATTCAGCGTAATTATGATAGTTATGAGTTGTGTGCCATCATTTTGATATCTTTTTTTGTATGTTGTTGAGTTTCTTTTTTCTGCTTAATTTTTTGTACTGAGTAGTTTTTCTTTGTATATTGCCTTTTCCTCTTATTCATTGTTGATTTTTTTTTTCTGAGTTGTTATGTTTTTCTTGTATTTTATTTCGATGTGTAGGATTGTTAGTCTCCTTTTTGGTTACCTTAATATTTACCATTATTTTTCTAAGTTTAAACCTGACTTTTATTTCTTTCTATCCCTTTGACTATCTCTCTGTGTGAAAGATCTATGACTACATTTTTCAGTCCCTCTTTATTATTTTAGTATTGTCATCCTTTACATAATAACATCACTGTTTCCCTGTTCTGAGCATTTTTTTATCTTGATTTATTTTTGTAATTTCCCTACCTGGGTTGATATCTTGTTGCTTTATCCTGCATTCTAGTCTTGGGTTGATATCTGATATTGTTGATTTTCTAACCAGAAAACCCTCTTTAGTATTTCTTGTAGGGTTTTTTTTTTTTTTTTACAAATTCCCTAATCTTCTGTTTATCTGGAAATGTCCTAATTTCACCTTTATATTTGAGAGACAGTTTTGCTGCATATATGATTCTTGGCTGGCAATATTTTTCCTTCATCACTTTATGTAAGTCATCCCGTTGCCTTCTTCCCTGCATGGTTTCTCTTGAGTAGTCTGAGCTTATTCTTATTGAGTCTCCTTTGTAGGTGACTTTTCATTTATTCCTAGCCACTCTTAAAATTCTCTCTTTGTCTTTGGTTTTGGCAAGTTTCTTTATAATATGTCTGGGTGACTTTCTTTTGAGATCTACCTTATGTGGGGTTCAATGAGCATTTTGGATAGATATCTGCTGCTCATCTTTCATGGTATCAAGGAAGTTTTCTGCCAACAAATCTTCAACAATTCTCTCTGTTTTTTCTGTTATCCCTCCCTAATCTGATACTTCAATCACTCATAGATTATTTCTCTTGATAGAGCCCCGCATAATTCTTAGGGTTTCTTCATGGTTTTTTTAAATAATTTTATCTGATTTTTCTTCAAATATATTGGTGCCACATTATTTTCAATCTCACCAGTTCTGCTTTCCATTTCCTCAATACTGTTCCTCTGTCTACTGAGTTGTCTAATTCTGTAATTTTATTGTTAATCTTCTGAATTCCTGATTGCTTTCTTTCTATGGATTGTTGCAGCCTATTAAATTTTTCTTTATGTTCTTGAGTAACCTTTTTAATTTCTTCAGCTACTTTATCTGTGTGTTCTTTGGTTTGTTCTGCATTTTGCCTGATCTCCCTGATCTCTTGAAAGTTCTATATATTAACCTTTTGTATTCTACATCTGGTAATTCCAGGAAAACACCTTCATCTGAACGATTCCTTGATTCTTTGTTTTGAGAGACTGTTGAAGTGATCATGGTCTGCTTCTTTATGTGATTTGATATTGACTGCTGTCTCTGAGCCATCTATAAGTTATTTTATTTTATTTTTTTACTTTTGCCTACTGTATCCTAGCTTTTTGCTTTGTTTTGTTTTGATATGCCCAAACAGGCTGCTTGAGTGAGCTCGCTTGATCATTTGCAACTTTCAAGATTTAACGTCCTGTCACCAGATGGCTAGAGCTGTTACCAGGTATATGAGCCTAGGAGTCCATTCACTTTTCTTGTATAGATTCAGCTCAGGTGTCTAGGTAGTTGGTCATCAATTGTAGGTCATCAAGTCCTATAGTCTTAGATGGGGAGGGGTGATTGTTGTAGACACAGGTATCTGGTTGCAGCAGGGGGTCACTCTCTGAACAAAGGCAGGGGGCTGACAACCATCTCCCAAGTGTCTGTGAGGAAAGTGCACCTCTGTTTTCTATAGTGCACAGGTAGGTGGGTTCTGCAGTCAGACCACAGGCACCCTATGCTTTTGGTTGTAAGGACGGGGAGGCACCTGTTATCCTTGGACCCCTGTCTTGGGTGTCTAGATGATGTGGGAGGAGCCACCAGTTCTCAGGCCCCCAATGTAGGTAGGTGAGGACCCTGTTTAACAGGCAGAGCAGTGTCAAACATCAGAAACACACCTCTCCACCAGAAGGTGAAACAGTTGAAGTTGGATACCCAGCACATACACCATTGCAGTAACAAGGGCCTAATCTCCCGGGATGGGCCTACACAGGTCCATGCAGGGGTGAAAGGTATTCAAAGTCCGTGGACCATTTGTGCCTGGAAAGGAGCTTCTTCTGTCCTGAGCTCCCCAGCTTAGGGGAGCTGGCAGATTATCTTTTCCACCAGTTGTTAATTTATTCCTTCTCCAAGGTCGGGAGAACGGCTCAGGCTGCACAGCAACACCTATCTCAGGTGCAGGGAACTCTACAGCTACTGAAGCCATCTTGGGGGCTAAGCGCACAGTAAAACGAATGCAAGTACTTAGCTTTTGCCAACAGCACTGCTCTTCTCTGATTCCGGAGTTGTGAGTAGACTGTGTGACTTGCTGTCTCCCCCTCAGGAAACTGCATCCTGAATGCTACTGCCAGCCCTGCCACTGTCCCTCCAGGGGACTGTGTCCAAGGGGTGCCATTTCTCACCAAGTCAGGTCCGGCAACTGCTCCCCACTTCTGAACCGTGTCTCCCTCCCCCGCCACTCAGTCTGATTTCCTAACTTTGCCTTTGATGTTCAGGGCCCTTATCTTGTCATGTATAAAATTGTTCCACTTCTTTTTCAGGTCTTTGTTTTTTTTTTTTGGTTTTTGTTGTAAGAGGGATCACTGGAAGTGTCTGACTACTCCACAATCTTGACTCCACCTCTCTCTATCTTCTTTTGATGCTTTCTGCGTCATTTAATATTTTCCCTGTAGAATCCTTCAATATTGCAACACAAGGCTTGAATTTTTTCTTCAGTTCTTTCAGTTTGAGAAATGCCGAGCATGTGCTTCCCTTTTGATTTTCTAACTCCAGGTCTTTGCACATTTCATGATAATATTTTACTTTGTCTTCTTGAGGTGCCCTTTGAAATCTTCTGTTCATCTCTTTTACTTCATCATTTTCTTTTTACTTTAGCTACTCTACATTCAAGAGCAAATTTCAGAGTCTTTTCTGACATCCATTTTGGTCTTTTTTACTTTCCTGGCTTTTTAATGACCTCTTGCTTTCTTTTTTTTCCAACAGATATACATATATATTTTATTTTATATCTTTATTGTCATACTTTAGATGAAGGTTTACAGAACAAACTAGGTTCCCATTAAACAATTAGTACACATATTGTTTTGTGACACTAATTACCAACCCCACAATATGTCAACACTCTCCCCTTCTTGACCCTGGGTTCCCTATTACCAGCTTTTCTGTCCCCTCCTGCCTTCTAGCCCTTGCCCCTGGGCTTTTGTGCCCCTTTAGTTTTGCTTGATGGGTCTGTCTAATCTTTGTCTGAAGGGTGAACTTCAGGAGTGACTTCATTACTGAGCTAAAAGTGTGTCCGGGGGACATACTCAGCATCTCTCCAGTCTCTGTCAGGTGAGTAATCTGGTCTTTTTCGTGAGTTAGAATTTTGTTCTACATTTTTCTCCAGCTCTCAGACCCTCTATTGTGATCCCTGTCAGAGCAATGACCTCTTACTTTCTTCAAGTATGATGTCCTTGATGTCATTCCACAATTCATCTGGCCTTCAATCATTAGCCTTCAATTCATCAAATCTATTCTTGAGATAGTCTCTAAATTCAGGTGAGATATAATCAAGGTTGTACTTTG
Organism: Loxodonta africana; assembly: GCF_030014295.1. Taxonomy (NCBI): domain Eukaryota; kingdom Metazoa; phylum Chordata; class Mammalia; order Proboscidea; family Elephantidae; genus Loxodonta; species Loxodonta africana. The sequence goes on along the minus strand of NW_026975207.1, from coordinate 875,759 downwards.
GCTCTCGTAGACTTGCATATGAGAAATTGATGGTCTGTTCCACAGTCAGCCCCTGGTCTTGTTCTGACTGATGTTATTGAGCTTTTCCATTGTCTCTTTCCACCAATGTAGACATTTGATTCCTGTATATTCCATCTGGTGAAGCCCATGAGTATCTTCACCATTTAAGTTGTTGAAAAAAGGTATTCGCAATGAAGAAGTCATTGGTCTTGCAAAATTCTATCATGCTGTTTCCAAGGCCAGATTTTCCAACTACTGTTCCTTCTTCTTTGTTTCCAACTTTCACATTGCAATCATCAGTAATTATCAATGCATCTTGATTGCATGTCTGATCAATTTCAGACTGCAGAAGTTGGTAAAAATCTTCAGTTTCTTCATCTTTGGCATTAGCAGTTGGTGCATAAATTTGAATAATAGTCATGTTAACTGCTTGTCATGGATTGAAATGTGTCCCTAAAAAATGTCTGTCAACTTGGCTAGGCCATGATTCCCAGTATTGTATGATTGTCTACCATTTAGTCATCTAATGTGATCTCCCTATGTGGTGTAAATCCTATCACAATGATGTGATGAGATGGATTAGTAGCAGTTATGTTGATGAGATCTATAAGATTAGATAGTGTCTTAAGCTAATACCTTTTGAGGTGTAAAAGAGACAAGCAAGCAGAGAGATATGGGGACCTCATAACACCAAGAAAGCATCCCCAGTAGCAGAGCATGTCCTTTGCACCCAGGGTCCCTGCACCTGAGAAGCCCCTTGACCAGGAGAAGATTGATGATGGAGACCTTCCCACAGTGCTGACAGAGAAAGTTTCCCCTGGAGCTGACACCCTGAATTTTGAATTCTAGCCTACTAGACTGTGAGAAAATAAATTTCTCTTTGTTAAAGCCACCCACTTGTGGTATTTCTGTTATAGCACCACTAAGACACTGGTCTTCCTTGTAGGCATTTGGATATTATCCTATCACTGACAGCACTGTACTTCAGGATAGATCTTGAAATGTTCTTTTTGATGATGAACTCTCTTCGATTTGGCAGAGTAGTCCATAAAAAAAAAAAAGTCCATATGATTGTCCAATTAAAAATGGTGAATATCAGTCCATTTCAGCTCACTCATGCCTAAGATATTGATGTTTATGTGTTCCATTTCATTTTTTAATGATTTCTAATTTTCCTAGATTCATACTTCATACATTCTATGTTTCTATTATTAATGGATGTTTGCAGCCATTTCTTCTCATTTTGAGTCATGCCACATCAGCAAATGAAGGTCTCGAAAGCTTGATTCCATGCATGTCATTGAAGACAACTCTACTTTGAGAAGTGTGTGCGGTTTTGTTCTTATGTAAATTGTATCTTTTAAAATAAATCTTATAAAGCTTTTGTTTAATTAAATGGTTTTGAAAATTCATCTAAAATCATTGCTAAGCTTTCTGTTACAATTCATCAATTGCATTTAATTTCTATTAGGTTTTCTGTTTAGACTGTTGTATAACCTTCAATAATAATTTTTATATCAATTCACAATCATTATAATTTTTGGGGGGAGGTGTTTAAATCTGAAATATAATTATGAATAGAAGTGTTAATAGCAGATATTATTTTCTCGTTTCTTCTGTTAAATAAAGGTTTGAACTTAAAACTGTTGGATGATCTGTTTCATCTAAAAAACTCCATCTTTTTTTTTTTTTAAGAAATAAACTATTAGTCTTATTTTGTTTATTTATTTTATATATATAACTATATATGTCTTTCTTTACTCTCTGGTTCTTTTTAAGATTTTTTATTGTATTCATGTACTGAAGTTACACTACATTATATCTTGATTCAGATTTATTTTTACTTTGCCCTCTTGGGATATCTTTGCCTTCCCTAATCTAAGGATTGATATGTTTCATTGTTTTTAGTCACTAGTTCCCCAAATGTTTTTTCCTATATTTTTGAAGGGATAGAATTCCTCCACGTTTTGTGAATATATGTACGTCATATTTACAATCATGTTTTTAAAATGATTTTGCCCACGAGGTAGCTAATACTTTCCTAAATTAAAGAAGTGGGGGAAACAGCACAATACAGAAATAATGAATGCCACATCAGATCAGTTATTTGATGCCATGTCTTATGACTGCCAATGGAACATATTGTTTTTTATCCATGTCTCCCTGTTTATGTGCTAGTATCCTGTCCTGTGAACTCATTTCAAGAGCTGTGTGCCTGACCCGGAAGCAGCTTTCAGCATTTTCCCCAGGTCTAAATAGAAGAGGATGTTTTTTCTTCTGTAAAAATAAATCCAAATAGGTTTTTTTTGTCCCTTTTAATTTTATCCATTGAAAGAGAAATAAATATTTATTTGTAGTCTATTTACAAAACTTTTTCACCTGTCTTTATTTTTAATTTTCCCCCTTAATTTTGTGATATGGGTATTAGCATTTATTACATTATACACAAAAAGAAAGGACAAGGAGAAAAAAATCTGATGATAGTTTCAGAGAAGAAACAAAAGTGGGAGAAACAAGCCTTAAATCTGGACCATGACCATACATGGAAGGTAAAACTTTTATTCACCACCTTCACTGGGTGACACCTAAAATATTTCAGGATTTGTGTCAGGATTAAATTGTAGTTTATACTTCACACAACCTCTTAAGGTTGATATCACCACCGACATTTTATAGATGATAAAATTGATATGAGGAGATTTTAAGTAGTTTTCCCTAAATGTCCAGCTAAATTATATATATATAAAACCTTTTAAAATACATACCCTGTAAACCAAACCCATTGCCATAGAGTTGATTCCAACTCACAGCTACCCTATATTATCTCTCAACTATTTGGAACTGGTGAATCTAAAGGATGGTACACTTTTTAATGACATAGAACAGAAAGAGAGAGAGAAAGGAAAGAAGTAAAGGAAGGGAGGGAGGGAGGAAGAGAAAGAGAGAGGGAGGAAGGAAGGAAGGAAGGTAGGAAGAAAGAAACGAAAGTTATTAAAATAGAAATTCTCTGTATATAGTAGAGGATCAACAATATATATAAAAGAATTTTTATTCCCAGATGAATTTGTTTTAGTGTTAAAAATTTATTCATTTTAACAAATTCTTGTGTTTATATTTCATCATATGTCCTGGCTCTAACATATTCTCATTCAACAGCGAGTTATTCTAAAACAACTCAAATCTAAAGAACGATAGAAGAAGACATATACACTATTACAGAAAAATGGCTTCTCAGAGCCTTCTAATGAACTCCAATTAATGTATTGCTCCCATTTCAAAAGTATCTGTTCTTAGGAGATTTTGCTTACAAAGAAACACCCATGTTGTCTCCTTAGTAAGTCAGGGTGTACATATTATGTAAAGGAATATCCTCCAATGGCTTCCAAGTTTGAAATAAATTACATATCATCATGACGTGTATTGCCTTGCATTGTTGTTGTTAGTTCCCTCAAGTCAGTTCCAAATCATAGTGGCACTATGTATAACAGAATGAAACACTGCCAGGGCCTGTGTCTTCTTAGGTCTTCCTTATTCATAGTCCAGCTTTCACGTGCATAGGAGGCAATTGAAAACACCGTGGCTTGGATCAGGGACACTTTAGTCTTCAAGGTGACATCTTTGCTTTTTAACGCTTTAAAAATTTCTTTTGCAGCAGATTTTCCCAATGCAATGCATCATTTGATTTCTTGACTGATGTTTCCATGGGTGTTGATTGTGGATCCAAGTAAAATGAAATCCTTGGCAATTTCAACCTTTTCTCCATTTCTCATGATGTTGCTTATTGCTCCACTGATAAGGATTTTTGTTTTCTTTATGTTGAGGTGTAATTCATACCTAAGTCTTTACAGTCTTTGGTCTTTATCAGTAAGTGCTTCAAGTCCTGTTCAGGTTCAGCAAGCAAGGTTGTGCAATCCGCATATCACAGGATGTTAATGAGTCTTCTTCCAATCATGATGCTCTGTTCTTCATATAGTTGTTTGTTGGACTATGTGTACTGCATACAGATTGAATAATTATAGTGAAAGGATTCAACCCTGATGGACACCTTTCCTGACTTTAAACCATGCAGTAGTAGCCCATTGTTCTGTTTGAATGACTGCTTCTTGATCTATGCAGAGGTTCCCCATGGGCACAATTAAGTGTTCTGGAATTCCTGTTTTTTGTGATGTTATCCATAATTTGTTATGATTCACAGAGTCAAATTCCTTTGCATAGTCAATGGAACACAGGCAAACATCTTTCTGATATTCTCTGCCTTCAGCCAGGATCCATCTGACATCAACAATGACTTACCTGTTCCCACGTCCTCTTTTGAATCTGGCTTAAATTTCTGACAGTTTCTGTCAATGCACTGCTGCAGCCACTGTTGAATGATCTTCAGCAAAAATTCACTTGCATGTGATATTGATGATAATTTCTGCATTTGGTTGAAACACCTTTCTTTGGAATAGGCATAAATATGGATCTCTTCCAGTCAGTTGGCCAGGTAGCTGTATTCCAAATTTCTTGGCATAGACAAATGAGCACTCCCAGTATTGCATTTGTTTGTTGAAACATCTCAATTAGTATTCCATCAATTCCTGTAGCCTTGTTTTTCTCCAATGCCTTCAGTACTGCTTGGACCTCTTCCTTCGGTACCATTGCTTCCTGATCATATGCTGCCTCCTGAAATGGTTGAACATCTACCAATTCTTTTTGGTATAGTGACTCAGTGTATTCCTTCCATCTTCTTTTGGTACATTCTGAGTCGTTCAATATTTTCTCTGTAGAATCCTTCACTATTGCAACTTGAGGCTTGAATTTTTTCTTCAGCTCTTTCAGCTTGAGAAATGCTGACGGTGTTCTTCCCTTTTGATTTCTAACTCCAGATCTTTGTATATGTCATTATAATACTTTGCTTAGTCTTCTGTAACTACTCTGTGAAATCTTCTGTTTAACTCTTTTACTTCATCATTTCTTCTGTTCTTTTTAGCTACTAGATGTTCAAGAGCACATTTCAGAGTCTCTTATGACATCCATTTTGATCTTTTCTTTCTTTCTTGCCCTTTTAATGACCTCTTGTTTTCCTTGCATGTCTGATGTCCTTGATGTCGCTCCACTGCTCATCTGGCCTTCAGTCATTAGTGTTCAACATGTCAAATCTATTCTTGAGATGGTCTCTAAATTCGGGTGGGATATACTCATGGTCATACTTTGGCTCTCATAGACTTGTTCTAATTTTCTTCAGCTTCAACTGGAACTTGCATATGAGCAGTTGACTGTTCTGTAGTTGGTCCCGGCCATGTTCTGACTGATGGTATTGAGCTTTTCCATCATCTCTTTCCACAGATGTAGTCAATTTGATTCCTGTGTATTCCATCCAGTGAGGCCCACGCTTATACTTGCTGTTTATGTTGTGGAAAAAAGTTATTTGCAATGAAGAAGTCGTTTGTCTTGCAAAATTCTATCATGTGATCTCTGGTATCATTTCTATCACCAAGGCCATATTTTCAACTACCGATCCTTCTTTGTTTCCAATTTCTCATTCCAATCACCAGTAGTTATCAATGCATCCTGATTGCACATTCCATAAATTTCAGACTGTAGAAGTTGGTAAAAATCTTCAATTTCTTCATCTTTGTCCTTAGTGGTTGGTGTGTAAATTTGAATAGATTGTATTAACTGGTATTCCTTGTAGGCGTATGAATATTATGCTATCAGCGGCAGTGTTGTACTTCCAGATAGATCTTGAAATGCTCTTTTTAGTGATTAGTGCACAGCCATATTCATTGCAGCACTGTTTACAAAAGCAAAAAGATGGAAACAACCAAGATGCCCATCAACAGATGAGTGGATAAACAGATTATGGTATATTCACATAATGGAATATTACACACTGATAAAGAACAACGATGAATCCATGAAACATCTCATAACATGGAGGAATCTGGAAGGCTTTATGCTGAGGGAAATTAGTCACAGAAGGACAAATATTGTACGAGACCATTTTTATAAAAACTCAAGAAAAGATTTAAATACAGTAGAAAACATTCTTTGATGGTTGCCAGTGTGGGGAGGGATGGAGAAGGGTTTTCACTAATTAGATAGTAGATGGAATTATTTTAGGTGAAAGGAAGGACAACACACAATGCAGGGGAAGTCAGCACAACAGGACTTATTCAAAAACTAAGAAGTTTCCAGGATACCACCAAACATTTTGAGGGATAGAGTAGCAGGGGCGGGGGTCTGGGGACCATGGTTTCAGGGGACATCTAGGTCAATTGGCATAACAAAGCATATTAAGAAAACATTGTGCATCTCACTTTGTTGAGTGGCATCTGGGGTCTTAAAAGCTAGCAAACTGCCATCTAAGATGCACAAATTGCCCTCAACCCATCTGGAGCAAAGGAGAATGGAAAACACAAAAGACGCAAGGAAAATATTAGCCCAAGAGACAGAAAGGGCTACATAAAGCAGAGACTCCATCAGCCTGAGACCAGAAAAACCAGATGGTGCCTGGCTACCACCAATAACTGCACTGAAAGGGAACATAGCAGAGAATCCCAGATGAAGCAGGAGAAAAGTGGGATGTAGACCTCAAATTCCAGTAAAAAGACCAGACATAATGGTCTGACTGAGATGGAGTTACCCCAGAGGTCATGACCCCCCAGACTGTCTGTCAAAACTAAAACCATTCTTGAAACCAACTCTTCAGACAAAGATTATAGGACATAAAATGATACTGGTGAGGAGTGTGATTCGTAGCTTAAGTAGACACATGAAACTATATGGACAGCTCCTATCTGGAGTCAAGGTGAGGAGGGAGAGGAGATCAGGAGCTGGTTGAATGGACACAGGGAACACAGGTGGAGAGAAGGAGTGTGCTGTCACATTGTAGTGAGAGCAACTAGGGTCACATAACAATGTGTACATAAGTTTTTGTATGAGAAACTGACTTGGATTGTAACTTTTCACTTAAAGCACAATAAAAAAAAATAAAAGAAAATCTAATATAGACTCATAAACAACTTTTATGACCTTTGGGAGATGATGCTTTTCTTCTAAATTTATATCCTAAGATTTGCTGAAGCAGTGCATCTGCTCCCGTTGAGGAGCTGTATTTCTTCCTTGGGTGTTCTGTGCACAATAATGCCAAAGCAAACTTTCTCGAAGTCAGGTATCATTACCTGGATCTTCTGCTCAGAAATCCACGATGAATTATCATTGCCAATTACTAGCTACACAAAGTTATTTTAATTCACATATATATACATATATATATATATATCTTCAGTTTCTCTACTATGCATTCCTTTCTACCCCCTCACCCAATTTCCAAAGTTCTAGTTAACCAGACCTTTTACTGGAGTGTCTATATGACATGGTCATTGTAGCTGCCATGACTCTGCTCAAGCTTTCCGCAAAGAAGAAGTGCATTCTGTCACTCTGGTTCCCTGATGCCCAGCTGACACAAAGTATTGCACAGTGGCACCTTCTCTTACTCATTTCTCTTTTTTTGAATTTTTTTTTTGTATTTAAAACTCAAGATATATGATGATTAAGTAATAGAAATGTTATAAATTTAAAAAGAAAAAGTATAGAAAGTATAAAGAGATTAAGAATGAGAGCATGAGATGAGACAGTGAAAGATTTCAGGCCCTTCCCACCTCCCTGTCACAGCTGGCAACCCCCAATAATCTTCGGTTTCTATATATTTGCTTATTTCATATAAGTAAGATCATACAGTAGTTGTCCTTTTGTGACTAACTTTCTTCAATCAGCATGATGTTTTCAAAGCCTAGCAAGAATTTTCAAATTCCAACTAGCTAACCTCAGTTTCTGCTATCATTCCCAGTTCTCCATCCTTTCTCCAACTAGTGTACCCCCTTTGTCTTTTCTGTTGCTGCCCCATTCTGCCTTTCAGTGGCTGAGCCCTGCTTTCTGCTCCCTCCTTGGTCTCTGTATCCCTCTAACACACTGCTGGCAGGTTCTGTCTCTGGATCTTGTCTCTGGAGCTTTCCCTCCATCCAACACACACGCCCTAGCTCTATCTCTTTCTGGATCCTGAAGTCTACAGTCCTTCCCACATATTCATAAACATACACAGACCTTTAGGTTGACATAGGCAACCCACCCAGACACACCCGGTTAAGGTGGTTGTGTGCTGTCTATCTGAGGTTTCTGGCATCAGGTTCTCAGATACGGACATCTCTTTCTGCCTCACACTGAAGGAGTTCCTCTAATAAGGACAAGGGCTTCTATTCCGAGAAAAGCAATTTTAATCCTCTACTGTAGCTTGGTTAAGAAGGGTACAAGAAAGAGGTATACATGTAAGAGTCTTAACTAAATATACGCATTCTTCTCTTTAAGTATAACTTCTGCGTAAAACAGCCTTTCAGTAAAAGAGGTTGAAAAGAGGTGAGCATTGCTCTTGTTTGAGTGCTTACACCCCAAATTTACTAAGAAAAAAACCCTCATAGAAAACTTCTTTCAATGACGTCACGCATTTATTACGAAGTTTCAGGGGAATGAGGTCATTTCTAAGTTCCAAAGGAACAAACTCATTGGAATTCAATAAATGTGGAATTAAAGAAAAATAACTTCTTAAAAAATGAACTACCATAAACAGTGCCACTTTACAATGGAGACTTTGTCTTCCACAGCAGTGCCCCCAAAGGGTGGTGGGTCTCTGGGGAAGAAGAAAGAAACCATGGGGTCTGCAAGGTGGAGGATGTAGTGATGTAAAGGCCTCCAGGGGTCCCTATGACCAAAGCTTTGGGGTCACAGGTGAGGATAAGGACCCTCAAAGCTCAACTAAATCTACTATTCTCAGAGGTCTCTATCCAAGAGGAAAATGCCCAAGAGTCAACAACATCCCAAGCAAAAAGCCCAAGTTTCAGGCCCAGGAAGATTCCAAAACCATCCGAGAGCTCCTTTCGTTCATCTTCCACAGAGCAGACCTTGCACTCCTCCAGCTACAGGGCTACTTCAGAGAAGCGATGGGTCACGTGCGCATATTTCACCAAGGTGCGCACAGTCAAGGGGGTGGCGGTCGCCTGGCAGACCAAAACCTCCTTTGCCCCCCTGGGCAAGATGCCCCAGGTCTTTGAGGCCAAGCTCTCTGAGGAGAGCACCATCGGCTCTGCCCCCAGTCTGGCCAACACTGAATCCCTGGTCTGCACCCTGGAGCCCTGGCAGGAGGGGCCCCAGATCTGTACTCCGGACCCCACCGACCAAGGGGAGGAGGATGGGGAGAGCCCCCGCGCAGCCACCCCGGAGTGGCTGGTGACCCGTGAGCACGGCTTCCGCTGCGTGGCCTGCTGCTGCGTGTTCGAGTCCCGGGAGGTCCTGGTGGTGCACGCGGAGCATGGTGTGAGCCAGGGCTTCAGCTGCCAGGTCTTCTTTGAAGAGCTGCTGGAAAGGCAGCTGCCACGCTTAGTCCAGCAAAGGCCCCAACACTGCCACCAGCTGGCCAGGCGTTACCTGATGGCCTCCAAGAAGAGGGAGGTGAGGGAGAAGAGAGAGGTCTGCAGGCGCCTGGAGGAGCAGCTGGAGAAGCAGAGAGAAGAATTGAAGAGGCTGAGGCACCAGCTGGACAGGCTGAAGAGGCAGGCCAGGCTGCAGAAGGCGCAGCACCAAGGCCAGAGGGGGAAGCGCCTGAAGACCTGCTAGCACCCTGGGACTAGGAGGAGCAGGGCCTTTGGGCTGGACACGTGGGCCCTTCAGGAGAGACCTCCATTCAGGTTCGTTTCACCCAGCTCCCCTGGAAGATCATACCCTCCTTTCCCTGTGACCACCACCCTTCCACCCCAAGGGCACAAAGAGCTCCAGCCCTAAGGGGGATCTGGATGGAAGAAGCCCCAGATAGCTGACCACAGATGCCAGGTCCCCTCAGAGGCTCCCCTGGCCCAGGAGAGGACAGGACAGGCCTCATCTTGATGGTGAGGCCTTGGGACCCTAAGGATGAGCACAGCGTAAGTAGGGAAAGGGAAATGGGATTTCAGTGGACTTGGGAGGCTAAGGGGGACCCTGTTGAGGTGTGATGGTGAAGGGGGTATCAGTGAGTTCTTCGGAGGAGAAGGAATCAGAGTGATGGCAGAGTGTCAGGAAACCTGCCTGCAGGTGAGCAGTGGGCATAAAGCCCTAAACCAAGGACTCTGGGTCCCTTCCCAGCAGCATACAGGCAGAGAAAGAGGTAGGGCTTGGCAGGAGGAGAGGAGGGCCCGGTGAAGGAAAATGAATTCACCCCAGCCATGTCTTCTGGTCTCCTAGGGTGAATTTGGGGTTATGATTAGGATGCATTGTTGTTGCCTCATTAGGGGAATGTAAGTGGGAGGTGGTGTAGAAAAATCCCCCTGGGTGTTAACCATTTCTGGATAAGAGTTGATCCAGCACTTGCAGGGTATTTCTTGTAGAGTATGTCCTCGGGTAAGGGGCAGAGCTTTGGAACTTTTTCTTCTCCTTTAAATAAAGCTGTACATTCCGGTTCTTGACACGTCAATAAATCTTGTTAATTTTTTTTTTGTTTTCCTGTGGTCAAATCTGACCTGTCCCGAGGTCAAAGAACTGGAAGAAAAAGGCCGTCTGAGATGAAAGAAGCAAAAGAGAGGAGAGGCTTCTGAACCTGGGGAGAACAGTGAGAACACAGGTGACCAGAGGTATGGATGGAAGAGGCAAATTCAGGACCAGACTCAACAGTGGACAAAAAAGACCAAGTCTCAGTCACAACATCAAATGCCAGGTGTGGGGAAGCCCTGGACATGACAGGGATGTATCCATCTCTCTGGGCGATGAGACCGCAGAGGGCAGAGGAAAGGAGGGCAGGGCCTCTAGGATGGGCACCTCCATCCACAGTCTGTCCTGTGTGTATGCCTCAGAGTGACAGAGACAGCTCCTGTGAGGGAGAGGGTCACAGGCAGAGAAGAGCCATGGTGTTCAGGCCAGGTAAATTCTGCAGTCTCCTAAGGATCCAAAACGAAAAATCAGAGATTCTCAGAGGTATCAGAGTGGGAGGGGTTGGCATTCCCAGGTTGGGGAGAGGCTGGCTGGGGAGGTACTGCTTTCTGAAGTCTTTTGATCAACATCTTTCTTCTTAAAAGCTACCTTCCCAGTTGATGTCCTCTTTTATGCTCTCGGCTCAGACCTGAAAAGGGTCTTGAATGCACAAAGGCGGGTTATACAGTGGGTCAAGGCAGGGAGGAGGTGGTACCAGCACATCCAGGAAAGAGAATTTTCTGGAGCGCCATGAGTTACCTAGTGAATCGCACATGGTGTCCAGCCTTCTACATTTAGCTGTAGACATGTGCTTGCAAACGTGTTTGAGGGGTAACTCTACTGACTTCCCCGAATTATTTTTGGTCATTTCCAGTTATAGAGACCAGAAGAGCTCACTGGTTCCAAGAACAAGAAGAAATCCACTGGATCTCATTAGTACTGTCTGTTGTGTGCTCTCCTTCCAGTGATTAAAATCTTTTGTCTGTCATTATAGAGAATTTTCACCTATTTAAAATATTTAACGAAACATGTTAAAATATACATGTATCTATGATGTTTATCAATTTCCAAGATCTGAAATTGTTTTTTATTACATTTGCAAGATTACAGATTTGTATGACAAAAAAGTTCCATCAGGGTCCCACCCTCATATGTAATTTGCTCCCGCTCCCACAAGGTATCCAATGTTAAGAGACACATGTGTATCCTTCCCTACATTTCTCTGCAGGGACACATATACACAGTCACAGGTACACAAGTACATCTGCTGGGGTGTTTGCTTTTATGGAAACTTGGTCTCACTCTACCCACATTGCTCTCGCCCCTTCTTTCACTTGACATTCTACCTTGATTCTCTGTAAGTCATTAGATATGGCACTAACACTATATTTTTGGGTGTTTAACTTACATGAATAATTTAAATAGATGATAGCAACTCAGTACACTTTATCCGGACTTATACATGTTGTTGTTAGAAGCTATCAAGTCAGTTCTGACCCACAGTGACCCTAGGCACCGCAGAACAAAACTCGGCCCCGTCATTGCAATCCTAATAATCGTTGCTATATTTGAGCACACTGTTGCAGCCACTGTATCAATCTCATTGAGGGTCTTCCTCTCTTTCCCTGGACCTCTGCTTTACTAAGCATGATGTCCTTTTCCAGGGACTGCTCCCTCTTGATAACATGTCCAAAGCCATCCTTACTTCTAAGGAATATTCTGGCTTTCTCTGCTCAAGACAGATTTATTTGTCCATACACAACACCACTAAAATGGAAACATTATCATCCATGCTTTTTAAGTCCACTCTTCCTGCATGTTCTAACTCTCCTCCTCCTGTTCTTTCCCACAAGTGAATCCAAGGTAATTCACTTTAACAATGTGGTAAGCAGTCTCTCTTATCCTTGCTTAAACAAGCACACACAGACTTACATGTATCCTCGTCTTCTCATTTATACACACACATAAACATCAACAGGTATTCAAGCATATTCAAACAATTGATATTGTTTAACCCAGATGTGCTCATTTTATATACATTTCTCTGCACCTTGATTGTTTCAGTAATACTTCCATAATACTTCATAGAGATTTCTCCCACTCAACTACTACAACTCTTTTTCATTCTAAGGACTCCCTGTTTTCTTGAGGATGTAGCTTTACCATAAGTTCTCTATCATTCCACCATCAATGGACAGTCAAAGTTTGGTCATATTAATAATAACTATCCTTTCTATACTATAGGATTTGTTTCTGTGGAATAGACTCCACAGAGTGAGATTTCCAATTCAAAGAATGTTAAAAGTACAGAGCCTTGGCCATGTCTTTCCCCTAGAGGCTGCCATAATGCACATTTCCAGCCATGTCTTGGGGTATCCTTCTCCCCACAGCCCAGCCAGCTATAGGTGGTGCTGATTTTTAAATGTGCCAGTTTCACTGGCAGTTTGAGATTTTCTTAACTTGGACTATGTTTATTGGGCATGTGGATTTACTCTGAATGATCTGTTTGAATTCACTGCTCATTGTTCAAGTGCTTAACTTTTATCCTTCTGTGTAAAATGGAAATGGTTATTAAGCCTTGTCATCTCCATTTCACATGATTTTCCAAATCTATCATTTGTGTATCACATTTTTGCAAGCTTTGTCCCCCAGAACGATCACTTGAGTCAGCACCATTTATTAAATAAATATAATTTTCTTGAAATATGACCTTTGTAAGTTATTGTGGCTTCTTAACAGATTTTCTGTTTCATTGGTCGACTTGTCAGTTTCTATGCTATGTAACATCAATTTGTTCTGTTACCCGAAGAGGTAGACACCTGTTACTATCCTGCTTTTTCATGTTTTACTTTGGTAAAACCGCCCTGGTTTTGCAGCGATTAAGTGCTCAACTGCTAACCCAAAGAAAGTTTGGCAGGTCGAACCCACCACGTGGCTCCAAGGGAGAAAGACCTGGTGTTCTGCTCCCATAATGATTACGACCTAGAAAACCCTATGGGGCAGTCAAATGGGATCGCTTTGAGTCAAAAATCGCCTCCAAGTCTCGTGACAACAGGAATATTCTTTGTTATCTATTCTTTGTTATCTACTGTACTATTTGTACCATATGATTACTTTATACAGTTCAAAAACAACTATTTTAATATTCTGGCTGGAAATGCATTCCACTTATATATTACTTTTAAGGATCTCCATTTAATTGACAAGACATTCCATTTGAAAATATGGCATATTTTTGCATATATTCAGGTTTCATTTTATGTACTTTAATACACTGTTTTCCCTCATAGAGGTCCTTTGCTGCTCTGGTTAAAACAATGTTTTGCTAAATATTTTACAGTTTTGGACAAAGTGTGGTACAGTCAAGTAGTAGGGGAAAGAGAACGGTCTGCCCTTCCCACCCGTGCCAAATTTAGACCCTTATTCTATACTGGAGAGAAACCATTGATTTCGATGCATTTGTCTTTTATACAGGTATGTAATTATATCATCATTATTTTAAATATTTCTTTTAATACTTGTACTAGTTATTTAAATTTTCTAGTTTATTCCTTCACCTAAAAACTATGTTGAGTGATACCAAAAATTTTTGTCTAGTTCCGAATTTACCAGAATGGGTTTAATATTTTTCCATTTATCTCACACCTGATAAGTTTGGGGATCATTTGTTATGCTCCAATAGATAACTAATACTCTGAGCTACTGACCTTTATGGTAATCTACACACAAATTGTTTCTGACAGTTAAGTACTTCCACCTGGCCTCTGTTCAGCTGGGATACCATGATTTACATTGCTACTAGGCAGCCCAGCCTCCACTAAAACCTGAGCCTACAGAGAATTGTTCTTGTTAGCTGTCATCAGGTCATTTCTGACTCATGACAACCCCATGTGGCCATAGTACAAGTGTTCAATAGGGTTTTCAAGGTTGTGATCCTTTAAAAGCAGATCGTCAGGACTGTCTTCTGAGGTGCCTTTGGGTAGGTTCAAACCACCAAACTTTCAGCTAGTATAGAACACTTAACTGTTTGTGGCACCCAGGGACCCCCTGCAAAGGATACATATTGGTAAGCTCCATGTTGCTGGTGCTCCCCTCATCTCCACATTCCTTATTCTTTTGATGAAATGGGTGTCCTTCAGGACCTCCAAGAAATGGTCTTATAGAAGACTAACTCAGACATGCCCACATATTGGAGGCTTTTATTTCTTCTTCCAACACCCGACACAGTAGGTCTGGCATTTCAATTTCATAGAATTTGGGACATTGCCTTTTCCAACCTTCCAAAAGCAATCCCACAGCATATTAAACCCATTTCCAGAACCCTTGCTACGGCAATAAATCCCTGTCAACAAACTCTCCTTGACCCAATTTTATATTAAACTCCCCTTGACTCGGCACCTTCAGCACACGTCCCTCAGCACACCCCCGTCCTGCTCACACAAGGCAGCCAGGTCTTGCAGCTCCTTCAGTGTACACTCCCTCCCCCCTCAACCACAACCAGCACTTCCCCCGTGGCTATGCTGGTATCTGACAGCTAAGTATCTGGACAAATGCATGGGACTCTATCTGAGGAATCTGCAAGGGAAACTGTTGAAGGTGGATTGGGGAGGTGGCGGGAAACCAGAACATAGAGTATGAACATTCCAGAGGATGAAATTAAATGAGCCCAAATCCCAGAGCTGCACACCCGTTGTGGACAGAAACAGCTCCAAGAGAAGCCCTCTCTCATATAAATGGGATAGAGGGTCCGTAAAGGAGAGAGACGGGCAGGTGGGCAGGTGGGCAGACACCTGAAACTGTGGCAGAGGAGAGTCCTTCTCTCTGACCAGAGTATGGAAGGGCCAACGAGTGTAGAGGAATCTCCAATATATTTTTTCTCTCTCTCTGCTGTTAACTGGCACCTAGTCAATTCTACCTCAAAGGGTGAGACTTTTCAAAAGCAGATCGCCAGGCTTGTCTTCTGAGGCGCTTTGTGACAGGTTCAAACTGCCAGCCTTTTGGCTGGTTGTCCATCCAGTGCTTTGGCCCCATAGGTAGAACCAGTCACTTATGTGAATGACAGAATGAAGAGATTAAAGCCCCAGCATTCCTGCCAGTGGGCCAGGAAAGCACTCCTTCAGAACTCAGACAGCAGCAGAGAAATAGAGGAGACGGTGCAAGAAAGAGATTCTGCAGACTTGCCATGAACTCCTGGTTCACCCCCAGATGCATCTGCATTGCCCTGACTCTAAGAAGCATTATCAAATCCTTTAAGAGCCGCACTATGGGTTAGAACGCCATCAAGGTTCCAGACTGAGTGGCGTTCACATAGATTAGATCTGAATACAGCTGCAAAGCCTTCAAAAATTGAACTAACATTTGAACCATAGAATACAGAAGATGGGACAGAACTTGGAGCCTGAACATAACTGGGTCAATAGACTGCTAAAAGAAAAAAAAGAAAAAAATTCTCATAAAATTAGGGAGGACTTGTAGTCTCGAAATCATAAGACACAGATTTTAAAATGCTATTCTAATCATTCTCCAAGAAATAACAGGGACACTTTTTAAATAAATGGAAAGATAATAGGTGCTATTTGCAAAGGAAAATTTTACATGGTAAAAATACATGGTAGAAATAAAATTCACTTGATAGTGTCAACAGCAGAATGGTGATGACAGAGAAAAAAATAGATGAGTTTAAAATATTTACTCTGAAAAGAGAGAAAAAATATGGAAAAAAATGAACAGAGCCTCAAGAATTAGAGAAAAAGTCTGTTTATTTATTAGAACTCCAGAAGAAGTGGAGAAAATGTGTGCTGTAGGAAAACACATTTGATGAAATACTGGGCAAACACTTTCCAAATTTGATGAAAGACGTAAACTTACAGCTTCAGAAGGTCAGCAAACCCCAACAGGTTAATCCTAAAGAATTCTATGTGAAAATATATTTTTATGCAAATATTGTGTTACGTGTTTTTTGCAAATCACATGCTCCCCTCCCCCCAAACCGGCATATTTGCAAGCATGCTGTGCTAGTTTTTTACACCAACATATAAAAAAAATAAATAAAATTAGGCACCATTCTCATAAGAGTACCCGGGTAGGGGAAGGCTCAGTTGGCAAAAAATATGTATAATGTGTGCACTATTTGCACAAAAATACAGTACATCATAATCAACTGCAGAATAACAAAGATCAAGAAAATACCCAGAAATAAGCTAGAGAGAAAACAATAGATTTCACATGGGAAAAATAATTTCACTGACTCTTTCTTCATTATCAGAAAACCACAGAGGCTGAAATGTTGTGAAAAAACATTTTTTCAACACTGAAGATCAGAAACATTACCCCAGATTTCTATATCCAATCATTACCTTCAGGAGTAAAGAAAAAATAGTGCCATTCTTAGCGAAGGAAAACTGAGAGAATTCATCGCCACCAGACTTCTCCCAAACGAGACGCTAATGGAAGTGCTTCAGGAGGTAGACTTGGAATTTCACCCGTATTTCAGGAAAGCAGAAAACATGGGAACTATGTGGGTAAATATACTGTGTTAATACTGTAGTCACTGCACAAAATGGCGCTGGACATGACTCTTTGGAAAGTTTTTCCAGTCTCTTGGAAACACTTGGGAACATACTCTTGACAGAAAATCATTATTTAGAGAATAGAATTAATTTTGACAATATCTGAAAGATGTCTGTAGTCAAGTCTGGTGAATAAAATGGAAACTAAATTTTGGGACCCAAAATAAGGTGTGGTAACAAAAAATGAGTCTCAATTCCGATGTGGCCATGAGCTGGCTCTGAAGGCCGGCCTTCCCCAGACAGGCGTTTCAGGCACATTGGGAGCAATGGCTTGTTGTTCTTGTTGCTAGGTGCCATCGAGTGGGTTTCTGAGTCATTGAGGCCCAGAGTGAAGGCAATACTGTCCCAACAGGGTTTCTTGAGTTTTAATCTTAATGGGAGAGGATTGCCAGATCTTTACTCCTTTGAGCCTTTGGGTGGGTTCAAACCACTGACCTTTCGGTTAGCAGTCAAGCACTTAAACTTTGCACCACCAGGGCTCCTTGGAATAATGGCAGCACCACAGAATTTGGTACAAACTTCCCCATGGGCCTTCCCTGAGAAGTAACCTCTTTGCTGAAGTACCAAGTTTAGTTTTCATACATAGTCATTCTGTACAAAGTCTCCATAAGAATTAGAGTGCCTCCTTGAATGGACAACATTTTACATGCCCTCCATGAAGAAAATGCCTCAAGGGCAAAGTTTAAGAGTAAACCAAGGCATTTCCCATAACTCCTTACCTGAGAGCGTCTTCGTGAGGATTTCCTAAACACGCGGAAAAGAACATAGTAGACACTGCCTTCTTTTTACCTCTTCCCTCCTAAACAAACAGAAACCTTTGCTGAGATGTCAGGTGTCAAGCCCCAAACTACTCTTGTATGTAAGTTCTGTAATGAGACCAGGACCCAGGCAGTATTTCCCATCTTTCAAAGTTTGGAGGTCCAGTGAAATCCTGTTACAAGTCACTAGATCAGCTCAGGAGCTGGAAGACTGAAATTCCTGGTCCTCTGACGAGTGGGAAGGACAGGGTGGGATTGGGCAGAGCCTCCTTGACCATCACTTGCCCCAAGAGGCTCTGGAGGCTGCTTCATGTTATAAGTCAAAGGCCCTTCCAGCCCAGTCACATAAGAGCAGGGGAAGGCTTTTTCCATTGAAAAAAGAAATGGGCTCAGGAGCAGCAGGTTTGAGGCCATTCAGCTTCTGTCAGCTTTGTGGCTTCGGACATCTTGGCCGCTGGTCGCCTTCACAACTGGGTCTTTATACCTCTCCAGCTCTCTCTCCCTCCCAGTTTTCTCCCAGTACCATGGGCTGTGGCTTCTGCTAGTTTTAATGATTTCAATGTTTCAGTAGCTCCTCGCCCCATTCAGAGGAGGCAGGTTTGCAGGGTGTGAGGGACAAACCCATAGTTCTGCTTAGGTTTCCTTCAACAGAAACACTCCTGAGGTGACAAGCTGTCCTGACTGATCTTGAGACCAAGACAGAGAGAAACTCAGTGAGAGGGTCATTGGCTTCTGGAAGTGTCAGCATTCTCAGAGACATGTCCTGGGGTCATGCCCAATTGCAGGAAAAATGAAGTGGCTCGGAACCTCGGTGTGTTGACTGTCCAGTACACAGGACCCGGAAGCCTCTGGAGGATTTTCAGTCTTAGTCTAACCGAGCACTGGGGAAATCCTCACAGGGTGGGAGCAGTGATATTCCTGGGTATCTTTATTCTAAAAATCTCAGAGCAGTTGCTACAGTCTTGTGAGGTGGGAAAAGAGAAAGCTTGGGACCACAGGAGGGTGGCAAAAGAAGGAGGCTCCAATCACTCACTCCCTCTTGGATCTTGTTCAGGTTTTTTTGTTTTTTAATGCAACTTGGGCTCCAGGCAGGCACTTATTGCTAAACTTGTATTTCTCTGTTTTAATTTATGATATCTAAGTCAAATCTGGAGTCTTGAGCTCATTTTGATAATTCATCTTTTGTCTGTGCAGACAAGAGTCCGCTCACACCCATGATGAGAGCAGAGGAAGTAAATTCCCTAGCCTAGACCAGGGCGGGCTCTCTTGCTCCTCAAACTAAGAGGGGAGCTCTCCTAGGGCAGCACAGGCGGTGAGTCCAGTCTGGGGCCCTGGGAAGGGGACGGGGTGAGTGCCAGGCAGTGTGGCCTCTGTGGCTTTGCCTTCTCCTCCAGGAAGTGCATCTCGAAGGCCTCCACGTTTGGATCCTGACGCTAACCACAAGTTCTCACCCTTCTGTGTCCACTGTCTGGACCCAAGTCCCCATATGCCTCCTCTGCCCTCCTATCTCATCATATGTGCTGTGATCAGGCTCAGGTATGTACCCTGGGTCTCGCCCTCTATGGCCTTAGGCTTCCCCGTGTTCTGTTGGGACCTGCCAGACTGGTGGGTCTGAGGTCCAGGTGGGGCTGGGTGGGCTGGGACTGTCACAAAAGGCTCCTGAAGCCAGCTCTTTCCTGCTCCCCACCAGCTTGTGGTAGGGCTGCCCAGGACCCCGCACCTCTCCCGGGTGCCCTTCTCTGAGCATCCCTGCCACCCCCTCCCTAGTTCTTGAGGCGCCTTCTCTTGATGCACAGATGCAACTGAGCACCTCACCGCACTGAACCCGGAGTCGGTTCTCAGCTAGATTAAAGACCTGAACCTGAAATGCACAACCTTAAAACCACTAGAACCAATAACTCGTTGTTGTCTAATCCATCCTGACTCATAGGAACCATAAAGGACAGAGTAGAACTGCCCTATAGGGTTCCCAAGGAGCGCCCGGTGGACTTGAACTGCCAACCTTTTAGTTACCAGCTGTAGCTTTTAAACACTACTCCACAAGGTTTCCTAAAACTGCTAGATAGGTGTGAAATGAAAAAAGAAAAAAAAAGTAAATAAAAAAATTTAAGAAAAAGAACAATTACTTAATATGTAAAAGAAAAAAATAATAAAACAGAAAAACAACTACAAAAAAAATGACATAATATGAGACTGTAACCTCACATTATGGAGTCAAGGAGGCTGGGTTGTATCTTTCTTTGCAAATAAGCCTTAGATTAGGGAATTGGTACCAGGAGTAGATACACACTCTCACTTCAGGAAAATGGAAAATCTGGGATTAATTGACCTGGATGAGGTGGAAAACAGAGATAACCACATAATATTTAAAGATGAAATCCTAAGAGCCTAAAACATGCAGTGGAAATTTTTCTAAGTAAAGTAGCATCAGAAGAGGCCTTTAATCACTACACAAAATGGGTCAGTAGTTCGAGATCTCCCTACAAAGATGGAATCAACTCAATGGCCAACTGGTTTTGGGTTTGGTAGATCACTTTCAGGCAGGTTCCAGCAAACATGCAAAAAACAGATCATTTCCATCTTGTACACAGTCAATAAAGAAGAGAAAACTATGAGATGCTTCCCAACTTGTTCCCTAAGGCCACTTTAATATTGATACCAAATTAGAAAAGGAAGGTACAAGGGGAGTTACAGGACAAGCACACTAAGCAATTGAGATGCAAAAAACCTACCTAAAATGCTGGCAAAGAAATCCAGCAAGGTATAAAGCAGGTAATATGCCATGATCAAGGGGGTTTATTTAAAGGATGCAAGCTTGAGTGAACATTAAAGGTTTAATAATTCAATTCACCACATGTGTAGGTTAAGGAAGAAAAGACATAGGTTCACCTCAAGAGACGGTGAAAAGGCAGTGATAAAATCCAACCACACTGAGACATAAGAACTCTGAGCAAACACGGAACAGAAAAGGAGTTCCCGAATGTGGAAAACTACAACTAGCATGATAGTTCCTGGTGAAATGTGGGGCATTCTCTTTAATATTAATTAGCAATAAAATAAAGATGCTTTCTCTCATTATTTCTATTAAATATTTAACACTGGAGTACAAAAAGAAAAAGAAAACGTGTAACTCATTATTCATAGATTATAGGAATGTCTCCACAGAAAAATTTAAAAACCATAGAAAAAATTAGAATTAATATTAGTTAATCATAAATACAAAGTAAAAAATAAAGTGAATGTCTCTGCAGCAGCATCAAGGCAAGTCTGTCATAGCTCTCAGTGAAAGCAGAGGACACTGACAGGGAAACAGCAGGATCCAGGTGGGCTACACCACGGAGGGGAGAGCACTATTTTACACCGGGCTGGATTTATAAGCACAGGTATGTGTGTTAGTTACCTAGTGCTGCCGTATGAAAAAAAAATAAAATAACACAGTTGGGTGGCTTTAGAGAATAAAAATTTATTTTCTCGCAGTTCAGGAGGCTACCTGCCTGAATTCAGGGCATGGCTCATGTCTACTCCAGCTTCTAGCAGCTTCCAGACACCCTTTGTGTTCCTGGTCTTGTAGATGCACCTGCTCCGTTGTCTGTCTTCCTCTCCCACCGTGTGTGTCTGTGTCTATTCTGCTGTTTTTATAACTCAGAAGGGACTAGGTTTAGGACCCACCCTACACTGGTATGGCCTCATTAATATAATTTTAAAATCCCCTATATCCAAATCAGGTCACATTTATGGGTACGGCGGTTAGGGTTTCAACATACCTCTTGGGGTTATACAATTCAGTCCATAATAGTGCCCTCACCAGATATTCTGGACTGAGAATACTAGCATGAGCAGCTGAGAGTGGTTCTATTTTTTTCCCGCATTAGTTGGTTGTAGCTTGTCTCAATGGCCACTCATATGAACTTTGGAGCAGCTTATTATGAAGACCCTGGCCAACCTTTCGTACCCATGTCCATTGTGTGGAAAAACACACAGACTCCCATCACTGAAGCCTTGGGAAATTCATTTGTAAGTGTGGAATGGAGTTGGGACCAGAATTGTTTCGTGGGCTTGATAACATGGCATAGCTGTTAAGATATCCACATGGAGATGTCAGGTAATAATACTAACAGCTAACACTTACTGAGTACATGCACTGGTGCCAGGATTCTTGTAAGGGCTTCTCCTTTCCTAAGATATTTGTTCTGCATGATAGCCCTATGAGGAATGCACCATTATAATGCACATTTTATACAGGAAGAGGCCGATACAGAGATTTAAGCTGATATTTGAGTATAAGTCTGGACCCAGGAGTAGTTGAAATGGCTGGAGGTGTAAATCTCACATTCTCAGCTACAGACCGATGGCTGTGGACACACTGAGGCATTCCAGACAGAGAGTGTCAATAGAGAGAGAGGACTAAACACTGAGCCCTAGGGCACCCTGACGCCTACAAGCTGGCCAGGTGAACCACAGCCAACAAAGCTGTCTGAAGTCCACTGTGGTTCCTGGAAGGTGGTCTGTCCTTTCTCTAGGCCAAATTTCCCCACTGCCCCTCCCACCCACACGGGCTTGTCCCCTTCATAATAGCAGGGACAGTGTGTAACTTTCACCACTGCCCAAGATCCCAAGGTTACAATAACATTGGTATGGAAAGCAGAATGATGGAGTCAGGAAGCCTGGTGGTCATATGCAGCCAGTTGGAAACAGAAAAGAGCAAATAAACAAGGGGAGAAGACCATGAGTCAGAGGAGTGGGAGAAATGAATATTTCCTGAGTGCTAAGTAGCTGGGCGTCTGCTAGAGGCATGTAGTTCCTCATTTAAACTTCAGAGGGACACAATGGGTGGAACAGACATTGCTGTCCACTTTCATCATGCAAACGTTTTATTTCCTTTGATTTTAACAGTAACTTCTTATGAAAACAAATGAGAAAATAGAGAAGAGAATAATAAAAGAATACATCTCATCAGTTCAGTACTATCATTTTGCCTCAGCAGCTACACATTTTTGTTGTTGATGTAAATATAACACACAACCTTTGCCAAGTGAACGAGTTGTACAGGTGTACACACTATTGAAAGGAATTGCATTAATCGACTGTGGAACCCTACCCTTACTCAGTGTGATTTTTCCATCATTGTAAACAGAAACTCAGTTTCCATATGCAATAACACCCCTTTATTCCCTCCTTCCTGGCCCTGGGAACCCTTATAAACTTTCGTCTCTATACATTTCCCTGTTTTTGTAAAAGGCATGCTTTTTAATTTGAAAGTTCATGACAAGCTACAAGGGAGAATTCATGTGGAAGCAGAAGTTATTTGCAATACATACATCCTACTACAAACTTGGTTCTAGAATATACAAAGGATGATTCATAAAGAAAAAAAAAGAGAATTCAATAGAAAGACAAGTAAATACTTGAGCGCTCTATAAAAGATTTCTGTATGGCCAACATACATATGGAAAGGGACTACATCAGTTATCAGAGGAATTCTAATAAAAACTCACAATGTGATCCTAACCCTGCACACCAGAATGGCTAAAATAAAAAAAAAATGGAAATACCAACTATTTGGTAGAACATGGAGCAACTGGAATTCTAATCTACTGCTAGTGAAAGTGTAATTTGGTACAACCACTTTAAAAATGCTTTGGCCATATCTACTAAAGCTGTGAACATCCATATATTCTATGACCCAGCAATTCCACTTCTAGATACATACCCAATAGAAATGGGTACATATGTTCACCAGAACACATAAGTCTAACCATCTGCTAAGAAATGAACACCCTCCTTCTGAATGCCTAACTTTTGTTTTTAATTGTTCTTTAGATGAAGGTTTACAGAGCAAAGTAGCTTCTCATTAAACAGTTAGGACATATATTGTTTTAAGACATTGGTTACCAACTTCAAGACATGTCAAGACTCTTTTTTCTTAGACTTGGGTCCCCTATTACCAGCTTTCCTGTCCTCTCCTGCCTTCTAGTCCTTGTTCCTGGGCTGGTATGCCCCAGGAGTCTCATTTTGATTTATGGGCCTGTCTAATCTTTGGTTAAGGGTGAACCTCAGGAGTGACTTCATTATTGAGCTAAAAGGATGTCTGGGGGTCATATTCTCAGGGTTTCTCCAGTCTCTGTGAAGCTAGAATTCTGGGGTTTTTTTTTTTTTTGAATTAGGATTTTTTTCTACATTTTTCTCCAGTTCTGTCCTGAATGCCTCACTTAAAAAGCACTATTCTCGTCTGTTCTAAGGTGATGGCCATATATAACGATAAGCTTATAAAGAAAAGTCTAGAGCTTTCTGTGAAATGCAGCAGCAAATCTCTAGAGGCTCATGTTCTTATAGCTTCTGTTCCCTCTGGAGCTTCCGCTTCTGTCTGTCCTTCTGCTGGGCTGCACCACATGGAACCAGTTATAAAATTCAACTCCATCTTATAAATTCACAGGAGTCCTACTCACACAAAATTTTTATTGGCTATGAGAACAGGTGTGTAGTGTAGATAAGGTATAGAAGGGATTTCTATTGCAGCAAAGCAGAACCTTAAAATGAAATGGCTGGGAATGATAGGCCTCGTTCTGTAAAAATGCTTTTCTACATGGAATATGGAAAATGCAGTTAAGATATGGCTTATGCAAAAAGGCAAAAAGGAGTGCTTGCAGCAATTTGGTAATCATTTAGATCACCTGTAAAAATATTTTCATCCTTTTTCTCATAGCTTGCAGGAAACGAAATTCCAAAAGGATCGCATATTTAAAAGTAAAATATGCCACCATACAAATTTCAGAAGAAACTATGAGAGATTTTGTTTTGCTTTTTGTTGGTAAAAGAGAAAGATTATCTAAAAATCCCAAAGATGCGAAGGCTGAAAGTGGTAAGATACAGATATAGATGTTAGGCATATCAAAAACTATATGAAGAAAGCAAAAATACAGGCAAAAATCTGAAGAAAAATTCGTAGGCTAAGGATTTGAATAGACATTTCTCCAAAGAAGGTATAGAAATGGTCAATAATCACATGATAAGAAGCTCAACCTCATTAGTCATTAGGGAAATGTGAATCAAAACCAAAACGCACTATTATTTCAAAACCACTGAGATGGCTCAAATCAACAGGATGGACAACACAAGTGGTGAGGATGTGGAGAAACTGGAACCCTCATACATTGCTGGTGGACATGTAACATGATCCAATCGCTTTGGAAAACAGTTAGGTGCTTGCTCAGAAAGTTAAACATAGAGTTAGCATGCAACATAGCAATCCCACTCCTAGGTATGCATCCAGGACAACTGAAGCACGTTCACATAATAACTTACAAAAGAATTTTCATAGCAGAATTATTTATAAATAGCCAAAATGTGGAGAGAATCCCCAAGTCATGAACTGATAGATAAACTGTGGTATACTCGTAAAATGGAATATTCCTCAGCCATTAAAAGGCATCAGGTACTAATACATGGCACAATATGGACAAACCTTGAGAACGTTATGCTAAGTGAAAGAAGCCAAACAGAAATGACCGCATGGTGCATGATTCCATTTACATGAAATACCCAGAACAGACAAACCAACACAGACAGAAAGTAGATTAGCAGTTGCTACGTCTTGGAGGAAAGGAGTAATGAGGATGACTACTAATATGCAGGGCGTTTATTTACAGGGTACTGAAAATATCCTGAAGCTAGACAGTGGTGATTGTTGCACAACTCTGTCCATACACTAGAAACCACAGAATTCTGCACATTATAAAAGGCAATGTTATGGCCGGTGAATTATATCTCAATAGAAATATTTGTGACTCCCGAAAGACTAACATTTCAATTAAATATACAGAACCTATAAATCAGTAGGCGAAAACAACCCAATTTTACCATCTCTCTCTCCAGCCAAAGTGAAGGGGTACATTCTATTAATACATCTTTTTTTTTTATCTCTTCATTAACAAGTTCTGTTCTCATTACACATAACTAGTCTCCATTTCTAATCATACATAACTAGTCTCCATTTCCTTGTGCCTGTTTTCTATTGTAACTACATAAACAGAGCACTTCCATGGTTTTTGTAAAAACCCACGCACTTTCAATCAGGCATATCATTTTTGGAAGCTTCTCAGGCACCAGGAACCAGGATACTCTGACCAACACAGCAGACAAGGTCCTGCCTGCATGGGCCTTCTATTTTTGTGGAGCACTCAGATGATAAACCAGCCAAACAGTATGTAATGTTACCTAACATCAGGAGGGAGACGTATCATTTTGGAGGTGTCCCAAGCTGTGTCTCTCTCATGAAGAGTTCCCTCTTGCCTCTGAACCCAGTGGAAAGTAAACACTTTGAAGGAACTGTGAGGTCAGTAAGTGTGAAAAAAGACATTTCATTTCAGTTTCATTTGGTTGGTTTTACCTGCTACGCTGTCAACATTTTTTTAAACACTATCCTGCAGCTGACATCAACCACCCCCCCAAAAAGCAAAAACAAAACCCGATGCCATGGAGTCGATTCCGACTCACAGCGACCCTGTAGGACACAGTAGGGTCTCCAAGGAGTTCCTCGTCTTAGGACACAAATAATTCCTTCTTATGAGAATCTGAAAGTTGTTCACTGTGGATGTGTGAGGGACTCAGTAACACTTGCAAAGATTTCCATGTGGGTGTGGTGCTCAAGTGTGAGCATCGGGGGGAATGGACCCCATGTGCACTTTGCATCCTTCTGGAGATTATGACACAGCAAACATTCCCTCCTCATCGTCCTGCATCTTGTAAGAGAACAGAGGGAATTGTTTGGCAGAACCACTTGAAAATGCATGGCAAGAAATTTTATTGAAACATTAAATTCAAAATAAAATCTTCCTATGTTTTTCAACCTTCCCTACCTCATTTCAAAGAGGTAATTGGACTCACAGAGTTAAAGCCCTGAAACTTCGAGACTCTGAAGAGTCTGTTGTAAGAGTCTCAGCTCATTGCAGTAATCACACAGAGTGAACTGGAACCCAGGGGAAGAGTGGGAGTCAGACAGCAGAGACCTACACACTGGGAAGGGATGAGACCTGCTTCTTGATAATGCCCTGGGCTAGGTGGCAGCACCTCAAAGGGTAATGCAGGCACACAAGTAGACAAACCACGTTATGGTGTTCCCAGCCCTGCCAAGGTTCTCATGCTCCATCTGGGAATGGAAGCAGCAGAAACAATGCTTCTAGAGAGATCACCCACATAGGCTGAGGCGATGGGTGTGTTAAAGATCTCCAAACCTTGGTCCTTCTTTAGACCCCGGGGTACCCAGAAAATAAACCAACACCAAATACACCCCTACAAAGAAGTAAGGTTAAAATTTTACCGCAATTTTGTAAACCGAGAGCTCTGAGTTGGAATTCAGTTTATTTAAAGAAATATCAAGTTTTCTTGCACACATGAATTTGTGCTGATTCACACTTACAATTCATATTATTCATTCATCCATGAAGTCAGCAAACATTTACACTATAACAGCTATATGTGAGACCCTATGTCAGTTGCTCTTGATGATGAAATGACTCAGAGAATTTCCCTCAATGCCTGGTGAGAGAAACAGCCAAGTTAACAGTTGTATCAGTCATGTATTGCTGTGTAACAAATGACCCCAAATTGTTGTGTCTTACAAGAGCAACAATTTACCAGCTCACAATTTTTCAAGTTGTCATTTTGGAGCTCTTCTGATCTGGGCCAGCCTCAGTGGCTCACAACACGGCTTCCTCATGTGTCTACAGTTTGCTTCCAGGTAGCTGGGAGCCAGTTCATAACATCAAGTCAGTGAAACCGCTAGATCCTCCCTCCATTGGTCTTCCATCATCTAGCAGGCTGGCCTGAGGATGTTCCCATGAGTCCTCAGGGTTTATGAGCAACAAAAGGGAAGTCTCAATGCAAAGTCTTTAAACTGTGTCCTTGTATCAGGTTTCCTACCATCCCAATGTCCAAAACAATAATGTTAGCCCCAACTAAGGGATGGAGAAAGACTCCTGCTGCTAATGAAAGGCGCTCCAGAGTCTCATAGAAGGCATGGGCACAGAGAGAGGATGAATGTGTAGACATTTCTTACATCAACCACAAAAAGTAAATGCAATTGTGTTTTATGCTGTGGTAAAGGGTTTTGCAGGTACAGTGGAGTAGGGAGCAAGAAGTGAACAAATCTACCAGGAGGATATTTAGGGAAGAGCACAACCAGGAATTGATGCCTGAACCAAGTTCAGAATATGATTGGATAGTTAAGGGGTGACAAAAGGCCCGGGTCCAGGAAGCCCCATGTCTTCTCCAGAGAGAAGTCTGAGGAGACAGGCTGAAGCCACTGAGGCATTTGAAACATTTTGACCAGATGCAGATCATCTTTTGTTCTACTGTTTTCCAACCACTCATCCCTATTTATAGTTTGGAGTCATACAAGAGTAGACCCTAGCATTTCCCTGTTGAAACTTTTATTTTCCAGAAGAACTAGATGGTGTGCAGCTACAGTCAATAACTGCCCTGACGAGAACACTTGCTAGATATAAAAATGATGGTACCCTCAAATACAGCCCTTATACTGAAAGAAAAGACCAAAATGAATGTCAGAGATACCCTGAAACTTGCTCTTGAACATAAAGTAGCTAAAGCAAATGAAAGAAATGAGGAAGTAGAAGAGCTGAAGAGAAGATTTCAAAGGGCGGCTCGAGAAGACAAAGTATGATAATGACATGTGCAAAGACTTGGCGTTAGAAAAACAAAAGGGAAGAACATGCTTGGCATCTCTCAAGCTAAAGGAACTGAAGAAAAAATCCAAGCCTCGAGATGCAATAGTGAAGGATTCTATGGGCAAAATACTGAACAACACAGGAAGCATCAAAATAAGATGGAAAGAATACACAGGGTCACTGCACAAAAAAAAAAAAAAAAGCATGGGTCGATGTTCAACCATTTCAGGAGGTAGCATGTCATCAAGAACTGATGGTATTGAAGGAAGAAGTCCAAGCTTCACTGAAGGCATTGGCACAAAACAAGACTCCAAGAACTGACAGGTACCAATTGAGATGTTTCAACAAACAGATGCAGCACTGGCCGAATAATTTAGCCAACCGATTGGACGAGATCCATGTTTGTGCACATTCCAAAGAAAGTGATTCAACAAAATTCAGAAACTATCAAACAATATCATTAATATCAAAACCCAGTAAAATTTTGCTGGAGATCATTAAAAAGAGGTTGCAACAGAAATTCAAGTCAGATTCAGAAGAGGATATGGAATGAAGAATATCATTGCTGATGTCTGATGGATCTGGGCTGAAAGCAGAGAATACCAGAATACCAGAAAGATGTTTCCATGTGTTTTATTGACTATGAAATCGCATTATACTGTGTGAATCATAACAAATTATGGGTAACACTTCAAAGAACGGAAATTCTAGAACACTTAAGTTTGCTCATGTGAAACCTGTACATAGACCACGAGGCAGTTTTTCAGAGAGAACAAGGGGTACTATGTGGTTTAAAATCAGGAATAGTTTGTGTCAGGGTTCTATCCTTTCATCACATTTATTCAATCTGTATGCTGAGCAAATAATCCAAAAATCTGTACTCTATGAAGAAGAACGTGGCATTAGGTTTAGAGGAAGATTCATTAACAACCTACGATATGCAGATAACACAAACTTGGTGAAAGTGAAGAGGACCTGAAGCACTTAGCGGTGAATATCAAAGACTACAACCTTCAGTATGGGTTGCACCTCAACATAAAGAAAACAAAAATCTTCACAACTGGACCAGTAGGCAACATCATGATAAACAGAGAAAAGATTGAAGTTATCAAGGATCTCATTTTATTTGGTTCCCCAGTCCACGCTCATGGAAGTAGCAATCAAGGAATCACATGATGTATTGCAAATCTGCTGCAAAAGAACTTTTCAAGGTGGTGAGAAGCAGAGATGTCACTCTGAAGGCTAAGGTGTGCCTGACACAAGCCATGACATTTTCAAACGCCTCATATGCATGTGAAAGCTGGACAATGAATAAGGGAAAGCAAAGAAGAAATGCTGCCTTTGAGTTATGGTGTTGGTGAACAATATTGAATATACCACAGACTGCCAGGAGAACAAACAAGTCTGTCTTGGAAGAAGTACAGCCAGAATATTCCTTACAAGCACAGATGGTGAGTGTTTGTCTCACACACTTTGGACATGTTATCAGGGGAGACCAGGCCCTGGAGAAGGACATTATGCTTGGTAAAGTAGACAGTGAAAAAGAGGAAGACCCTCAGTGAGATGGACTGACACAGTGGCTGCAACAATGGGCTCTAGCATAATAACAAGTGTGAGGATGGCACAAGACTGGCCAGTGTTTTGTTCTGCTGTATATAGGGTCACTATAAATTAGAACTGACCTGATGACACCTAACAACAACAATACCCTGTTCAGCTCACTGCCTGTCTCTTAGTTTGCTGTACTGTGGTGGTTTGGATGCTGCTATGATGCTGGAAGCTAGGCCACCAGTATTTTAAATACCAACAGGGTTATCCATGGTGGACAGGTTTCAGTGGAGCTTCAAGACTAAGACAGACTAGGAAGAAAGACCTGGAGACTTACTTCTGAAAATTAGACAATTAAACCCTTACAGATCACAAGAGAATACTGTCCAATTCACTTGCTTTGGACATGTCATCAGGAGAGATTAATCAGTCCTAGAGGAGAATATCATGGTTGGTGAAGAAGAAGGCCAACAAGGCTGTAGGAGGCCCTTGGTGACATGGACCGGCACATTAGCCGTAATGATGGAATCTAAATTGCTGGCACTTGTGAGGAT
Organism: Loxodonta africana; assembly: GCF_030014295.1. Taxonomy (NCBI): domain Eukaryota; kingdom Metazoa; phylum Chordata; class Mammalia; order Proboscidea; family Elephantidae; genus Loxodonta; species Loxodonta africana. The sequence goes on along the minus strand of NW_026975207.1, from coordinate 845,175 downwards.
GACACAGGACCTGGCAACCTTTAGTTCTGTGGTACCTAAGTTCACCATTAGTCGGAGTCACCTCAATGGCAGCTAGCAAAAAATTACTGTTTGAGAGGAGAACTGAGACATGAACTTGATACAATATACCAAATATTAAAATGTTCAAAGATCTCATGTTTACTATGAAAGAACAAGAATTGAAAATACAACCTTCAAATAGCTAGAAGGAAAAAGAAAGTAAGAGAAATTTCATCATTCCAATAAAAAAAGAAACAGGAAAGGCAGAATAATAATAAAAAAAAGAACAGTGAATGTGAAGTATAATATGGGAATTATGTCTAAATGTATGAGTAATAGCAAGAAAAAGGGATTAATACCTAAGGAAAAAACATGTACACTCAGCTTAGACTTGCAAATCCAGCCATATCTTATTTATAAAACAAAATTAAAACATAATGACAGAAACTTTTAACTGGTGTAAATGAAATTTCTACTGTCTAATGACTACATGAACAACCCTCTGCCAGATACTGCTGATACAGAAAGGATTAAGAAAAGATTCCTTGCAGTCTCGTGAGAGAAACAGCCCAGTTAACAAATCAGTTATCAATTGCTGTATAACAAATGACCCCAAAATGAAGTGCCTTAAAAGAACAAGCAGTTACTTAGCTCACAGCTTTGCGGGTTGGCAGTTTGGGGTTCTTCTGGTCTGGGGCAGACTCAGCCGCTCTCGGCTGGGCGCCCTCATGTATCTGGAATCAGCCACCATGTGAGCTGGCGGGCAGAGGGCCTGAAATCTTCTCTGCTGGATTCTCTCTCTAATGGTCTCTTGTCATTTATTAGGGTGGCCTGGGCTGTTCCCATGGGTTCTCAGTGTTTGAAGAGCAGCAAGAGGGCAAGGAGGAGCCCTGGTGGTGCAGTGGTTAAGGGCTCAGTTGCTAAAGGAAAGGTAATCAGTTTGTACCCACCAGCTGCTCTGCGGAAGAAAGACACGGCACTCTCCTTCTGTAAAGATGACAGCCTTGGAAATCCTATGGGGCAGTTCTTCTCTGTCTTTCAGGGTCACTATGAGTTAGAATATACTTGAGAGTGATGGGTTTGGTTTTTGGTAAGAGAGCAAGCCATGATGTGTCTAATTATATCCGGTCTCTGCTGCTATTAGTCTTTGTACTGTCCCAAAGGCCAAAGCAATCATAGATCAGTCCAAATTCAAGGACTGGAGGAAGAATCTTGCTCTTGAGAAAGGGAGCTGTAGGTCATATAATATGTATGGATACATACATATTAGAACATGTGGCCATTTTTGCTATCCATCACAACATGTAAATGCAATCAAGTTTGTCCCTAGTTGTGGCAGAAGCGTTTCTTAAATACAATAGAGTGTGGAGCAGGGTGGGAAATTCTACCAGGTGTAGGGTCGGAAAGGCTTCCACCAGGAAGTGATGCTTGACCTAAATTTTGAAATACGAGTGGATGGTTAGGAGATTTTCTTTTTTTATATATTTCCAACCACTTGCCCACGTTCTACCATCTGTCGTGACACAAAGCAAGCCCTCTGCTCCCATGTTGACATCTTTCATTTTCCTTCAAATCCTCAGGCTCTCCTCTACCTACCAAGCACAACTTTCCAAACCCTGCCTTAAAATGTTTCCTCAATTTGCTTGTTCCTTTTCTAATTGCCCCCTGGACAAAAAAGGAGATCAAGCAGAGGACAGTAGACCTTTCCCCGAGGGCTCTCCTAAGCCTCCCAGGCAGGTTGACCATAGACGTCCGGAGTCTCCGTGCTTTTCTGTGATGATGTAATCCTACCCTTTTTAGTGGCTCCAGGGGAGAAGCGTGTGGACAGGCCAAGAGGCTTCACAGGGTTTAGAGTCAGGAGGTCAAGAGAGAGTGGCCTAGACACCACCACTGAGTGATGGTACCTCCAGGCAACAGACCAAAAACTCCATTCTGCACGGATGGCTACGAAGGGTGAGTCTTTTGGAAGAGTTTTCTTTTATTTAATCAATAGATATATATTGGGTATCTCCTATGGGTGGGGTTCTGTCTCACTTTCTGGGACTGCCAAATATGAGGCAGAACTCATCTTTGTCCCCAAGTTATTTACAACACATTTGGAAGACACAAATTGGAAATTGAGCATCTCCTATGACTCAGTGCTATGATGGAGGATTACTAAAAGATTACTAGGTGCTCTGAATACATAAACCAGAAGCACAGACTGGGTACCTTGGAGGAGGAACCAGTCAACAGGAAGGGAGAGAATGTCTACTAGTCAGAGGGAACAGCCTGTGTGAAGCCTAAGTGGCAAAGGAGGCCTGAGAGGTGTTCAGAGTGGACATTGTGTTTCTAGGGCTGGAGAGATTTGATTCAGGGCCAGAGAAGAGGTTTGGGAGAAATAGCGACTCATTATACTCTTCTATTTCCTCAACTCACAGTTTCCTTCCTCTTAGATGTTGACTTCTTTAAGTGAACATTTCAATTCATTTTTAAGATATAATTTCCCTCCTCCCAGCCTCCTAGCCTCTCCCACAACAGTTGCCATATTTTTTCCTAGTGCGCTGTTTAGATTCAAACTGGGCCCTTGGAACTGAGCGATGTCAGCGATGATGTCACACAAGAGTTACTGGAAACCTTGGTGCTCACTCAGATCCCAACTGCTCTTTGGAGAGGTTGTGGCTCTGAGGTCTCCTGTGGGAGAGCGACTTTGGATACCAAATTACAAACAGTTCTGCCTAAATCAAGGTCCCCAACTTGTGAGAGTTTGGGACATCATCTCTACATGGGAGGAGGAGAAACATCTTGCCGGTGACCATCCTTCGTGGTTCATCTTCACCCAGCCAGAATGGAGCGGCAATACATGAGGAAGAGGCCTTTCTCCAAGGCCAGAGGTAAGGGTGGGAGGAAAATTCAGTCTGTGTGATGGGTGCTGGGCAGCAAGGGGTTTGATTCACCCCGGAGACAAGGACCACAAGGGATCACCGAGGCTTTCACCTGAAAAAACTTCCTGTCTATTAGTAAACAGTAAGAAATTATACTGTGAATAAATAAATGAAGGAATAAATAAGTGAGTGAAGTATAGAATTCTACTGTCATCTGAGGGGCTTTCCATAACAGTAGCAGACAAGTCAGATTTGTGAACTCTCCTGCTTTGTTAGTGGAAAGAACGCAGGTGGGCAACTGGGGCAGTGGGTATAGAACCAGGGAGAAGGGTGGTTACAGAGACTTGTACTTAATTTTTTCAAGAGAATGAATTAATATATCATGCGAATTAAAAACATATATCAAATTTATCAGGAGGTTTTGGGAGTGGGTGGTGTAATGGAGCACAGTACGACACATTCATTCAGAGTTCCCAGTCAATGTAAGCTGCCACAGTCCTCAGCCTGGACTCAGTCAGAAGAAGGTCCAGGAAGGCCCTGCCCCTCTAGCTCTAGGGATTTCCCTTCTCCTCCAAGGTCTCCTGACCATCTTTACCTAAGGGTTTAACATTTCTTCTAGGTAAAGACAGCTATAGTATAGATTGTTTTTTTTTCTCTTGTAATTGCAAAGTTTTATTTTTTTAAATTGTGTTGAAAATATACATAAAACATAACTGAATAATTTCTAATGTATGAGTCAGTGATACTCATTACATTCTTCAAGTCATGTAACCATTCTCAATATCCTTCTCCAAACTTTTCTACAACCATTAACATAACCTCAATGCCCCAGTGGAAAAACTTCCCCTTCCCCCTGCCCACACCTGGCAGTGACCAATAATCCTTGCTTTCTATATATTTGCTTATTTCATGTAAGTCAGATCGTACAGTATTTGCCCTATACTTAGGGCAAATACTAACTTATTCCATTTAGCATTATGTTTTCAAAGTCTAGCAGGAAAGAATTTTAAAATTCCAAATATAGCTAACCTCAGTTTCTGCTATCATTCTTAGTTATCCATTCTTTCTCCGACTAGTCTGCCCCCCCTTTGTCTTCTTGGTTGCTGCCCCATTCTGCCCTTCAGTGGCTGAGCCCTGCTTTCTGCTCCCTCCTTGATCTCTGTATCCTTCTAACCAACTGCTGGCATGTTCCATCTCTGAATCTTGTCTCTCTCTCAAGCTTTCCCTCCATCCAACGCACCCGACCTAGCTCCATCTCTTTCTGCATCCTGAACTCTGCAGTCGTTCCCACAGATTCAGAAACATACACAGACCTTTAGGTTGACACAGACAACCCACTGAGACATACACAGCGGAGAAGGCTGTGTGTTCTCCATCTGAAGTTCTCGCATCAAGGTTCTCAGATACGGCCATCTCTTTCTGCCTCACTTCATCTACTAAGGACTGGGCTTCTATTCTGAGAAAAACAATTTTCATCTTCTACTGTGGCTGGGTTAAGAAGGGTGCAAGGAAGAGGTAGACATGTAAGAATCATAACTAAATATACACATTCTTCTCTTTACGTATAACTCCTCTATAAAAAGCCTTTCAGTAAAAAGAGGATGAAAAGAGGTGACCATTGCTCTGGAGTGTTTACCCTCCAAATTTACTAAGAATATCACCCGCATACAAAACATCAAGTCACACATTTATTATGAAGCTTCATGGGAATGAGGTCATTTCTAAGTTCCAAAGGAACAAATTCATTGGAATTCAATAAATGTGGAATTAAAGAAAAATAACTTCTTAAAAAATGAACTACCATAAACAGTGCCACTTTACAATGGAGACTTTGTCTTCCGCAGCAGTGCCCCCAAAGGGTGGTGGGTCTCTGGGGAAGAAGAAAGAAACCATGGGGTCTGCAGAGGTGGAGGATGTGGTAATGGAAAGGCCTCCAGGGGTCCCTATGACCAAAGCTTTGGGGTCACAGGTGAGAATAAGGACCCTGAAAGCTCAAGTAAATTAACTCTCTATTCCCAGAGGTCTCTATCCAAGAGGAAAATGTGCAACAGTCAACAACATGCCATGAAAAAAGTCGAAGCTCCAGGCCCAGGAAGATTCCAAAACAATCTGAGAACTCTTTTCTGTCATCTTCCACCGAGCAGACCTCTCACTCCTCCAGCTACGGGGCTGCCCCAGGAAAGCCATGGGTCAGGTGTGCATATTTCACCAAGGTGCGCACGGTCAAGGGGGTGGCGGTCTCCTGGCAGACCAAAACCTCCTTTGCCCCCGTGGGCAAGATGCCCCAGGTCTTTGAAGCCGAGCTCTCTGAGGAGAGCACCATTGGCTCTGCCCCCAGTCTGGCCAACACTGAGTCCCTGGTCAGCAACCTGGAGCCCTGGCAGGAGGGGCCCCAGACCTGTACCCAGGAGCCCACCGACCAAGGGGAGGAGGATGGGGAGAGACCCCGCGCAACCACCCCGGAGTGGCTGGTGACCTGTGAGCGCGGCTTCCGCTGCGTGGCCTGCTGCCGCGTGTTCGAGTCCCGGGAGGCCCTCGTGGCCCATGCGGAGCATGGTGTGACTCAGGGCTTCAGCTGCCGAGTCTTCTTTGAAGAGCTGCTGGAGAGGCGGCTGCCACGCTCAGTGCAGCGCAGGCCCAGACGCTGCCACCAGCTGGCCAGGAGTTGCCTGTTGGCCGCAAAGAAGAGGGAGGTGAGGGAGAAGAGAGCGGTCTGCAGACGCCTCGAGGAGCAGCTGGAGAAGCAGAGAGAAGAACTGAAGAGGCTGAGGCACCAGCTGGACAGGCTGAAGAGGCAGGAGACCAGGCTGCAGAAGGAGCAGGCACACCACCGAGGCCAGAGGGGGAAGCGCCTGAAGACGTTCTAGAACCCCAGGACTAGGAGGAGCAGGGCCTTTGGGCTGGACACGTGGGCCCTTCAGGAGAGACCGCCATTCAGGTTCGTTTCACCCAGCTCCCCTGGAAGATCATACCCTCCTTCCCCTGTGACCCCAACCCTCCCAACCCAAGTGCACAGAGAACTCCAGCCCTAAGGGGAATCTGGATGGAAGAAGCCCCAGATAGCTGAACACAGACACCAGGTCCCCTCAGAGGCTCCCCTGGCCCAGAAGAGGACAGGACAGGCCTCATCTGGATGGTGAGATCTTGGGACCCTAAGGATGAGCGCAGTATAAATAGGGAAATGGGATTTCAGTGGGACTTGGGAGGATTCGGGGGGGCCCTGCTGAGGTGTGATGGTGAAGGGGGTGTCACTGAGTTCTTTGGAGGAGAAGGAATCAGAGAGATGGCAGGCTGTTGGGAAACATGTCTGCAGGTGAGCAGTGGACATAAAGCCCTAAACAAACAACTCTGGGTCCCTTCCCAGCAGTATAGAGGCAGAGAAAGAGGCAGGGCCTGGTAGGAGGAGAGGAGGGCAGGTTGAAGGAAAATGAACTCACCCCAGCCATGTCTTCTGGTCTCCTAGGGTGAATTTGGGTTTATGATTGGGATGCACCCTTTTTGCCACATTAGGGGAATGTAAGTGGGAGGTGGTGTAGAAAAATCCCCCTGGGTGTTAACCATTTCTGGATAAGAGTTGATCCAGGGCTTGCAGGATATTTCCTGTAGAGCATGTCCTAGGGGAAGGGGTAGAGCTTTGGAACTTTTTCTTCTCCTAAATCAAGCTGTACATTTCGGTTCTTGACATGTCAAACAAACTTGCTAATTTTCTTTTTGTTTTCCTGTGGTCAAATCTGACCTGTCGCGAGGTCAAAGAACTGGAAGAAAAAGGCCCTCTGAGGTGAAAGAACCAAAAGAGAGGACAGGCTTCAAACCCGGGGAGAACAGCGAGAACACAGGTGATCAGAGGTAATGGTGGGAAGGGGCAGATTCAGGGCCAGACTCAACAGTGAACAACAAAGCCCCAGTCTCAGTCGCGACATCAAATCCCAAGTCTGGGTAAGCCCTGGACATGATAGGGGTGTATCCATCTCTCTAGGAAATGAGACCACAAGTATCACAGGGAACCCCCAGGGGCAGAGGAATGGAGGGAAGGGCCTCTAGGATGGGCACCTCTGTCCACAGTCTGTCCTGTGTGTATTCCTCAGAGTGACAGAGACGGCTCCTGCGAGGCAGAGGGTCACAGGCAGAAAAGAACCAAGGTGTTCAGACCAGGTAAATTCTGCAGTCTCCTAAGGATCCAAAATGAAAAATCAGAGATTCTCAGAGGTATCAGGGTGGGAGGGGTTGGTATTCCCAGGCTGGGGAGAGGCTGGCTGGGGAGGTCCTGGTTTCTGAAATCTTTTCATCAACATCTTTCTTCTTAAAAGCTACCTTCTCAGTTGATGTCCTCTGTGATCTAGGCTCAGACCTGAATGGGGCCTAGAATGCACAAAGGTGGGTTATCCAGTGGGGCTAGGCAGGGAGGAGGTGGAAGCAGCATATCCAGGAAAGAGAATCTTCTAGAGGCGCATGAGTTACCTAGTGAATTGCACATGGTGTCCAGCCTTCTACATTTAGCTGTAGACGTGTGCTTGCAAGACGTGTTTGAGGGGTAACTCTACTGACTTCCCAAAATTATTTTTGGTCATTTCCAGTTATAGAGACCAGAAGAACTCACTGGCTCCAAGAACAACAAGAAATTCACTGGATCTGATTATTACTTTCTGCGGTGTGCTCTCCTTCCAGTGATTCAAATCTTTTGTCTGTCATTCTGGAGAATTTTCACCTGTTTTAAATATCTAACAAAACACGTTAAAATATACATATATCTATGATGTTTATGAATTTCCAAAGCTCTGAAATTGTTTTTTATCACATTTGCAAGATCACAGATTTGTATGAGAAAAAAATTTATGTCAGGGTCCCACCCTCCTATGTAATTTGGTCCTGCTCCCCCAGGGTATCCAATGTTAATAGACACACGTGTATCCTTCCCTACGTTTCTCTGCAGGGACACATATACACAGTCACAGGTACACAAGTACATCTGCTGGGGTGTTTACTTTTATGGAAGCCTGGTCACACTCCACCCACATTGCTCTCGCCCCTTATTTCACTTGATATTCTACCTTGATTCTCTGTAAGTCATTAGATATGGCACTGACACTATATTTTTTGATCTTTTAACTTACATGAATAATTTAAATAGATGATATCAATTCAGTACACTTTATCTGGACTTCTACATGTTGTTGTCAGAAGCTATCAAGTCAGTTCTGACTCACAGTGGCCCTTTGCACCACAGAACAAAACACCACCTGGTCACGTGCAATCCTAATAATCTTTGCTCTATTTGAGCACACTGTTGCAGCCACTGTATCAATCTTATTGAGGGTCTTCCTCTTTTTCACTGGACCTCTGCTTTACCAAGCATGATGTCCTTTTCCAGGGACTGGTCCCTCCCTCTTGATAACATGGCCAAAGCCATCCTTGCTTCTAAGGAATATTCTGGCTTTCTCCCTTTAAGACAGATTTGTTCGTCCATACATAACACCACTAAAATGGAAACATTATCATCCATGCTTTTTAAGTCTACTCTTCCTGCGTGTTCTACCTCTCCTCCCCCTGTTCTTTCCTGCAAGTGAATCCAAGATAATTCAGGTTAACAATGTGGTAAGTAGTCTCTCTTATCCTTGCTTAAACAAGCACACAGACTTATACACACTCATAAACATAAACAGGTATCCAAGCATATTCAAACAATTGATATTGTTTAACCCAGATGTGCTCATTTTATATACACTTCTCTGCAACTAGATTTTTTCAGTAATACTTCAATAATACTTCACAGGTATTTTTCCCACTCAACTACTACAACTCATTTATTGATGATGTAGCTTTACCATAAGTTATCTATCATTCAACTATCAATGTACAGTCAATGTTTGGTCAACACTAATAATAACTATCCGTTGTATACTACAGGATCTGTTTCTGTGTAGTAGACTCCATAGAGTGAGATTTCCAGCTCAAAGTATGTTTTAGAAGTACAGAGCCATGGCCATGTCTTTCCCCTAAAGGCTGTCCTAAAGCACCTTTCCAGCCATGTCTCAGGGTATCCTTCTTCCCACAGCTCAGCTAGCCATAGATGGTGTTGATTTTGAAATTGTGCCAGTTTCACTGGGACTTTGATATTTTCTTAACCACCAGTGTTTTTGAGCAACTTGGACTATGTTTATTGGGCATGTGGATTTGCTGTGAACGATCTGTTTGAATTCACTGCTCATTTTTCAAGTGCTTAACTTTTATCCTTCTGTGTAAAATGGAAATTGTTATTAAGTCTTGTCATCTCCATTTCACATGATTTTCCAAATCTATCATTTGTGTATCACATTTTTGCAAGCTTTGTCCCCCAGAACGATCACTTGAGTCAGCACCGTTTATTAAATAAATATAATTTTCTCAAAATACCGCCTTTGTATCAATGGTTATTGTGACTTCTTAGCAGATTTTGTTTCATTGGTCGACTTGTCAGTTTCTATGCTATGTAATATCAATTTGTTCTGTTACCTGAAGAGGTAGACACCTGTCAGTATCCTGCTTTTTCATGTTTTTCTTCTCTATACCTTTTAAAGCAGCCGTAGTGTTGCAGTGATTAAGTGCTCATCTGCTAATCCAAAGAAGGTTTGGCAGGTCGAACCCACCAGGGGGCACTGAGGGGAAAGACCTGTTGTTCTCCTCCCATAATGATCACAGCCTAGAAAACCCTCTGGGGCGGTGAAATGGGATCACTATGAGTCAGAAATGGACTCCAAGTCTCCTAACACCAGCAACATCCTCTGCTATCTACTGTACTATTTGTAGCATATGATCACTGTATACAATTCAAAAACAACTATCTTAATATTCCGACTGGAAATACATTCCACTTATATATTAGTTTTAGGGACCTCCATTTGATTGACAAGACTTCTCATTTGAAAATATGCATATTTTTTGCATATATTCAGGTTTCATTTTATGTACTTTAGTACATTAGTTTTCGTCGTAGAAGTCCTTTGCTGCTCTGGTCAAAACAATGTTTTCCTAAATATTTTACAGTTTTGAACACAGTTTGATCCAGTCAAGTAGTAGGGGCAAGAGAACGGTCTGCCCTTCTCACCCTTGCCAATTTGAGACCCTCATGTCTATACTGGAGAGAAATCATTGATTTTGATGTATTTGTCTTTTATTCAGGTATGCAATTATATCATCATTCTTTGAAAAATCTCTTATTATACTTATACTAGTTATTTAAATTTTCTAGTTTATTCCTTCACCTTAAAACTGTGTTGAGTGATACCAAAATTTTTGTCTAGTTCCAAATTTATCAGAATGAGTTGAATATTAATTTTCCATTTATCTCACACCTGCTAAGTTTAGGGACAATCTATTATGCCCCAATAGATAACTACTACTCTGACCTGCTGACCATTATTGGAATCACACACAACTTGTTTCTGACAGTTAAGTCCTTCCACCTGGCCTCTGTTGAGCTGGGATCCCATGATTTGCATTGCTACTAGGCAGCCCAGCTCCCACTAACAACCTGAGCCTATAGACGATTGTTGCTGTTAGTTGTCATCCAGTCATTTCTGACTCATGACCACCCCATGTGGACATAGTAGAACTAACTGTTCAATAGTGTTTTTAAGGCTTTCATCCTTTAGTAGCAGATGGCCAGGACTGTCTTCCAAGGACCCTCTGAGTACGTTCAAACGGCCAGACTTTCGGATAATAGTCAAGGACTTAACTGTTTGTGGCGCCCAGGGACTCCCTACAAAGTATACATATTGGTAAGCTCTGTGTTGCTGGTGCTCCCTCATCTCCGCATTCCTTATTCTTCTGATGAAATGGGTATCCTTCAGGACCTCCAAGAAATGGTCTTACAGAAGACTAACTCAGACATGCCCACATATTGGAGGCTTTTAATCCCTCTTCCAACATCTGACCTAGCAGGTCTGGCATTTCCATTTCAGAGAATGTGGGCCATTGCCTTTTCTAAGCTTCCAAAAGCAATCCCACAGCATATTAAACCCATTTCCAGAACCCTTGCTACGGCAATAAATCCTTGTCAACAAACTATCCTTGACCCAACTTTATATTAAACGCCCCTTGACTCAGCACCTTCAGCACCCACTCCTCAGCACACCCCTGTCCTGCTCACACAAGGCAGCCAGGTCTTGCAGCTCCTTCAGTGTACAGTCCCTCCCCCGCAACCACAACAGCACTGCCCCCGGTGGCTATGCTGGTATCTGACAACTAAGTATCTGGACAAATGCATGGGACACTATCTCAGGACTCTGCAAAGGAAAGTGTTGAAGGTGGATGGGGAAGGGGCGGAACCAGAACATAAAGTATGAACATTCCAGAGGCTGAAATTAAATGAGCCCCAATCTCAGAGCTGCACACCCGTTGTGGACAGAAATAGCTCCAAGAGAAGCCCTCTCTCATATAAATGGGATAGAAGGTCCGTAAAGGAGAGAGACAAGGAGCTGGGCAGGTGGGCAGACACCTGAAACTCTGGCAGAGGAGAATCCTTCTCTCTGATCAGAGTATGGAAGAACCAAATATTGTAGAGAAAGCTCCATTACATTTTCTCTCTCTCTGCTGTTAACTGGCACCTAGTCAATTCTGCCTCAAAGGGTGAGACTTTTCAAAAGCAGATCGCCAGGCTTGTCTTCTGAGGCGCTTCTTGACAGGTTCAAACTGCCAGCCTTTTGGCTGGTTGTCCAGTGCTTTGGCCCCATAGGTAGAACCAGTCACTTATGTGCACAACAGAATGAGGAGATTAAAGCCCCAGCATTTCCGCCAGTGGGCCAGGAAAGCACTCCTTCAGAACTCAGAGAGCAGAAGAGAAAGAGAGAGAGGAGGCTGTGCAAGAAAGAGATTCTGCAGACTTGCTATGAACTCCTGATTCACCCCCCAGATGCATATGCATTGCCCTGACCCTAAGAAGCATTATCAAATCCTTTAAGAGCCGTACTATGGGTTAGAACGCACTCCTTCAGAACTCAGAGAGGAGAAGAGAAAGATAGAGAGGAGGCTGTGCAAGAAAGAGATTTTGCAGACTTGCTATGAACTTCTGGTTCACCCCCCAGATGCATATGCATTGCCCTGACCCTAGGAAGCATTATAAAATCCTTTAAGAGCCGCACTATGGGTTAGAATGCCATCAAGGTTCCATACTGAGTGGCGCTCACATAGATTAGATCTGAATACAGCTGCAAAGCCTTCAAAAATTGAACTAACATTTGAACCACAGAATACAGAAGATGGGACAGAACTTGGAGCCTGAACATAACTGGGTCAATTGACTGCTAAAAAAAAAAATTCTGCATAAAATTTTTGCAGGACTTGTAGTCTCAAAATCATAAGACACAGATTTTAAAATGCTATTCTAATCATTCTCCAAGAAATAACACAGACACTTTTTAAATAAATGGAAAGATAATAGGTGCTATTTGCAAATGAAAATTTTACATGTTAAAAGTACAATGGTAGAAATAAAAAATTCAGCTGATATTTTCACAATAGCAGAATGGCGATGACAGAGAAAAAACTAAATACTTGAAATAGATCAGTAGAAAATATCCATTCTGCAAACAGAGAGGAAAATATGGAAAAAAATGGACAGTGCCTCAAGAACTAGACAAAAAGCTTATTTATTGGAACTCCAGAAGAAGTGGACAAAATGTGTGGTGAAGAAAATAGTATTTGAAAAAATACTGGCTGAACACTTTCCAAATGTGGTGAAAGACATAAACTTACAGATTCAAGAAGTTCAGCAAACCACAGCAAGTTAAAGAATTCTATGCCCCAATACCGTATTTGCACAAAAATATTCTGCGGGTTATGGGTTTTTTGCCAACCCAGTGGGCCTTACCCCACATCCCAAGTATATTTGTAAGTACATTACTCTAATTTTTTTTTTTTTTTTTTAACAGCAGCGTGTAAAAAGAAAAAAACAGTGTACTGTACTTACAGACATACCCGGGAGGGGAAAAACAGTTGACACACATATATATATATAGAACATGGGTTACTTGCATAAAAATACCATACATCATAATCAACTGCAGAATAACAAAGGTCAAGAAAATACTCAGGAAGGAGGTAGAGAGAAAACAACACATTTCACCTGAGAAAAACAATTTGAATGACTCTGTATTCACTATCAGAAGCCATGGAAGCCAAAAAAAAAAGATTGTGAAACAACATTTTTTCAACCCTGAAAGATGGAAATACTAACCCAGAATTCTATGTATCATGTATCTATGTATCATTACCTTCAGGAGTAAAGCACAAATAATGCCATTCTTAGGGGAAAGAAAACTGAGAGAATTCATCACCACCAGACTTCTAAGTGAAACACTAAAGGAAGTACTTCAGGTGGTAGACTTGGAACTTCAGTTGTTATTTAAGGAAAGCAGAAAATGTGGAAACTATGTGGTTAATATACTACGTCAACACTGTAGTTACTGCACAACATGGCGCTGGACAAGCCTCTTTGGAAAGTTTTTCCAGTCTCTTGGAAACGCTTGGAAATACGTCCTGGCAAATCATTATTAGAGAATGGAATTAATTTTGACAATACCTGAGAGATGTCTGCAGTCAAGTCTTATGAATAAACTGGAAAATAAATTTACTGACTGAAACTAAGGTGTGGTAACAAAACATGAGCCTCAGTTCCCGTGTGGCCATGAGCTGGCTCTGAAGGCCAACCTTCCCCAGAAAGGCATCTCAAGCACATTGGGGGCAATGGCTTCCTGTTGTTATTGCTAGGTGCCATCGAGTGGGTTTCTGAGTCATTGTGGCCCAGTGTAAAAGGAGAACTTCCCCGATAGGGTTTCCTGGTTTCTAATCTTAACGGAAGCAGTTCGCCAGGTCTTTACTCCTTAGAGCCTTTTGGTGGGTTCAAAAAACTAACCTTCGGTTAACAGCCGAGTGCTCAAACTTGGCACCACCTGGGATCCTTGGAGCAATGGCAGCACCACAGAATTTGGTAGAAACCTTCCCATAGGCCTTCTCTGAGAGGTAACCCCTTGCTTAAGGACCAAGTTTAGGTTTTATATATACTCATTCTACATAAAGTCTAGATAAGAACTACAGTGCTTCCTTGAGCGGACAATATGTATATGCCCTCCATAAACAAAATGTGTCAAGGGCAAAGTTTAATATTAAACCAAGGCATTTCCCGTCAGTCCTTACCTGAGAGGGTCTTCGTGAGAATTTCCTGAGACTCTTGGAAAAGGACTTAGTAGACACTGCTTCTTTTTACCTCTTCGCTCCTGAACAGAAACCTCTGCTAAGAGGTCCTGTGTAAAGCTCCAAACGCCTCTTCTTATCCTGAATGTAAGCCGTGTAATAAGACCAGGAACTAGGCATTCAGCTGGGTGAAGAAACCCAGGAGTACTTCCTGTCTTCAACACCTTCCAGTTCCAGCGAAATCCTGTTACAAGTCACTAGATCAGCTCAGGAGCTGGAAGACTGAAATTCCTGGTCCTCTGACAACTGGGAAGGGCAGGGTGGGGTTAGGCAGAGCCTCCTTGACCATCACTTGCCCCAAGAGGCTCTGGAGGCTGCTCCATGTTATAAGTCAAAGGCCCTTCCAGCCCAGGCACATAAGAGCAGGGGAAGACTTTGTCCATTGAAAGAAAAGATGGGTACAGGAGTGGCAGGTTTTAGGGCACTCAGCATTGGTCAGCTTTACGACTTCAGGACATCCTGGCCCATGGTCGCCTTCACGACTGGGCCTTTATAGCCTCTTCACCTCTCCGTCCTTCCCAGTTTTCTCCCAGGACCATGAGCTGTGGCTTCTGCTAGTTTCAGTGATTTCAGTATTTCAGTAGCTCCTCACCCCACTCAGGGGAGGCAGTTTTGCAGACTGCGGGACACAAATCCACAGTGCTGTTTACGTGTCCTTCAGCAGAAACACTTCTGAGGGTACAAGTTGGCCTGACAGATTCTGAGACCCAGGCAGAGAGAAGCCCAGGGGGAGGGTCACTGGCTTCAGGAAGTGTCAGCACTCTCAAGGGTCATGTCCCTGGGGTCATGCCCAACTGCAGGAAAAACGAAGTGGGCTCTGAGGCTCCGTGTGCTGACCGTCCAGTACACAGGCCCTGGAAGCCTTGGAAGGATTCTGTCTTAGTCTAACCCAGCACTGGGGAAATCCTCACAGGGTAACAGCAGTGATATGCCTGGGGATCTTTATTCTAAAAGTCTCAAAGCAGTTGATACAGTCTTGTGAGGTGGGAGATGAGAAAGCTTGGGACCACCGAGAGAGGGTGGCAAAAGAAGGAAAACTTTATCACTCCCTCTGTTCAAGTTTTTTTTTTTTTTTTAATTCCAACTGGGGCTCCAAACAGGTCTTTGTTGTTAAAGTTGTATTTCTCTGTGTTAATTTATGATCCTTAACTCAAATCTAGAGTTTCGAGCTCATTTTGATAATTCCTCTTTAGTCTGTGGAGACAGGAGTCTGCCTTCAGCCAGTGGTGAGAGTGGAAGAAATAAAGTCCCTAGTCCAGACTGGGGCAGGCTCTGCTGCTCCGCAAACTAGGGGTGCGGTCTCTGAAGAGCCCTTCTGAGGACAGCACAGGAGGGGCGTCCCGCCTGGAGAAAGGGCAGAGGGGGGTGGGGGATTGTTTGTGTGAGCAGTGTGGCCTCTGTGGCTTCGCCTTCTCCTCCTGGAAGTGCAACCTGGGCCCTTCACGTGCGGAGTCAGAGTCCTAGGGTGACCACAACTCTCCAACCCTTTCTGGGTCACCCTCTGGACCCAAGTCCCCATACGCCTCCTCTGCCCTCCTATTCCAGCATAAGCACTGTGACTGGGCTCAGGGGTGTACCCTGGGACTTGACATCGGTAGCCTCAGGCTTCCCCTAGTTCTGGTGGGACCTGTGAGCCTAGCGGGTCTGAGTTCAGGGCAAGGCTGGGTGGGCTGGGACTCTCGCGAAAGGCTCCTGCAGCCAGCTCCTTCCTGATGCACGTGAGATTGTGGTGGGGCAGCCTCCGACCTGGCACCTCCCCTGGGCGCCCCTCTCCACACAGCCCTGCCCAGTTCCCTCCCCCCCCACAACCGCCCAACCACCTCCTCCTGCCTCCTAGTTCTAGAGGAGTGCTCTTTTGATGCGCATTTGCAACTGGCACCCCATGGCCCTGCACAGAGTCAATCAAGCTAATGACCTCAACCTGAAGTGCACAACTTTGAAACTGCTAGATAGGTGGGAAATGAACAAAAAAAAAAAAAGAGGAGAAACACTTAACAACAGTTACAAAAAAAGTTATATGGGACTGTATTCTCACATCATGGACTCAAAGATGCTGGGTTGTATTTTTGTTTGCCAACAAGTCTTAGATAAGGGAATTGGTGCCAGGAATAGATGTAGAGTCTGACTTTGGAAAAATGAGGGAAAATCTGGGATTGATTAATTGACGTGGATGAGACTGAAAATAGTGATAACAACATAACATTTAAAGAGGAAATCCTAGCAGCCTAGAACATGCAGTGGAAATTTTTCAAAGTAGCACCAGAAAAGACCTTTAATCACTACACAAAATGGGTCAGTAGTTCAAGATCTCCCTAAGAAAACAGGAGGCCGAGACCACTCTCATTCAGGTTGCAGCAAACAGGCAAGAAAAAGAGCATTTTAATCTTCTGCAAAGTCAGAAAAGAAGAGAAAAAGATGAGATGCTCCTCTACTTCATCCCTAAGGCTACTTTAATATTGACACCAAATTAGACAAGGATGACAGAAGAAGAGTTACAAGGCAAGCACACCAAGTAACTGGGATGCAAAAATCTACATAAAATACTGGCAAAGGAAATCCAGCAAAGTATAAACCATGTAATACGCCATCATCAAGGGGGTTTATCGTCAGCATGCAAGCTTGAGTGAACATTAAAGATTTAATAATTTAATTCATCACATGCATAGATGGAAGAAGAAAAGACATGCTCATCTCAAGAGATGGGGACAAAGCAGTTGATAAAATCCAATCACACTGAGAGATAAGGATGCTGAGCAATCATGGACCAGAAAACGAGTTCCTTAAGTTGGAAAAATACAACTGGCATGATAGTTCATGGTGAAATGCGGGACATTCTCTTTAAAATTAATTAGCATTAAAATAAGAATGCTTTCCCAATTTGAAGACTGGCGTCTGGCATCTTAAACGTTAGCAAGCAGCCATCTAAGATGCAACCATTGGTCTCAACCCACCTGGATCAAAGGAGAATGAAGAATACCAAGGACACGAGGTGATTACGAGCCCAAGAGACAGAAAGGGCCACGTGAATCAGCGACTACATCATCCTCAAACCAGAAGAACTAGTCGGTGCCCGGCTATAACCAATGACTGCCCTGACAGGGAACACAATAGAGAAACCCTGAGGGAGCAGGAGAACAGTGGGATGCAGACCCCAAATTCTCAAAAGACCATACTTAATGGTCTGACTGAGACTGGAAGGATCCCGGTGGTCATGGCCCCCAGACCTTCCGTTGCCCCAGGACAGGAACCATTCCCGAAGCCAACTCTTCAGACATGGATTGGACTGGGCAATGGGTTGGAGAGGGATGCTGGTGAGGATTGAGCTTCTTGGATCAGGTGGACACTTGAGACTGTGTTGGCATCTCCTGCCTGGAAGGGAGATGAGAGGGTGGAGGGGGTTTAGAAGCTGTGAAAAGGACATGAAAAGAGAGAGTGGAGGGAGAGAGCAGGCTGTCTCATTAGGGGGAGAGTAATTGGGAGTGTGTAGCAAGGTGTATACGGGTTTTTGTGTGAGAGACTGACTTGATTTGAAAATTTTCACTTAAAGCACACAAAAAAATCATTAAAAACAGAAGGATGCTTTCTATCATTATTTATATTAAATATTTAACACTGGAGGTCCAAACAAAACGACAACAAAAAGAAGGAAAAGCTGCAACTGCTATTATTCATAGATTACAGAAATGCCTCCACAGAAAAATTTCCAAACCATTGAAATTAATGCTAGTCAATCCTAAATATAAACTAAAAAATAAACTGCATTTCTATACATCAGCATCAAGCTGACTCTGTTGTAGGTCTTAGTGAAAGCAGAGGACACTGATAGGGAAATAGCAGGATTTGGGTGGGCTAGACAAGGAGGGGAGAACACTATTTTACACCAGGCTTCATGTATAACCATGGGTATGTGTTAGTCATCTAGTACTGCCATAAGAAAAAAATAACACAATTGGGTGGCTTCAAAGAACAGGTATTTATTTTCTCACAGTTCAGGAGGCTAGAAGTAGGAATTCAGGGCATGGCTCATGTCTACTTCAGCTTCTAGCAGCTTCCAGCCACCCTTTGCGTTCCTGGCCTTGTAGATTATCTTCCCCTTTGTCTGTCTCCCTCTTCCCCTGTTTGTGTCTGTGTCTATTCTGCTATTTTTATAACTCAGAAGGGATTAGGTTTAGGAACCACCCAAAACTGGTATGGCCTCATAAAAATAATTTTAAAAATCCCCTATTTCCAAATCAGGTCACATTTATAGGTACAGCAGTTAGGATTTCAACATACCTTTTGGGTTACACAATTCAGTCCATATAGTACCCTCACCAGATATTCTGGACTGAGAGTACAAACATGAGCAGCTGAGAGTTCTATTTTTTTTTTCTTTCTATATTAGTTGGCTATAACTTGTCTGATTCCACCCATACAAACTTTGGAGCAACTTATTATGAAGGACCAGGCCAAGCTTTATTAGCCATGTCCATTATACAGAAAAACGCACACATTCCCATCACTGAAGCCCTGAGAAATTCATTGATAAGGGTGGAATGGGGTTGGGACCAAGAATTGTTTCATGGCGTTGATAACATGGCATAGCTGTTAGACATCTACGTAGAGATGTCAGGTAATAATACTGACAGCTAACACTTACTGGTGCCAGGACTCTTGTGAGGGCTTCTCCTCTCTTAAGATACTTTCTCTGCATGATACCCATGTGAGGAATGTATCATTATACGGCACATTTTACAGATGAAGAACTCAGTACAGAGAGTTAGGCTGACATTTGAATATAAGTAGCGAACCAGGAGGAGTTGAAATGGATGGAGGTGTAAACATCGCATCCTCAGATACAGACAGCCACTGATTCACTGAGGCATCCTAGAGAGAGGGTGTCAATAGAGAGAGAGGACTAAGCACTGAGCCTGAGGGCACTCTGACATCTAGAAGCCGGACAGATGAACGGCAGCCAACAAAGCTCTCTGAAGTCCAGTGTGGTTCCTGGAGCATGGTCTGTCCTTTCTCTGGACTGCATTTTACCAGTCCCCCTCCCACCCACACTGGGTTTCCCCTTTACAATTGCAGGGACAGTGGGTACCTTTCACCACTGTGTCCACATGATGTAGACTATTCCTGGCACATGGAATCTCTCTAAATATTGACTGATTGAAAAAACGAAAGATGAAAATGATGAATGAAATCATAGTTTGCTACCCCCACGTGTCTGTCAGTTTGTCGTACTGTGGGGGCTTGTGTGTTGCTGTGATGCTGGAAGCTATGCCACCGGTATTCAGATACCAGCAGGGTAACCCATGGAGGACAGGTTTCAGCTGAGCTTCCAGTCTAAGAGAGCCCAGGAAGAAGGACCTGGCAGTCTACTTCTGGAGAGCATTAGCCAGTGAAAACCTTATGAATAGCAATGGAACACTGTCTGATATATGGCTGGAAGATGACCTCCCCAGGTTGGAAGGCACTCACAAGATGACTGGGGAAGAGCTGCCTCCTCAAAGGAGAGTCAACCTTAATGACATGGATGGAGTGAAGCTTTCGGGACCTTCATCTGCTGATATGGCACTTCTCAAAATGAGAAGAAACAGCTGCAAACATCAATTTAATAATCGGAACCTGGAAAGTACGAAGTATGAATCTTGGAAAATTGGAAATCATCAAAAATGAAATGGAATGCACAAACATCGATATCCGAGGCATTAGTGAATTAGGCAATACCAGCCCATTTTGAATCAGACAATCATCTAGTCTTCTATGCTGGGAATGACAACTCGAGGAGGAATGATGTTTCATTCATCGTCAAAAAGAACATTTCAAGATCTATCGTGAAATACAACGCAGTCAATGGTAGGATAATAACCATACTCCTACAAGGAAGACCAGTTAATACGACTATTATTCAAATTTACACACCAACCACCAGGGCCAAAGATGAAGAAATAGAAGATTTTTTTCAGCTGCTGCAGTCCGAAATTGATCAAACGTGCTATCAAGATGCATTGATAATTACTGGCTATTGGAATGCAAAAGTTGGAACCAAAGAAGGATCAGTAGTTGGAAAATACGGCCTTGGGGATAGAAATAATGCCGGAGATCAAATGATAGAATTTTGCAAGACCAATGACTTCTTCATTGCAAATACCTTCTTTCACCAACATAAACGGTGACTATACACATGGACCTCGCCAGATGGAACACACAGAAATCAAACTGACTACATCTGTGGAAAGAGACGATGGAAAAGCTCAATATCATCAGTCACAACACGGCCAGGGGCGGACTGTGGAACAGACCATCAATTGCTCATATTCAAGTGCAAGCTGAAATTGAAGAAAATGAGAGCAAGTCCACGAGAGCAAAAATATCCCACCTGAATTTAGAGACCATCTCAAGAATAAATTTGACACATTGAACACTAGTGACCGAAGACCAGACAAGTTTTCAAATGACATCAAGGACATCATCCATGAAGAAAGCAAGAGGTCACTGAAAAGACAGGAAAGAAAGAAAAGACCAAGATGGGTGTCAGAGGAGACTCTGAAACTTGCTCTCGAACGTCGAGCAGCTAAAGCAAAAGGAAGAATTGATGAAGTAAAAGAACTGAAGATTTCAAAGGGCCTCTCAAGAAGACAAAGTAAAGTATTATAATGACATGTGCAAAGAGCTGGAGATGGAAAACCAAAAGGGAAGAACATGCTCGGTGTTTCTCAAGCTAAAAGAACTGAAGAAAAAAATCAAGCCTTGCATTGCGAAAGTGAAGGATTGCATGGGGAAAATATTAAACGATGCAGGAAGCATCAAAAGAAGATGGAAAGAATACACAGAATTATTATACCAAAAAGAATTGGTCAATATTCAACCATTTCAAGAGGTGGCCTATGATCAGGAACCAATGGTACTGAAGGAAGAAGTCCAAGCTGCTCTGAAGGCATTGGCGAAAAACAAGGCTCCAGGAATTGATGGAATATCAATAGAGATGTTTCAGCAAACAGATGCAGCGCTGGAGATGCTCACTCGTCTATGCCAGGAAATATGGAAGACAGCTTCCTGGCCAACTGACTGGAAGAGATCCATATTTATGCCTATTCCCAAGAAAGGTGATCCAAACGAATGTGGAAATTATAGAACAATATCATTAATATCACACGCAAGCAAAATTTTGCTGTAGATCTTTCAAAAACGGCTGCAGCAGTATATCGACAGGGTACTGCCAAAAATTCAGGCCGGTTTCAGAAGAGGACATGGAACCAGGGATATCCTTGCTGATGTCAGATGGATCCTGGCTGAAAGCAGAGAATACCAGAAGGATGTTTACCTGTGTTTTATTGACTATGCAAAGGCATTCGACTGTGTGGATCATAACAAACTATGGATAACACTGGGAAGAATGGGAATTCCAGGACACTTAATTGTGCTCATGAGGAACCTTTACATAGATTAAGAGGCAGTTGTTCAGACAGAACAAGGGGATACTGATTGGTTTAAAGTCAGGAAAGGTGTGTGTCAGGGTTGTATTCTTTCACCATACCGATTTAATCTGTATGCTGAGCAAATAATACGAGAATCTGGACTATATGAAGAAGAACGGGGCATCAGGATTGGAGGAAGGCTCATTAACAACCTTCATTATGCAGATGACACAACCCTGTTTGCTGAAAGTGAAGAGGACTTGAAGCACTTACTAATGAAGATCAAAGACCACAGCCTCCAGTATGGATTACGCCTCAACATAAAGAAAACAAAAATCCTCACAACTGGACCAACGTGCAACATCATGAGAAATGGAGAAAAGACTGACGTTGTCAAGGATTTCATTTTACTTGGATCCACAATCAACAGCCATGGAAGCAGCAGTCAAGAAATCAAAAGACACATTGCATTGGGCAAATCTGCTGCAAAGGACTTCTTCAAAGCGTTGAAGAGCAAAGATCTCACCCTGAAGACTAAGGTGCACCTGGCCCAAGCCATGCTATTTTGAATCATATCATATGCACGTGAAAGCTGGACAATGAATAAGGAAGACGGAAGAAGAGTTGACGCCTTTGAATTGTGGTGTTGGCGAAGAATATTGAATATACCATGGACTACCAAAAGAACGAACAAATCTGTTTTGGAAAAAGTGCGGCCAGAAAGCTCCTTAGAGGCAAGGATGGCGAGACTGCGTCTTAACATACTTTGGATATGTTGTCAGGAGGGATCAGTCCCTGGAGAACGACATCATGCTTGGCAGAGTACAGGGTCAGTGGAAAAGAGGGTGACCCTCAATGAGGTGGATTGACACAGTGGCTGCAACAATGAGCTCAAGCATAACAATGATTGTAAGGATGGCGCAGGATCACGCAGTGTTTCGTTCTGTTGTGCATAGGGTCCCTATGAGTCAGAACTGACTCGACGGCACCTAACAACAACAAGAACAATCTCTGAATACTTTAAGGGCCTTCGTGTGTAAGAGGGAGAAAATATGATCTGAGTTGATCCTGAGACTATCTCTTAGTGTTAAAGAATGCTGAATAACAATTAGATAAAAAGGTTCAATAGCAAAGATCTTTTTAAAAGATTTAAGTATAGGTTGAAGATTACTAGAAACATGCACGTTTAATATTTCAGCTATAGTCAAATTGCTAAAATTATATACTCCTTGCACACAGCAGAATATAATAAAACAATTTGATGCTGTCTGTAAAATAAACAAAACATTATCATGGAAAAGGCTAATATTGAGTGAAAGGAGCAGGATATAATATTTATGTGAATATACATAAATGTGTGTGACACACATATAAAACCCATTGCCATGGAGTCTATTCTTACTCATGGTGTTCCCATGTGTGTTAGGGTAGTCTCCAAATTTTCAGTGACTAGAATATACTCATATAAGCAGGACAAAATTAAAGGAATATATTTAAATAATAACTTAACAGATGTGAAAGGATTAAACCTGCAGAGAGGCTGCCCAGGAACCCAAGACTACAATAACATTGGTATGGAAAGCAGAATGATGGTGTCGGGAAGCCTAGTGGTCACATGCTTCCAGCTCTAAAGAGAAGAGCAAATAAACCAGGGGAGAAGACAGTGAGCCAGAAGAGTGGGAGAAATGAAGCATTTCTCGAGTGGCAACTAAGGCTGAGCCTCTGCTGATGGCATGTAGTCCCTCATTTAAACCTTACAAGGATGTAATGGGTGGGATAGACCTTGTTATCCACTTTCATCATGCAACATTTTATTAATTTGAACAGTAGCATATTATAAAAACAAATTAGAAAATAGAGAAAAGTATAATAAAAGAATACGCCTCATCCGTTGAGTACTATTATGCTGCCTCAGCAGCTGCTCATTGTTGTTGTTGTAAACATACCACACAACCTTTGGTGACTGAACAACTGACAGTAATTAGCATTAATTGGCTGTGCAACCCTGCCCTTAATCAATGTGACTTTTCCACCACTCTTAACCAGAACTCAGTCTCCATATGCAGGAACACCCCTTTATTTCCTCCCTCCTGCCCCTGGTAACCCCTAATAAACTTTTATGTCTACACATTTGCTTGTTTTTGTAAAAGATGGGTTTTTGAATCTGAAAGTTCATGACAAGCCACAAGGGTAAATTCATGTGGTAGAAGTTATTTGCAATACATATATCCTACTACTGACTTGGTTCTGAAATACATAAAGAACAATCCAAAAAGGAAAAAGGAAAAAGAAAGCAGACAGTTTGATAGAAAAATGAGCAAATACTTGAACACTGTATAAAAGATTTCTATATGGCCAAGAAACATATGAAAAGTGACAAACCTTCACTGGTTATCAGAGAAATTCTAATTAAAAGCCACAATGTGATACTATCCCCTACACGCCAGATTGGCTAAAACGGAAAAGATGGAAAATACCAACTATTGGGTATAACGTGGAGTAACTGGAGCTCTAATCTACCGCTAGTGGAAGTGTAATTTGGTACAACCACTTTAAAAATGTTTTGTCCGTATCTACAAAAGCTGTGAACATACATATATCCTAGGACCCAGCAATTCTACTTCAAGATACATACCCAGTAGAAATGGGTACATATCTTCACCAAAACACATACACTTCTCAGCATCCGCTAAGGAATAAACACCTTCCTTAGGAATGTCTAACTTTTAAAGCATTATTCTCTGTCTGTTGTAAGGTGATATCCATATATGATGATAAGTTTACACAGAAAAGTCTAGAGCTTTATGTGAAATTCAGCAGCAAATCTCTAGAGGCTCATGTTCTCATAGCTTCTGTCGCCTCTGCAGCCCCTGCTTCTGTCTGTCCGTCTGCTGGGCTGCACCACATGGAACCAGTTATGAAATTCAAGCCCATCTTACACTCGCCAAGGTCCTATTCACACAAAATTTGTATTAGCTTAAAAGAAAAGGTGTGTAGATAAGACACACAAGGGATTTAATTGCAGCAAAACAAACCTTAAAATGAAATGGCTGGGAATGGTGGGCCTCCCTTTATAAAAAGGAGTCTTTGTACAGACTACGGGAAAATGCAGTTAAGATATGGGTCATGGGAAAAGGAGCGTTTGTAGCAATTTGGTAATTACTCAGACCACCTGTAAAAATGTTTTCATCCTTTTTCTCATACCTTACACAAAACAAAATTCCAGATGGATCGAATATTTAAAATTAAAATATGCAACCATAAAAATTTTAGAAGTTTTTATTTTCTTTTTATTGATAAAAGAGAAAGACTTTTTAAAAATCCCAAAATATGAAGGCTAAAACTGTTAAGATCTGTAGATCTTTGGCATATCAAAAAGTACATGAAGAGAGTAAAAATACAGGCAAAAAGGTGAAAAAAAGTTTGCAGGCTAAGGATTTGAATAGAGATTTCTCAAAAGCAGATATAGAAACTGTCAACAAGCACATGAAAAGAAGCGTAACCTCATTAGTCATCAGGGAAATGCAAATCTAAACTAAAAAAAACTAAAGTGCACTATTATTTCAAAACCAGTAAGACCGTTAAACTCAACAGGATGGACAACAAGTGTCGGCGACGATGTGCAGAAGCTGGAATACCGCTGGTGGAAATGTAAAATGATCCAATTGTTTTGGAAAATGGTTTGGCAATTCTGCAGAAAGTTAAACACAGAATTACCATACAACACTGCACTTGCACTCCTAGGTCTGTAGCCCAGAGAATCAAAAGCATGTTCACATACAAACTTACACAGAGGATTCCTAGTAGTGTTATTCATAACAGCCAAAATGTGGAGAGAACCCAAATGTCATGACCTGATAGACAGGATGTGGTATATTCATAGACTGGAACCACAAAAGGCACCAAGTACTGATACATGCCACAATATGGACGAACCTTGAGAATATTACGCTAAATGAAAGAAGCCAAACACAAATGACCACATCGTGTATGATTCCATTTACATGAAATGTCCAGAACAAACCAACACAGACAGAAGTAGATTAGTGGTTGCTACGGCTTGGAGGAAAGGAGTAATGAGGATGACTGTTAATACGCCTTTATTAACAAGGGCCTTTATTTACGGGGCACTGAAAATATTCTGAAGCTAGACAGTGGTGACTGTTGTGCCAAGTCTGCCCATATACTAAAAGCCACGGTATTGTGCATATTTTCAAAGGCAGTGTTACGGCAGGTGAATTGTATCTCAATAGAAGTATTTGTGATTCCTAAAAGACTAACTTTTCAATTAACATATAGAACCTATAAATCAGTAGGAAAAAAACAATCCAATTTTAAAATGTCTCCCTCCAGAGCAAAGGGAAGGGGGTACATTCCATCCGTACAGCTTATTTTTTTATCTCTTCATTATTCAAGTTCTATTCTCATCTTATGTAACTCTAAATTATACAAATAATTGTCTCCATTTTCCTTATCCCTGTTTTCACTATTTAACTAAATAAAGACAGCAACACAGTGTTTTTCATAAAAACCCACCCACATTCACTCAAATCATTTTTTAGCACTTCTTAGGTGCCAGGTACCAGGATGCTCTGACAAACACAACAGACAAGTTCCTGCCTGCATGGGCCTTCTATTTTTGTGAAGCAGGCAGATGATAAACCAGCCAACCAGCTCTTAATGTAACCTAACATTAAGGAGGGAAACATGTAATTTTGGAGCTATCTCAAGCTGTGTCTCTCTCACAAACATTTCTCCGAACCTAGTGAAAAGTAAACACCTCGAAGGAACTCCGTGGGGCCAATAAATGTGAAAAAGCCATTTCATTTCAGTTTTGTTTTGTTGCTTTCACCTGCCACCCTGTCATTATTTTTTAATAACATGATTATGGAGCTGACATCAAACTCTCACCACTCGGCTGAAAGAAAAAACCAAACCAGTAGCCATCTAGTCAATTCTGACTCAGAGACCCTACAGGACAGAGTAGAACTGCCCCATAGGGTTTCCAGGGAGCAGCTGGTGTTAGGACACAATTCCCTCTTATAAGAACCTGAAAACTGTTCACTGTGGATGTGGGAGGGACTCAGTAGCACTTGCAGAGATTTCCACGTGGGTGGGGCGCTGTAGTGTGAGCATCGGGGGAATGGACCCCATGTGCACTTTGCATCCTTCTGCAGATTATGACACAACAAACATTCACTCTTCATTGACCTACATCTTGTAAGAGAACAGAGGGAATTGTTAGGCAGGACCCTTCGAAAATGCACGGCAAGAAATTTTATTGCAACATTAAATGGAAAATAAAATCTTCCTACGTTTTTCCTCCTTCCCTACCTCATTTCAAGGAGATAGCTGGACTCACAGTGTTGAAGCCCTGAAACTTCAAGACTCTGAAGAGTCTGTGGTAAAAGCCTCAGCTCACTGAGGTGATCACACTGAGTGAACTGGAGCCCAGGGGAAGAGTGACAGTCAGATAGTAGGGTCCTAGACATTGGCAAGGGGTAGGATCTCCTTCTTGATAGTGCCCTGGAGTAGGTTACAGCACCTCAAAGGCTGATGCAGGCACATAAGTAGACAAACCCTGTTATGCTGTTGACAGCCCCACCAAGGTTCTCATGCTCCAGCTGAGAAGGGAAACAGCAGACCGAATGCTTCTAGAGAGATCACCCACATAGGCTGAGGCAATGGATGTGTTGAAGGTCTTCTCCAAGCACTGGTCCTTCATTAGACCCTGGGAATTATTGCATATCTGGATGAGGGAGTACCCTAAAAGTAAGTGAGGTTAAAAACTCCCCTCAATTTTGTAAGCAGGTAGTTCTGAGCCTCAATTCATTTTATTTTTTAAAAAATCATGCTTTTTTTCATACATGATTTTGTGCAGACTCACACATACAATTCGTATTACCCATTCATGCATTAAGTCAACAAAGATTTCCTGTATGAACAGCTACATGTCAGACCCTAGGCCAGATGCTCTCGGTGATGAAATGACTTAGAGAAGTTGCCTCACTGCCTGGTGAGAGAAACAGCCAAGTTAACAGGTGTATCAGTCACGTATTGCTGTGTAACAAATGACTCCAAAATATAGTGTCTTAAAAAAACAACCATTTACTAAGCTCACAATTTTGCAGGTTGTCAATTTGGGGTTCTTCTGATCTGGGCCAGCTACAGTGGCTCGTAGCAGGGCTTATTCATCTGTCTACAATTTGCTTCCAGCTCACCACCGAGCCAGTTTGCCTCAAATCAACTCAGTGAAACTGCTGGATCCTCTTTCCAATGGTCCCTCATCATTCAGCAGGCTGGCCTGGGGTCACTCCCACAGGTTCTCATGGTTTAAGAGCAACAAAAGGGCAAGACTCAATGTAAAATCTTTTCAATTCTCTCCTTGTATCATCTCTGCTACTATTCCAAGGGCCAAAGCAACTGTATGGTCAGCCTTCAACTAACAGGTGGAAAAAGACTCCTCCTGCTAATGAAAGGTACTCTGGAGTCTCATAGAAGGCATGGGCACAGAGAGAGGAAGAATGTGTAGTAAATGCAACTGTGTTTTATGCTGTGGTAAAGGGTTTCCTGGGTACAATGGAGTACAGAGCAAGAAGTGGACTCATCTACCAGGAGAAGATTCAGGGAAGACTACAACCAGGAAGTCATGCCTGAACCAAGTTGGGAATATGACTGAATAGTTAAGGGATGAAAAAAGGCCGAGCATCCAGGAAGCCCCAGGTATTTTCCACAGGCTTCAGTAAAAAGGGAAGGATGGCTTGATGAGAAAAGTCTGAGGAAACAGGGTAAAAACACTGGGGGATTTGTTACATTTGTGAACAGGCACAGATTATCTTTTGTTCTATTGTTTCCCTACCATTCCTGCCTCTTCTGTCCTTTGGGGTCACACAAAACAAGCCCCTACCATCCCCATGTTGGAACTTTTATTTTCCTTGGAGAAGTCTCCTCCTTCCTCATCACCACCCCAACCTTCTTAATTTCTTCCTCAAATGGTCTCCCCATTTGCTGGTTTCTCTTCTAAATGGCCTCCTAAACAAAAACAGAGTCTGTCATGGGATTTCCCCAAGTCAACTCCCAAACTTCCCATTCTGGCTGACCACAAAATTCCTGAGTCTTAGGGCTTTTTGGTAAGTCATAAACCTCATCTGTTCCAGTGGGGTCAGTTTTCTTCACCTTCACGCTTCACCAGGGAGAGTAGGCCAGCAGATGGGAAGGGAGAGAACATCTCCTAGTCAGAGAGCAGAGCCTGTGTGAAGACTCAGAGGCTAAGGAGACCTAAGAGGGGCTCAGAGTGGACATTTTATAACCAGAGCTGGAGAGACATGATTCCAACAGAGTCAAATGAGAGGACTGGGAGAAAGCAGCTGCCCATGATACTGTTATCATTCCCTGTGCTCTCTTTACCCACCAAGGGATAGTAACCCCTTACACGGCACGGAAAAGTTTCAATTCATTTTTAGTATCTAATCTCCTTCTTCCCACATTGGCACTAGCACTCCTCAAGCGCCTACCTGACAGTTTCATGTTTTTCTGGTTGCCGTGTTTAGCTCCAAACTGGGCCCATGGAACTCAGCACTGTCAGCAATGATGTCACACAGGATTACGGAAGCCTTGGTGCTAACTCAGATCTCAGCTGCTTTTTGAAAAGGGTGCCGACCTCAGGTCTTGTGGGAGAGAAACTGTAGCTACTGAATCAAGGAAATTCAGGAGCAAGCCAGAGTCCCCAGGTTATCAAAGCTTCCTGCTGGGAGAAGGGATAAAGGTCCTTCAGACCATTATGTTTGGACATCTTCACCCAAGCAGGATGAAACAGTGACACACGACGAAAAGGCCTTTCTCTAAGACTCCAGATAAAGGTGAGGAAAAGTTGTCCCAGATTGACGAGTGCTACAGAACAAAAGCTCTGACTTCCACCAGAAAAGAGAGCCATGGTAGGACAAGATGAAGGATTTGGGATGAATGGATAAGGTCATAAGGAAGATTCTCCTGAGAAAGCACTTTCTGTCATTTAGTAGATAATTAACCAAAGTTTATTTTGTCAATAAGAAATGTAGGAATAAATGAGGGATGAAATGAAAGAATTCAATTGTAAGTTTGAGAGCTTTCCAGAATAGCTGCAGACAAGGCACTCTTTTGTTCTGGATCTGAACATGGTGGAAAGGAAGGAAGCCAGTGGGCAACTGGGGCAGAGAGTACAGGATGGTGGAAAGTGTGGGTTGCAAGAAGCGTACTTCATTATTATATTTTCTAATGAGATGGAATTAATATACCATGTGAAGAACTAAGGAAATTTCTCAGGAGGTTCTGGGAGTGGTAGGTTGAAGAGGCCAGAACCCACATCATTGAGGGCAGAAGAAGGGCTGTAGACTCCTTCCTAGATCCAGGAACTCCCCTTCCCCTCCTGTGTCTCCTGCCCACCTCCCTCAAGAGCCTAACAACCCCTAACCACAAAGATGGCTACAGGATAGAATTTTTTATTTTCCTACTTTTCTTAACCTGAGCTTCATTTAGGATCAGTCATGTATCACTCTTTTCAGGCCAGTTTTGTTGCCCTCCCCACTACTATTACCTCTGCTGTCCTCCTCCACCCAGTGCTGCCCTCCACTGGCCCTGCTTCCTGCTGCTTCCTGCTTTTCTGACTGGCCTCTAATACCCTTTGAGAGATCCCCCACCCCATCTTCTGTCTGTCACTGGAGCTTACACTCCCCTCCCAAACTCCTTCTCTTTCTTCCTTAACTCGCCAATCATTCCCTCAAACTCAGAAAAAAACTGACCCTTAAGCTGACATATACAAGCCCCGCCCGCCCACACAGGAGGCATGGTTGTGATTCAGCTACTAAGGTTTGTGCCATCAGACTCTCAAATATGGACATCTGTTTCTGCCTCACGCTGAAGGACATGGTAATGGGCTTCTGTTCAGAGAAAGGCAATTTTAATCTCCTGGTGTAGGCTAGTTAACGGTACGAGGAAAAGTTTTAAATCACACAGAAAAGTACAAATTACGCTGTCTCTTTAAGTATAATTCCTTCTATGAAAATCCTTCCCTTCAAAGGAGGATGAAAACAAGTTACAAAGAGGAGACCGATTCTCCTGTTTCAATGTTTACACTCTAAATTTACTAAAAAAAATAACTTTCATAGAAAACAGTTTTTAGAGAAACCATGTATTATCATGAAGGTGCAGAGCATGAGGTAACTTCCATATTCCACAGGAGCAAATTCACTTCCATCCAACAAACGCAAAAAAAAAAAATTTTTTTTTAATGTGGCGATCCTCTGTTTATATTATAAACTATCACAGGATAAACCTTCGGCTGCTAACTAAAAGGTTTGGCAGTTGGAATCCACCAGCTGCTCCTTGGAAACCCTAAGGGGAGTTCTACTCTGTCCTATAGGGTTGCTATGAATTGGAATCTACTAAAAGAAAACTGGGAGTTTTATTTTTAAATCAATGTATTATAATTTTTTGAAAAACGATAGACTTTTGCTATAAGGTAGTACCATCACTGAAATTTTCTGGAGGAGACTTTATTGCCCAGAGTAAATTCCCTAAAGTATGGTCTGTGCCTGGGGAAGAAGAAAGAAACCATGGGGACTGTGGAGGTGGAGGATGGTGGTGATGGACAGGTCTCCAGGGATCCCTGAGACCAGAGACTTAGGTCACAGTTGAGACACCAGAGCCCAGAGGGCTCATGTAAATTAACTCTCCATTATTGCAAGTCTCAACCCAAGAGGAAAGTGTCACTCAGGGTAGAACATGAGAACAAAAAGCCCAAGTTCCAAGCCCAGGAGGATTCCCCAAGTATCAGCAAGGCCATCTGCATCAGCTTCCACTAGGCAGAATTCTCACTCATCAAATTACTCCAGAGATCCATAGGTCAAGTATGGGTATTCTACCCAAGTGTGTAAGGTCAAGGGGTTAGCGACGGTCTGGCGGACCAGACCAAAACATCTCACACCCCTGTCGGCAAAAGGCCCCTGGTCTTGAGGCTGAGTTTTTGAAGAAAGTGAGTGCCATCAGGTCTGCCCTCAGTCTAACCAACACTGAGTTCCTGGTCAGCATCCTGGAGTCCTGGCAAGAAGAGCCAGGTACCTCCAGGAGCATCTGGAGGAGGAGACAGGGGCTGAAGAGGCTACCACACCTACTGGTGCTGCTACACATGTCAGAAACCTGGCTGCAGAGGGTGCAGGCATGGCCTCAAGGTCAAAGGAGAAAGCGCCTGAAGACGTGCTAGGACTCTTAGACTGAGAGAAGCAGGATGTCTGGACTGCAAAATATGCACCCTTCAGGGAAGAACTTCATTCAGGCTTCTTAAACCCACCTCACCTGGAAGATCCACTCTTTCAGCCTTGTGCCCCTTCCACGCCCCCTCTAGTACATGGAGAGATCCAGCCCTAGAGCACCAGGGTGGAAGAAGCCCCAGGATAGCTGTCGAAGACATGAGGTCCACTCCAAAGCTTCCCCCGCCAAGGAGAGAAGAGGACAAGACTCATCTGCAGATGAGGTCTCAGGGCCCTGAGAATGAGCACAATGTTTGTAAGGAAAGAGAAATGGGATTTCAGTGGGACATGGAAGTCTGAGAAAGAGCCTCTGCAAAGATAGCTCTAAGGGAGGTGTGATTGTGAAGGTGGGCTGGTCACTGAGTTCTTTGTAGTACAAGGTACCAGACAGAAGCCAGACTCTGAGGGGAACCTGCCTGCCGGTGAGCAGTGGGCATAAAACCTTAAACCAATGAGAATCGAATCTCTTCCCAGCAGCTTCTGCACAGATCAGTGATGTTTGCTTGGTCTTTTCTCTTTTCTGTGGTCTAACCTGATCTGTCCTGAGATCAGAGAGTTGGAATAGAAAAGCTTGACTGAGATGAAACGAGCAAAGAGAAGACAAGGCCTCCTAAATCTGGTGAAGACAGAACACAGATAACCAAAGGTGAGGATGGGAAGAAACAGATTGAGTTCCAAGTCCCATCCACAGTATCCCAGGGCCTGGGAATCCCTGGAAGTGCCAGAGGTGTGTACTCCCTGGGAGATGCGACCCCAAGTGTCAGAGGAAGCTCTATGGAGCAAGGAAAGGAGGGCAGGGCCTCTAGGATGGGCACTTCCATACAGGCTGCCCATGTGAATTTCTCAGAGTGACCGTGACAGATCCTGAGAGGGAGAGTTTGAGGCAAAGGAAAGTAAGTTTTCTGAAGAGGGGTGAATTCCACAGTCTCCTGATAATGAAACAGAAATCCCGTCCTGCTCAGAGGTACTGAGTAGGAGGGATTGTGAATTCCCATCCTGCACAGAGGTTGGCTGGGAAGTTCAACTGTCTAAAGACAATGTGGCCAAAGTCTTTTTTATCTTTCAAAGATATATCTTTAACTTCCTGCAAATTCAATCCTGGAAAAAAGCCTAGAATATACAAGTGTGGGTTTTTCAGGAGAGCAACAAGGGGAGAAGGTGATAGTGGCATATCAGAGAAGGAGAACAACAGTCTAATAGTCCCTGTGTTACTTAATGAATCACACATGGTGTCCAGCATTCTTCCTTATCTGTAGACATGTAAATGCAGTAGATGTTTTAGCAATAACTGAATTAATCCTCACAGAATTCTTTTTGGCCATTTCCAGGCATAGAGACCAGAAGAAGTCATTAGTTACAAGAGCAAGCAATACTTCGCTGGTCTGAATTTTGTTCAATTTCTGTGTTTGCCCTTCATAGATTGATAAAAGTCTCTGAATCTGCCATTGAAGATAGTGTTTTCTCTATTGTTATGGATTGAATAGTGTCCCCCAAAATGTGTGTCAACCTGGCCAGACCATGATTCCCAGTATTGTGTGGTTGTCCTGCATTTTGTGATCTGATGTGATTACTTATGTGTTGTAAATTCTAACCTCTGTGATGTTAATGAGGCGGGATTAGAGGCAGTTAGGATAATGAGGGAGGACACAATCTACAGGATTAGGGTGAGTCTTGAGTCAGTCTCTTTCGAGATACAAAGAGAAGAGTGAGCGGAAATGAGAGGGACCTCATACCACCAAGGAAGAAGTGCCTGGAGTGGAGCACGTCTTTTTGACCCAGTGTCCACGCGCTGAGAATTTCCTAGGCCAGGGGAAGATAGATGACAAGGACCTTCCCCCAGAGCCACAAAGAGAGAAAGCTTTCTCCTAGACCTGGTGCCCTGACTTCAAACTTGTTGCTTCTTAAACTGTGAGAGAATAAGTTTCTGTTTGTTAAAGCCATCCACTTGTGGTATCTCTGCTATAGCCACACTAGATAACTAGAAAACACATATATAAAATAGTAAAAAAAAAAAAAAAGTTTCAAATACACACACATACACGTATGATGTTATTAAACTTTAAAAGGTTTTACATTCTTATAACACATTTAACAATAGAGATTTGTATATAGAAGTTATAATAAGAGCCATCCCCACATAAGTATATTGTACCTGCTCCCCCAAAGTGTCCAGCGTCCAAAGATACATATGTACCCTTTTACACACTTCTTTTTGCCGGGACACATGTAAGTACATTCATTTGTTTGTTTTTATGGAAATTACGTCACACTCTACCCATGTTTTTCTCTGAATCACTCTTCACTTGACAATTTTTCATGGTTCCTCTAAATCAGCAGACATGGAAGAAGCACTCTTTTTGGTTCTTCTCATTCCTAACTCCCACCACTCTTCTGTCAGTTTGTTGTAGTGTGGTGGCTTGCATGTTGCTGTGATGTTGGAAGCTATGCCACCGGTATTTCAAATACCACCAGGGTCCCCCATGGTAGACAGGTTTGAGTGGAGCTCTGGATTTAGACAGACTAGGAAAAAGGACCTAGTGATCTATTTCTAAAAACAAGTGGCCAGTGAAATCTTACAAATAGTACTGGAACACTGTCTGATTGAATGACAGAGGATAACCCCTTAGGTTGGAAGGCACTCAAAATACAAGTGGGGAAGAGCGACCTCCTCAAAGTAGATCCCACTTTAATGACATTTGCTGATGGGGCACAACTCATCATGAGAAGAAACTGATGCAAATATTCATTAATAATCAGAATGTGGAATAAAGGAAGTATGAATCGGGAAATTGGAAGTCATCAAAAATGAAATCGAATGCATAAAGGTCAGTAATCCAAGGCATTAGTGAGCTGAAATAGCTTGGTTTTGGACATTTTAAACTAGACAATGATATGTCCTACTATGCCAGGATTGAGATACTGAAGAGAACGGCACCATATTCATCGATAAAAAGAACATTTCAAGATCTTTTCTGAAGTACACTACGAGCAATAGGTTAATACCCACAGGCCTACCAGGAAGACCAGTTAATAAGACTATTATTCAAATTTACACACAAATCATGAATGTGAAAGATGAAGAAGTTGAAGGTTTTTACCAAGTTCCGCAGTTTGAAACTGATCAAACATGATGCATTGATCAATCAAGATGTACTGATAATTACGTAATTAGAATGCGAAGTTGAAAACAAAGCAGACAAATCAGCAGTTGGAAAATAAGGTATTGATGATAGAAATGACACTGAAGCTTACATGATAGAATTTGGCAAGACCAATGACTTATTCATTGCACATACCTTTCGTCAGGAACATAAACGGTGACTATACTCGTGAACCACTCCAGGCAGAATAGACAGAAAACAAATTTGTGGAAGGTGATGATGGAGAAGGTCAATATCATGAGTCAGAATCAGGCCAGGGGCTGACTGCAGAACAGATGATCAGTTGCTCATATTCACGTTCAAGTTGAAGCTGAAGAAAATTCAAACAAGTCCATGAGTCAAAGTATGCCCTTGAGTATATCAAACCTGAATTTAGAGACCATCTCAAGAAGAGATTTGATGCACTGCACACTAATGATCGAAGACCAGATTAGTTGTGGGATGATAGCAAGGACATCATATATGAAAAAAACAAAAAGTCATTAGAAAGACAGGAAAGAAAGCAAACACCAAAGAGGATGTCACAAGAGACTCTGAATCTTGCTCTTGAATGTACAGTAGCTAAAGAGAATAGAAGGAAAAAGAAAGTAAAAGAGCTCAATAGAATACCTGAAAGGGAAGCTGGAGAAGACAAAGTATGATAATATAATGTGAACAGATCTGGAGTTAGAAAACCAAAAGGGAAGAAAACACCTGGCATTTCTCAAGCTAAAAGAACTGAAGGAAATATTCAAGCCTCTAGGTGCAATACTGAAGGATTCTATGGGCAAAATATCGAACAACAGAGGAAACATCAAAAGTAGATGGAAGGAACACAAAGACTCAATACACCAAAAACAATTGGTCGACGTTCAACCATATCAGGAGGTAGCATAGGATCAAGAGCTGATGGTACTGAAGGAAGAACTCCAAGCTGCACTGAAGCCATTGGCAAAAAACATGGCTCCAGGAATTGATGGCGTACCAAATGAGATGTTTCAACACACGGACGCAGTGCTGGAGGTGCTCACTTGTCTATTCCAATACATTTGGAAGACAGCTACCTGAACAAATGACTGAAAGAGATCTATATGTGTGCCCATTCCAAAGAGAGGTGGTCCAACGCAATGCGGAAATTATCGAGCAATGTCATTAACATCACATGCAAGAAAAATTTTGCTGAATATAATTTAAAAACAGTTGCAGCAGTACACAGACAGGGAACTACCAAAAATTCAAGCTGGATTCAGAGGAAGACATGGAACGTGGGATATCATTTCTGATGTCTGATGGATCTTGGCTGAAAGTAGAGACTATCACTAAGATGTTTACCTATTTTTGTTTACTATACAAGCACACTCAACTGTGTGGCTCATGACAAATTATGGATAGCTTACCAAAGAATGGGAATTCCAGAACACTTAACTGTAGTCATGCGGAATATCTACGTAGACCAAGAGGCAGTCATTTGAGTAGGGCAAGGGGATACGTGTGGTTTAAAATCAGAAAGTTATGTGTCATGGTGGTATCCTTTCACCATACTTACTCAATCTGTATGCTGAGCAAATAATCTGAGAAGCTGGTCTGTAAGAAGAAGAACATGGCATCAGTTTTGGAGAAAGATTCACTAACAACCTATGATATGCAGCTGATACGACCTTGCTTGCTGAAAGTAAAGAGGACTTGAAGCAGTTACTGATGAAGAGCAACCACTACAGCCTTCAGTATGGATTACACCTCAACATAAAGAAAACAAAAATTCTCACAACTGGACCAGTAAGCAACACCATGATAAATAGAGAAAATACTGAAGTCATCAAGCATTTCATTTAACTTGAATCCATAATCAATGCCCACAGAAGCAGCAGTCAAGAATTCAAACAATGTATTGCATTGGGCAAATCTATGGCAAAAGACCTCCTTAAAGTGTTGTGAAGGAAAGATGTCACTTTGAGGACTAAGGTGTGCCTGAGCAAAGCCATGATATTTTCTATCACCTCACATGCTTGAGCAAGTTAGACAATGAATACGGAAAACCGAAGAACTGATTCATTTAAAATATGGTGTTGGCAAAGAATACTGAATATACCATGGACTGCCAGAAGAATAAACAAATCCATCTGGGAAGAAGTACACCAAGATTGCACCATAGAAGCAAGGATGGTGAGACTTCGTCTCACGTGCCTTGGACATATTTTCAGGAGGGACCTGTCCCAGGAGAGGCTCATCATGCTTGGAAAAGCTGAGGGTCAGAAAAAAAAAGAGGAAGGCGCTCAACAACATGAACTGACACAATGGCTGCAAGAATGGGTTCAAACATAGCAATGATTGTGAGGATGGTTCAGGATCAGGCAGTGTTTCATTCTGTTTTACACAGGATCGATGGCATCTAACAGCCACAACTAACATATGTATGCGTATATATATGTATGTGTGTGTGTGTATATATATATATATATACATACATATATATACCCATTGCTGTCGAGTCGGTTCCAACTCATAGTGACCCTACAGGACAGAGCAGAACTGCCCCACAGAGTTCCCAAGGAGCGCCTGGTGGATTCGAACTGCTAACCTTTTGGTTAGCAGCTATAGCTATTAACCATTATGCAACTAGGGTTTCCATATAAAAAAAAAAAAAATTTTTTTATATATATATACACACATACACACACATATATATACACACACTCTTTTTTTTATATATATATGTGTGTATATATATATTCTGTTCAGCAGTTTTGCATCTCTAGAGATCCCAGGCTAAGACATTTGGTACCTACAGTGGTTCTAGAGGAACCAAATCTTAAGGATGAGTTTTCTGAATTGATTCTCAAGTCTGGCTAGTCTTAAAGGCACTGATGACTGTCTCCAGTAGTAAATAGGCTATTGCTAATCCATGGTGGGAGGTGACAATAGAAATACGCAAAATACTACTACAACTGGATCAAATATTTGTGAGACAAGGCTCTGCCTGATTACATATTCGATACTTTTCTATAATTTTGTCAGAATAAGAATAATAAGGAAGCTGCTTGGTTGGTCCTGCTTTTGGAGCCACACTGGTGAATGAAAGAAATGGGCTCAAAGCTCAAGCACCACATACAAGATCTGAAAGCTGCCACTTGTGCCCAGAAAGAAAACCATATTTCTTATAGTAACGAGGCTAATGCTGCCAAAAATAAACTCAGATTCTTATCATAAGAGTGACTGAATTAAAGCGCCGGTTGAATATCCAACCTCAAATGGTTTCTGAAGTTAGAGTCAGGGCACTGATTGGGAAGAAATGGGATCCTGAAACTTGGGATTAGGACATATGGGCAGATAGTCAGGAAGCGGGGGACAATGAATCTCCAATTTCTGTTGAATCGCTCTTCCTAACAGAACCAGACCTCTTACTCCCATCTGAAGAGATTCTCTAACTTTGCCGGCTAAGCCACCCTTCCCAGTAAAACAATTATCCCTTCCACCTCCATCTGATGAGATTACCCCAGCTGTGCCTGAAGTGTCTTGTTTGAGTTGTCTCCTGGCATGGTGTCTCGGGCATTGCCTGGGGCATCACCTTAGGCAGATGCCTTATAAGACACGGCTGAACATCCCACTGCCACTGCCCATTTTTGCTTCTAGACCTATACCTAGACTTCAGTCCCAACAAGCCCCGAAAGGTGAGCTATGAAGTGTGATCCAGGAAAAGCTATGCTAAACTCCAAAAGAACTGCTTGATTTTTCTAATATATACATACATACAGAAACCTGGTGAATATGTGTGGGAATGGCTATTATGGCTGTGGGATAACGGTGCAAGCAACATAAAGGTGGATTAGTCTGAGTTTATTGATATAGGCCCAGGAAGCATAGATTCTTCATTCAGTGTTTCAGCTTGAGAGGTTAGAAAAGGATCTCATAGTTTATTTGGCTGGTTTACTGAAGCATGGATTAAGTGGTGGCCTAAAATAAATCAAGTGGAAATGGCAGATCTGCCATTGTATACTGTAGGAGAAGGTATCCAAAGGCTGAGGGAAATTGGCATGTTAGAATGGATTTATTAGGCTGGACCCACAGACCCACACACGGAGTGCCCAGAGGGCTCTCTTTTTACCATAGCAGTGAGGTCCAAATTTGGGAAGCAAGCCCCAGCATTATTGAAGACTTCTGTGGTTGCTATTTTATATAAGTAAGAGTCCACAGTGAGAACTGCCCTAACTGAATGAAGACACCTGACTACAATGCAGTTGACTGGACCCCATGGTGGTAGCAGCCAAGTGGTGGCACTCAATCAACAAAGACAAGGTGGGTGTGGTTACCATAACAGACAGTAGAGTCAAAGCAGTAATCAGAACAGTCTGCTCGCATGGATTTATGGCATTGGCTACTTAGTCACAGTGTCCCTGGGAGTGAAAGAGCTGGGAAATGTACATCTCCTGGTACCTAGCGTCCTAGATATCTAGTGCTCCTGTAACAGAAATACCACAAACGGATGACTTTAACAAAGAAAATTATTCCCTCACAGTCTAGGAGGCTATAAGTCCAAATTCAGGGTGCCAACTCCAGGGGAAGGCTTTTTCTCTCTGTCACTCCTACGAGAAGGTCTTTGTCACCAATCTTCCCCTGGACAAGAAGG
Source organism: Loxodonta africana (assembly GCF_030014295.1). Lineage (NCBI taxonomy): Eukaryota > Metazoa > Chordata > Mammalia > Proboscidea > Elephantidae > Loxodonta > Loxodonta africana. The sequence continues at coordinate 805,635 of NW_026975207.1, read as the reverse complement.
TTCTCAGCACAGGGATCCTAGGTCCAAAGGATGCACTGCTCCTGACACTTCTTTCTTGGTGCTACTGAGGTCCCCCTGTCTCTCTGCTCTTTTCTCTTTTATATCTCAAAAGAGATTGACTTAAAACACAACTTAATCTTGTAGATTGAGCCCTGCCTCCTTAACATAACTGCTTCAAATCTTCGCTCATTAACATCATAGAGGTAGGATTTACAATACATTGGAAAATTACATCAGCTGACAAAATGGTGGATAATCGCACAATACTGGGAAGCATGGCCTAGTCAAGGTGATATATACATTTTGGGAAGACAGAATTTAATCCGTAACACCTAGTATGCAGCTATCCACCTGTTAATGCCTTTTTCTCCATACCTGTTTCAAAGTATCACCCGAAACAGTGTGCCTTCTCTCTGACCTAAGTATATAAGGACCAAATAATATAGAGGAATCTCTGTTACGTTTTCTCCATCTTACCGTTATTTGGCCTCATACGCAGACCCAGTCACTTAATTGCGCAGCAGAATGAAGAGATTAAAGCCCCAACATTCTTGCCAGTGGACCAGGAAGGTAGCTGCTCAGACATCAGAGAGCCTCAGAGAGACAGAGACCAGGCGGCTCAAGAGAGGGGTACCATAAAGTTGTTTTTCATACCCCTCCCCACTCCCACGGTTGCATATGCTTTGCTCTGACCCTAAGAAGTAGATCAATCCTTTGAAAACTGCATTATGGGTTAGAACACCAACAAGGTCCCAGACTGAGTGACACTCCCATAGATTACATCCAAATATCACTGCAAAGTCTTCAAAATCTGAACTGACATCTGAGCCACAGCATCCAGAAGTTGGGAAAGAACCTGCAGCCTGAACATAACTGGGTCAAGTGATTCCTAAAACAAACAACATCGACATTTTCTGTAAGATTGAAGTAAGACACAGTCTTGGAATCACAGACAAAAACTTTAAAAAGCTACTTTAACCATGCTCAAAGAAGTAACAGGCACAACTTAGAAAAATAGAAAAATACATAGAAACCATTCACAAATGAAAATTTTAGACAGGAAAAACAGAAAAATAGAGATAAAAAATTCACTTGATCAGCTCTACAGCAGAATGCTGTTGACAGACAAAAGGATCAATGAGATGAAAACAGTTCAATTGAAAATATCCAATCTGAAAACAGAGAACAAATATTGAAAAAAAATGAACAGAGCCTCAAAAAAATTCAAAAATATCTAACATTTATTTATTGGAATTCCATACGGTGTAGAGAAAATATGTGGTGTAGAAAAAAGTATCTGAAGAAATACTGGCTCAACACTTTCCCAATTTGTTGAAAGACATAAACTTACAGATTCAAGAAGCTATGCAAACTCCAACAAGTTAAACTCACATAATTTTACGCCCAAATGCCTCACTGTCAATTGTGGAATAACAAGGACCAAGAAAATATCTTCAAAGAAGCTAGAGAGAAAACAACTCATCTCACACAGGAGAAACAATTGGAATGACTCTGTATTCATCATCAGAAGCCATGGAGGCCAAAAGGCTGTGAAAACAACATTTTTTCAACACTGAAAGAAAAGAAACATTAACCCAGTGTTCTATAGGCTGTTATTTCCTTCATGAGTAAAGGAAAAATATTGACATTCTCAGGTGAAAGACGCTTAAGAGAATTCATCGCCACCAGACTTGCTCTAAATGAAACACTAAAGGAAGTTCTTCAGGTGGCAGGCTTGGAATTTCAGGAATTATGGAAAGCAACAAAGTGGAAAGTATCTTCGGAAGTTCGCCCTCCACCAAAGATTAGACAGGTCTATAAAACAAACAACAACACACGTGAAGAAAGTGTTTCTTAGTTCAATCATGTGTATGAGACCAAAAGTACAAAACCAGCCCAAAAGCACTGAAAAGAGGGCAGGACGGAACAGGAATCATGGCGGATGGAAACGGGGAACTGGAGCATAGGAGAGGACAATATTGACACATCATGAATATTGCAACCAATGTCACAAAACAATTGTGTATAAATGGTTGAACAAGAAAGTAATTTGCTCTGTAAAGTTTCAAATAAAGCACAATAAAAAATAAAAAAAGTGGTAGGTATCTCGGTAAACATATTATGCCAACCCTGTTGTCACTGTACAACATGGCGCAGGACTCCCCTCTTTGCAAAGACTTTCTAGCTTATTGGAAAAACTTTGGAATATACTCTTGGTGGCAAATTAGTATTAGAGAATGGGGTTAATTTTGAAAATATGAGATGTCTGTACTCATGCCTGGTGAATAAACTGGATAATAATATTTTCAGAGCGAAATGAGACGTTCTAACAGAAAAATAGGCCTGAATTCCCACCTGGGCCATGAGCCTACTACTCTGAAGGCCTTTCCCAGAGAGGCATTTCAGGCACTTCTAGAGCAGCAGGAGCGCTGGGGAATGCAGGTGTCAACCTCCCCCAGGGCCTTCTCTGAGGGGTAAGTACCTGCTTTAGTACTGAGCTTAGTGGTTCATAAATTGTCATTCTGCATAAGGTCTTCAGGTTCAAGTCTGTAATCCAGCTGGGATTCTGTGTGTGCTGCATCTCTGCATCAAAAGAACATGCTTCTAGAAGCAGAATGCCAGGAGAGAGGCGGTTGGGCAGTTGGCGTTGGGGGGTGCTGCGCAGACAGGGGTGCCCGAGGGAGGCACAATATAGTCATTCTGCAGGAGGTCTAGTCCTTCTGCACAAGAATTAGAATGCTTCTCAATGCACAATAGTTTACACACAGGACATAAACAAAGTTACTGAAGGACAAAGTTGAATAGTAAACCAAGCCACTCCCTGTCAATCCTTACCTGAGAGGGTCTTCATCAGGACTTCCGGGGATGGAGAAGGAAACAGTAAACGCTGATTTATTTTACCTCTTCCTTCCTCAAGAAACAGGAACTGGTGTTAAGATGTCAGGTGTCAAGCCCCAAACTCCTCTTCTGGTCTGTATTTAAGCTGTATAATAAAACTGGGAATCAGGCAATCAGCCATGAGCAGACAGACCCAGGAGTATTTCCAGTGCCCCACATCTTTGAGCTCCAGTGAGATCCTGTTCTTAGTCCCTAGATTAGCAGAGGAGCTGAAAGACTGAAATTCCATGTTTTCAGGCAACTTGGGCTTCAAGCAGGCACTTATTGCTAAAGTCGTATTTCTCTGTGTTAATTTATGATCCTTAACTCAAATCCGGAGTTTGGAGCTCATTTTGATAACTCCTCATTGGTCTGTGTAGACAAGAGTCTGCTCACAGTCAGTGATGACAATGGAGGAAACAAAGTCCCTAGCCCAGAGGAGGGACTGTTCCCCAAATTTGGGGCAATGCCCCTGGGAAGCATCGGCGAGGTGCACTGTGGCCTCTGTGGCTTTGCCTTCTGCTCCTGGAATTGCACCCTGGGGGCCTCCATATGCAGACGCAGAGTCCGTGGGTGACCACAACTCCTGCCCTTCTGGGTCATCGTCCGGACGCACGTTGCGATATGCTTCCTGCCCCCCTTCCCAGCATAAGTGCTGCGATCACACGTGGCAGAACCAGTTCCCAGGTCCAGACCCTAGGTCTTGCCCTCCTTGGCCTTAGGCTTCCCCTTTTTTTTTAGTCCTGGGGGAACCCGCAAGCCTGGCGGGTGCGAGGTTAGCACCCGGCTGGGCGGGCTTGGGCCTGTCTCAAAAGGCTCATGGCGCACGCAGGTACCGCCTCCTTGGAGTCTGCAGGCTTGCGGTGGGCAGCCCGGCATCTCCTGCCTCCCTCGGGCGCCCTCTCTGGGCAGCAGCTCCCCTCCCCCCGCCCCGCCAACCACCCAACAGTCCCACTGCCTGCTTTCTGCTTCTAGAAGCGTGTTCTTTTGATGCACACATGCAGCACACACAGAATCCCAGCTGGATTACAGACTTGAACCTGAAACGCACAACTTTAAAACTACTAGACTGGGGGGGGGGGTATTGGCAGTGAAAATAGGAAAAAAAAAATAAGAAAGAGAACAATTACAAAAAAAGTATTAGAAGACTGCAACCTCACGTTATGGACTCAAGAAGGCTGCGGATACACAACTGCGTAGATAGCATACTGTTGTCTCTTTCTTTGCAAATAAGTCTTAGATGAGGGAATTTGGTACCGGGAATCGTTGCAGAGCCTGACTTTGGGGAAATCTGGGATTGATTAATTGGCTTGCATGAGGCTACAAGCCCTGATAATCAATATTTAAAGATGAGATTCGAGCAATCTAGAACATGCATCAGAATTTTTTACAAGTAAATTAGCACCAGAAGAGGCCTTTAACCACTAAATAAAATGGGTCAGTAGTTCAAGATCTCCCTACAAAGAAAATGGCAGACCTAGATCGTTTCCAGTCAGGTTCCAGCAAACATGCAAGAAACAGTCATTTTAATCTTGTACATAGTCAACAGAGATTAGAAAACCATGAGACACTCCCCTAACTTGATCCTTATGGCTAGTTTAAAAATGATAACAAATTAGAGAAGGAAGGTAGAAGAAGAGTTAGAGGACAAGCACACTCAGTAACTGAGATGCAAAACCCTACATAAGATGCCAGCAAAGGAAATCCAGCAAAGGGTAAACCACGTAACATGCCATGATCAAGGCGGTTTATTGTAGGCATACAAATTTGAGTGAACGTTAAAGATTTAGTAATTTCATTCACCACATGCATAGGTGAAAGAAGAGAAGACATATGCTCACCTCAAGAGATGGGGGCAAAGCAGGTTGATAAAATCCAATCACACGGAGAGATAAGGACTAGGAGCAAACATGGAACAGAAAAGGAGTTCCCGAACGTGGAAAACTACAACTAGCGTGATAGTTCATGGTGATGTGTGGGACATTCTCTTTAAAATTAATAAAAAATAAAATAAGGATGCTTCTATCATTATTTTTATTAAACATTTAACACTGGAAGTGTAAGCTAGTACAAAAAAAGTATAACTGCTATTCATAGATTATAGGACTGTCTCCATTGAAAACCGTAGAAAATATTGGAATTAATAGTAATCATAAATAAAAAATAAATTGAAATTTCAATGTGTCAGCATCAAGCGGACTCTGTCATAGCTCTTAGGTGAAAGCAAAGGACACTGATAGGGAAAGAGCAGGTTCGGGTGGGCTAGACCAAGGAGGGAAGAAAATTATTCTGCGCTGGGCTGAACTTATAAGCACGGGTATGTGTGTTAGTTACCTAGTCCCTCCATAACAAAAAATAACACAACTGGATGGCTTTTAAAGGACAGAAATTTATTTTCTCACAGTTTAGCAGGTAGTAGTTCGAATTCAGGGCATGTCTGTAGTGGGAGGTCCTTCCTTGTCTACCTCAGCTTCTAGTAGATGCCAGCAATCATTTGTGTTCCTGGCCTTCTAGAAGCATCTGTCTTCTTTGTCTGTCTTCCTTTTCACCTGTTTGTGTCTGTGTGTATTCTGCTCCTTTTATAACTAAGAAGAGTTAGGCTTAGGACCCACCCTACATTGGTATGACCTCATTCACATAATAAAAGCAGGCCCCTTATTTCCAAACAAGGTCAGAATTACAGGTACAGGGGTTAGGATTTCCACATACATTTCGGAGGGACACAATTCAATCCCTAACAGTCGACTTACCAGATATTCTGGATTGAGAGTACTCACATGAACAGCTGAGAGCAGTTCCAATTCTTTGCTACATTCAGTGGCTGAAACTTGTCTCAATGGTCACGCATAGGAATGTTGGAGCAATTTATTGTGCAGGACCTGGCCTACCATTCCTAATCATGTCCATTGTGTGGAAAAACACACACTCCCATCACCGAAGCCTTGAGAAATTCATCGATAAGAACGGAATGGTGGTTGGAACCAAGAATTCTTTCATAGCCTAGATAACATGGTGCAGCTGTTAGATATCCACATGGAGATGTCCGGTAATAAAACTTCACCCCACACGGAGATGTCAAGAATAATACCAACAGCTAATGTTCATTGAGTACCTACACTGGTGCCAGGCACTCCTGTGCTTTTCCTTTCATGTTTGCTTTTCATGATGGCCATATGAGGAAAGTATCATTATAATGCATAAAGAGGTCAATACAGAGAGTTAGGCTGACATTTGAATATATGAGTCTGGACCCAGGAGGAGTTTGAATGGATGGAGGTATAAACCTCACGTCCTTAGCTACAAATAGACAGCAGTAAACTCACTGAGGCATCCTAGAGGGAGGGTGTCAATAGAGAGAGGAGTAGGCACCAAGCCCAAGGGTACTCGGGTATCTAGAAGCCTGCCAGGTGAACAGCAGCCAACAAGCCTCTCTGAAGTCCAGTGTGGTTCCTGGAGGGTTGTCTGTCCTTTCTCTCAGCTGCATTTCCCCAGTGCTCCTCCCACCTGCACTGGGTTGTCCCCTTCATGACGACAGGGACAGTGTGTACCTTTCACCACTGTATCTGCATAACATAGACTACTTCTGGCCCATGGAATATACTGACTGAAAGAAAAATAAACAAACGATAAGTACATAAAATCCTTCGTAGTTGATACCTTGGAATACATTAAGGGGCTTCATGAGTAAGAGGGAGAAAAACTGATCAGGGCTGCTTCTGAGACCATCCCTTAGGCGTAATGAGTGTTAAACAACACTTAAACAAAGACATTTAATGGCAGAGATGTATGTTAAAAAGATGTAAGTATAGCTTAAAGATTACTAAAAACATGCACATTATTGCAACTATAGTCAAATCGCTAAAAAAGATATACTACATGCACACAGAATATTATAAAGTAATTTAATGCCCTCATTAAAAAAAAACAAAAAAAAATTACCATGAAAAGACTAATGTTGAATGAAAATATCAGGATATAATATCTGTGTTAATATACGTAAATGTGTGTGCTAATACACACATAAAACCAGTTGCCATTGAGTCAGTTCTGATTCATGATGACACCAGTGTGCCAGAGTAGAACTGTACCCCATAGGGGTTCCAATGGCTGAGTTTTCGGAAGTAGGCTGCCAGACCTCTCTTTCATAGCAATTCTGGGTGGACCTGAACTCCAACTTTCTGTCAGCAGCTCAAGATATTAACCATTTGCATCAACCAGAGACTCTAATACACATACATGCCAATATAAGCAAGAAAATAGACATATCGGAACGTTAATAATTTATTCTATGCATTACGTATGTTTTCTTGTTTTTTTTTTTTTTTTGCATACTTTCCCATTGCTTCCAAGTTTTTGAGGAATAGAATGTACTTCTGGAAAAATTCATGAGAGATTTTTAAGTAATGAAATAATTAACAGAAACAGAACGAGTAAATCTGTGGCAAGGCAGCCCATGAACCCAAGATTACAGTAACACTGGTATGAAAAGCAGAATTGTGGAGTCCTGAAGCTCAGTGGTTCCATGCATCCATCAGGAAAGAGGGAAGAGCAAATAAACAAGGAGAAAATACAGTGAGCCAGAGGAGTGGGAGCCCTCTGTTGTGGGCACAGTTTTCTCATGAAACTTTAGATGGACACAGTGGGTGGGATTATCCACTTCCATCATACAAACATTTTTATTACCCTTGATTTTAACAGAACTATGTTATAAAAACAAATGATAAAATAAAGTATAATAAAAGAATAAATCTCATCAGTGGGCTACTATCATTTTCCCCAGCCACTGAGGAGGGCAGGAGACACACAAGGGAAAGAAGATGGAGCAGTGTGAAAACTCATGCTAAGTGGGGAGGAGAGTGTTTCTGAGACAGGCCTCAGCTCCTACCACCTAGGGAAGTAGGCAGCCATGCACAACCAACTGGAAGAAATGGTACATTATTTCTGAGACCTACTCCAGCTCATAACAAATTATGGATAACATGGAGAAGAATGAGATTTCCAGGACACTTAACTGTTTTTATGAGAAACCTGTACATAGAACAAGAGGCAGTCATCTAAACAGAACAAGGAATACAGCATGGTTTAAAGTCAAGAAAGGTGTGCATCACCGTTGTATCCTTTCACCATATGTATTCAACCTGTATGCTGAGCAAATAATCTGAGAAGCTGGTCTGAAGAAGAATAAGGCATCAGGATTGGAGGAAGACTCATTAATAACCTGAGATATGCAGATGATACAATCTTGCTTGCTGAAAGTGAAGAGGCCTTAAAGCATTTACTGCTGAAGATCTAAGACTACAGACTAACAGCCTAACAACTGGACCAATAAGCAACATCATGATAAACGGAGAAAATGTTCACGTCACTAAGGGCTTCATTTTTACTTGGATCCACAATAAACACCCACGGAAGCAGCAGTCAAGAAATCAAACGACACATTGCATTGGGCAAATCTGCTGCCAGAGACCTCTTTAAAGTGTTCAAACGCACAGATGTCACCTTGAAAACTAATGTGCCCCTGACTCAAGCCATGGTGCTTTCAGTCGCCTCATACGCACACGAAAGGTGGGCAATGAATAAGGAAGACCAAAGAAAAATTGAAGGCATTGAATTACGATGTTTGCAAAGAATATTGAATATACCATGGACTGCCAAAAGAATGAACAAATCTGTCTTGAAAGAAGTACAGCCAGAATATTCCTTAGAAGCAAGAATGGCGAGGCTTCATCTCACATATTTTGGACATGTTGTCAGGAGAGATCAGTCCCTGGAGAAGCAGGTCATACTTGGTAACAAGTGGCCACAACAATCGGCTCAAACATAAAGACGACTGTGAAGGCGACGATAGGTAGTTTAACATACATTTTGACCCATATGAATTAAAATTTAAACAATTATTTCATGCCTTTTTGTAGGGGTTTTAGAATATACAATTAAAATAAATGTAAACAATTAATAGAAAAAATCTCTGAAAATAAAATTTAATTTTTTTAAATCCCTGCTCCATACCCCAGATCTAAATGGCTTGATATAAAGCACTGGTCTTTGTGATTCACAAAAAGGAGGTGCCAATTCCTGGAGGGGGGATGGGAGGATAGAGAGAGTTGGAAGCTGGCAAAATTGTCACGAAAGGAGAGACTGGAAGGGCTGACTCATTAGGGGGAGAGCAAGTGGGAGTACGGAGTAAGGTGTATACAAACTTATATGTGACAGACTGACTTCATTTGTAAACGTTCACTTGAAGCTCAATAAAAGTTAATATAAAAAAAAAGCCCAGCCCTGACCAATGTTTGCTTAAAAACTTTTAAAGTTTGTTCCTCTCTAAAATAAAGCAGGGTCTAACTTTAAAAATAAGTAAATAAATGTAAACAATTATTAGAAAAAATCTCTGAAAATAAAATTTAATTTTTTTAAATCACTGCTCCATACCCCAAATCTAAATGGCTTGATATACAGCACTGGTCTTTGTGATTCACAAAAAGCAGGTACCAATTCCTGAACAAGAACTGAAGTGACAGGAGAAACCCCCCATGCTGTTATAGCCCTGAGTATGGGTCCTAATCCAGTGATCTGTCTTCATTAATTCCTTTTCATTTCATCTCTGTGGAAGAGGGGAGGGAGAAGGTGAGAGAGGGTTACATGTGCCTATTCTGTTCTTTAGCATCCAGTTCACTGCCAGGAACAAGTATTCGTAAGAGTCTAAAAAACGTTAAAGTACAAATAAGGAGGAAAACCTCCTAGTATATATATGTATTAGGTGGCACAAAGAGTTAAGTGCTCAGCTACTAACTGAAAGGTTGGCAGTTTAAATACACTCAGAGTTGCCTTGGAAGAAAGGCCTGGCAATCTACCTCCAAATGGTCACAGCTATTGAAAACCGTATGGAGGGCAGTCCTACTCTGAAAACTCACGGGGTCGTCATGAGTGAAAATCTCCTCAACGGCAACTGGATTGGTAATCTATATATGGCATAAATGTTTGGAAAATTAGTTTCTGAACATATACACGGCATACAGAATACACTGCACATTAGTATTATGTGCCAAAACCCACTGTCATCAAGTCGATTCTAACTCACAGTGACCCCAAAGGACAGAGTAAAACTGCCCCATAGGGTTTTCACTGAAGCAGACTGCCACATCTGTCTCCTACAGAGAGGCTGGTGGGTTCGAACCACTGACCTTTCAGTTAGCAGCCAAGTTCTTTAACCACAGAGCCACTAGGGCTCACTGCTGTCATGTACAGTGATTACATAAGCAAATTCTGAAACAAACTGCCTGGGTTTAAATCCTAACTCAATTTATCAGCTGGGTGATCTGGGCACGTTACTTTACCTCTCACTGCCTCAGTTTCCCATTTCTAAAATGGGTCTTATTCAAAAGGTTGTTACGCAGGTTAAATAAAACACACAAGGCACTTAGAAAAAGGCCTTACACACAGAATGAACACAATAATTGTTAGCTTTCATAATTATTAAGGGAATACAAACAAACGGCTAGGTTGAAGGAACTTCCATTGAGAAAGAGTTGAGTTCCAAAATTCATGTGTAAAGTCATTTACATCAACTGTTAAAGTTGTATGTTTAGATTCAAGTGATTACTGAGGTGTGTTATGATCTTGAACAGAGTTCTGGGGACTATACAGGCAGACTCTGCATGCCCTTCTCCTGCACATCCATTCCATCTCCCTTGGAGCTCAGACATCATGTCATCAGTTAAACCCCTCCCACGCTGGTGGTGTACTGTTTAAGAGCTATGGCTGCTAACCAAAAGGTCATCAGTTCAAATCCACCAGGCGCTCCTTGGAAAGTCTATGGCACAGTTCTGCTCTGCCCTATAGGGCCGCTATGAGTTGGAATAGACTCAGTGGCAATGGGTTTTTAACGGGTATGAGGTAACTGTTCAGTGCCTAAAGACGTACCAAAAGCAACCACTAACACAAAAGTATAGTAAAAGGGTCTTATTTCAGAGTAGCAAAACCTTAGTTTCTAACACAGTGGTGAATTAGGGTGGACTGTGGATCAAGAGGAGCGCTGGTGCCATAGTGGTTAAGAGCTCAGCTGCTAACCAAAAGGTCAGCAGTTCGAATCCACCAACTAGTCCTTGGAAACTCTATCGAATAGTTCTACTCTATTTTTTATGCTATAGGGTCTCTATGAGTTCGAATCAACTAGGGTCTCTGTGAGTTGGAATCAACTCTGATGGTGACAAGTTTGGTTTGGTGGGTGTCATGGATTGAATTATGACCCTAAAAAATGTGTGTCTCAACTTGGTTAGGCCATGATTCCCACTATTGTGTAGTTGTCCTCCATTTTGTGATTGTAATTTTACTTTAAGAGGATTAGGGTGGGATTGTAACACCACCCTCACGCAGGTCACCTTTCCCTGGGGTGTGGCCTGCACCACCTTTTATCTCTCCAGAGATAAAACGAAAGGGAAGCAAGCAGAGAGTTGGGGGCCTCAGACTATCAAGAAAGCAGCACCAGGAGCAGAGCATGTCTCCTGGACCCAGGGTCCCTGCACCTGAGAAGTTCCTTGACCATGGGAAGGCTAAGGACAAGGACCTTCTTCCAGAGCCGAAAGAGAGAGAAAGCTTTCCCCTAGAGCTGATGCCTTGAATGTGGACTACTAGCCTACTTCAATGTGAGGTATTAAATTTCTCTTGGTTAAAGCCATCCACTCATGGTATTTCTGTTACGGCAGCACTAGATGATGAAGACAGTGGGTCAAGGTGGAAGGGGTGGATGAAGGACAAAAAAAGAAAAATGGACAACAGGAGAAATATAAGAATTCAGAGAACTGTGAAAATTTAATTCCTGAATATACTTTCTTTCTCCTCCCTGTAACTGTAAGGACTTTTCTCATATACAGCATATATAAGTAAATCCTTGCAATATTTTAAACACTTAGATTTTTGTAAAACTCATTCTCTGAAAACTCATGGTGGCCCCATTAATTTGTGGCTTAAAAACAACTCAGAACTAAAAAGAAGCATAAATAAATAAATAAAGGCACTGCTGTCATTTGCAGGTGATGTTCTTTTCCTGCTATCCACAACCCACACACTCGGGAGTTAATTTTCCAGGGTCAGTGTTCATAGACCATTCTCTTTCTCTTACCACCACCCCACCACCCTTAATTATTTAGAAAAGGCAGGGCCAGTCAGTGCTCCAAACATCAAGTTTTCTCTCCAAAATGCCAACTCGCACTTGGGGAGCAGACTACATTCTCAGCTGTCAGCACTTCCACTAGCCCCTGCAGATAAGGAACATGTCTCCACTGAACTGTTCATTGTAATTTAAAAAAAAAAAAAAGTAAAAAACTGTTTCTTAAAAAAAAAAAAAAAAAAACCAGGCATTTCCCTATTACCCACCCACCCCACTCTCCCACACCCAGTGCTCCCCTCACCACACACACACTCAAATATTTCATACCAATGGTGTGTCCCAAGCACGGGGTCTGGCTCCGTTCTTCTTTTACACCCCTTGGAGGCCTCTGGAGAAACCATACCTTTGGTTGGCAATTCCCTGAACCCTGCCTATTCAAGCTGGCACTTATTCAAAAAGGCAGGTGAGTCTTCAAGTCAGGTTTTTAAAAGGAGTTTAAGAGGAGCCAGGTGATATGCCTACTCACCCTCAAATTTCTCAAAGGTAATAATTTCTTCAGATGTTTACAATGTCTCAACTATGGGTTAATTAAATCCCTTAGGATGGTGGGCATGGGAAAATCCTCCATCTCAATGCCCCCCATTTTGAAAAAAAAGAGGGGAATGTCCAAAATTACAAATTTCAATTTCTACATACTTGATTGAACTAAGGAGTAAGTTCCTCACGTATGTTATTCTTGGTCTGAGTCCTGGTGGTGCAGTGGTTAAGAGCTAAGCTGCTAACCAAAAGGTCTGCTGTTTGAATTCACCAGCTGCTCCTTAGAAACCGTATGGGGTAGTTCTACTCTGTCCTATAGGGTTGCTAAGAGTTAGAATTCACTGGATGGCAATTGGTTTGTTTGTTTTTCAATCTTTGGCTGAAAGGTGGACTTTGTTATCAATTTATTAAATCAACTGGCAATTTGCTGGATATTTCTCATACAGGAACTTATGATGTCTTCAAATCCAGCTAATCAGGTTTAGGGAGAGAGAAACTTCTCTACCTTAGCTTCCCTGCCACTCCCACACCTTTTTCATTGATTTCCATGCCCTGTTTAAGTAACATCACTCATCAATCCTCACTGTCTAGGTTATCTGAGCCAACTCATGGCAGTCGATTCCACCTGAGCCCTAGGATACCCTCATTTACATACTCTGCCCTGTTCCTTCACCAATGGCTGACCTCACATCTCCCCTTGAATGTCTACTAGGCATTTCAAACTTAATGTGGTTCAAAGAAAATTCTTCATCCAAGTGTCTTATCTACCTCCCAGTCTTCCTTATCTCAGCAAATGTTCTCACTATCCTCTGGGTTGTTCAGGACAAAAACCTAGAAATCATCCTTGATTTCTCTCCTTTATTCAAATCTTGCATCCAATCCATTGACATATTCTGGACTCTTGGCACTACCTTAACATAAATCCTGACTCTATCCACTTCTCACTACCTCCTCCTTACATCCACCATCATCTCTTGGTTAAAACTGGACTCCATGCACCGATCTTCCCTCTTACAATCTACATAACAGCATCATTTCAGTGGCTTCTCATGGCAATTAGGAAAAATTCCCAAATCCTTCCCATGGTCTTTCATGATGCGGGGCTTGCTCACCATACTAACCTCATTTCCTAACAGTCTTCCCTCGGTTCACTCCACACTAGCCATGACTTATTTCCTGAGCTTCCTCAAACGTGCCAAAACACTTGGTTATTTAAGGGCCTCAGAAACAACTCTTTCCTTTATTGGCAATATCCCTCCCTTCAGAACTTCATACAGCTATTCTCTCCTTTGATATAGGTCAGTTATCTCCTCAAATATCCTGCTCCCATAAGCCTTTACTGACTATTAATCTAAAACAGCTCACCCCACTCATTCTCTCACATGCAACTCTGTCTTATTTTCAAAATATTTAGCTCTCCTTGACATTTTTTGTTAATTATTACCTGTAAATGTATTTTTTGTGGTTGAGAATATATGCAGCAAAACATACACCAACTCAACAGTTTCTACCTGTACAATTTAATAACACTGGCTACATTCTTGAAGTTGTGCAACCATTCTTACCCTCCTTTTCTGAGTTGTTCCTCTGTCATTAACATAAACCCACTGCTCCTTAAGGTTCCTATCTAATCTTTTCAGTAGCTGTTGTCAATCTGATGCCATGTAGACAGTTCTTAAAAGAGCATATGCTCAAGGTAGACCATTTTTATTAGTTAAGTAAGCTAATGTTCTGGAGCCCTCATGGCACAGTGGTTAAGTGATACGGTAGCCAAGCAAAAGAACAGCAGTTTGAATCCACCACCTGCACCTTGGAAACTCTATGGGGCAGTGCTATTCTGTCTTACAGAGTCTCTGAGTCGGAATCAACAGCAACAGTTTGGTTTTTTCTTTTTCATACTTCGGTTTTAAGATGATTCAAGGGAATGCTTTTGGTGTAATGTTTAAAGATTATCTCACGGCAATAGTTTCAGGAGTTCATTCACCCTCAGTGGCTCCAAAAAGTCTAGGGTTCATGAGAATTTGAAATTCTATTCTGCATTTTCCCCCTTTTGATCAGGACTTTTCTATGGACTCTTTGATGAAAATGTTCAGCGACAGCAGCCGGGAACCTTCTGGTTCTTCAGGTCTCATGGCATGCTAGATGTTCTTTCAAAAAACATGAGTGGATGCTGAAGGTTATCAAATACTTATTTTATTACACCTATTAATATAATCACATTTATTTTTCCTGTACATATGGCAAATTATACTGATTCATTTTCGAATGTTAAACTAACCTTGAAGTCTTGGGATAGACCCAACTTGGTCATAATATATTCTTCTTTAGAGTATTGCTGGATTTGTTTTGCCTATTTATTTTTATATTTTGCATCTATGTTCATCAGTGACATTGGCCTGTAATTTTCCCATCTTGTGCTGCTCTTGTCAGGTTTTGGTATCAATATTCATTCTACAAGCTTTATAAAATGAGTTTGGGTATATATTTCATTTTATATTGAAGAATTTGTGAAATATTTCTTGAATATTTGGCAGAATTTGCAGGAAAAGCCATCTGACATGAAGTTTTCTTTTTGAGAATAGTTTGAGCTCTAATTCAATTCTATGAACAGTTATGGAATTACTTTTGCTTCCTGTTTCTTCTTGAATCGTTGTTATTAACTTACATGGTATGATACGTTTGCCTACTTTACCTTAATTTGCAAATTTATTGGCTAATACGGTTCATAACATTCTCACATTATCTTTAAGTTCTGCAAGATCTGTAGTCATTTTCTTTCTAATTCCTGATATTCGTTTTTTATATCTTCATTCTTTTTCACTTGATCAATCTTGCCTAAAGTTTGTCAATTTTACTAGCATTTTCTAAGAATCAACTTTAGTCTTTGTTGATTGTCTGTTGCATGTATTCAATCATTAATAGAAACAAAAATTCCTATGAATGTTTGTTTCTGGTTTTTTCCCAACATTTTGAATGGATGTTTAACTCACTTATTTTTCAAGATTTGTTCTTTCCAATTATATTTTTAAGGCTATAAGTTTCCTATAATATATTGTCTGTACTGCACAAATTTTTATATGCACTATGTTCATAATTGTTCACTTCAAAATGTATTCTAATTTTCTTTATGATGTCTTTTTTGACTCATAGTATTTTAAAATATCCAAGCACATGGAGATTTTGTATTTTCATTTTCTAAGATGGTTTTTTTTTTTTAATTATGGTGTACTTACATAAAAAAAAAATGGAGATTTTGTATTTTCATTTTCTAAGATGGTTTTTTTTTTTTTAATTATGCTGTACTTACACAGTATCCTCTATATTATTGCAGACTCTTGAAATTTGTTGAGACTTGCTTTATAACACAGTATACAGTTAATTTTTATAAACACTATGTATGTGCATGAGATGAATGTATATTCTTTCATGGTTAGATAATACACACACATACACATATATCAATTTGGTATTTTTTTACATGTTAAATCTTCTGTATCCTTGATAATTTATGGACTTCTATGTTTCTGAGGGGTGTGTTAAAAATCTATTATGATGCATGATGTCAAAAGGAGCCCCAGTAGTGCAATGGTTAAGCACTCAGCTGTTAAACCTTTTGATTTGATCCACCAACTACTCCACAGGAGAAAGATATGACCGTTTCCTTCCATAAAGATTACAGCCTTAGAAACCCTTTGGAGAAGTTCTACTCCATCCTATAGTCACTATGAGTCAGAATTGACTCAACAGCACACAAGAAAAAATGTATGATGTGATGGAAACTCAGGAGTACGAAGCTCAAAGAATTGGTCCTACCTCCAGGGTTAAAGGATGAAGGACAGAGAAAACAGCAGAGACATCCAAAAGCTTGGAAAAAGGGGGGCTGAGAGGACAATGGTTGGTGGTTTAAGGGCTTTGAAGGGCTACCACATATACTGAGGAATCTGAAGCGCAATGTTCTTGCCTAAGGATGAAGACATGCTCATAAAGATCCTGACAAAGCTTTAGGCTTGCACCTCTGGCTGATCTTTGGGCTCCACAGGGGCAGGAAGTGAAGGCTAAGGCAGAGTTTTAGGCACTCTTGCTTAGCATTGAAAGAACACGCCAGTTCAGAGCCAATCTGCAAAGACTGGGATAATGTTACTTTTTCTTTTTGGCTACAAGCATTTAAAGAAAGCACTGCAGGTCATGAACTGACTGATGAGATAACAGAACAGAACTTCAGTGTCCACACATGAGAAGACATACAATCTTTGCAGAAATAGTTTGGAAACATCACTAAGCAAATGGATGACTGGCCCTCAACAATTAAAAAAAAAAAAAGCAAACCCTAATGACAGGGGGGAATCTGATTTCCAGAGTTACATTATAATATTTAAGATATCCAGTTTTCAACACACTATTTTAAGTCATAAAAAGAAAAAAGAAAAGGATGGTTCATTTGTTAAGAAGAAAGAAAGAAGAGAAATGAACAGAAAGCATCCCTAAGGAAACACAGATATTGGGATTACTAGACAAAGATTTTAAACCAATTGTCTTAAATTTCCTCAAAGAGCTAAAGAAACCATAGACACACACACAAAAAAAGGAAACCAAGAGAAGAATGTATGAACAAGTAGAAAATATTAATAAAGAAATAGTATACAAAAGAACCAAATAGAAATTATAGAGCTGAAAAGTAGAATAGCTGAAATAAAAATTTCATTAGAGGAGCTCAACAGCAGATTTGAGCAAGAAAGCAGGAAAATGTAAACTTGAAAAAGCACAACTGAAATTGTTCTAATTGAGGAGCATGAAGGAAAAAGAATGAAGAAAATGAACAGAGCCTAAGGGACCTGCGGGACAACATCAAGCATACCAATATACTCATTAAGGGAGTCCCAGAAAGGAAAGAAAGATGAAAGGACAGAAAGAATATTTAAAAACGTAATGACTGGAAGTTTCCCAAATGTCATCTAGATATCCAAGAAGCTCAATAATCTCAAAGGACAGTAAATACATAGATATTCACAGACAGACATAATCAAAATGTCAAAAGACGAAGACAGAAACTTGAAAGCAGCAAGAGATAAGTGACTCCTAAGGTACAAGAGAGTCTCAACAAGTTTAACTGTTGATTTTTCATCAGAAACCATTGAGACAAGAAAATAGTGGGATGATGTATTTAAGGTACTGGAAAAAAAATACAGAAACAAAACTATGAACCAAGATTTCAATATCTAGCAAAACTATCTTTCAAAAATGAAGGTGAAATTAAGACATGCCCAGATACACAAAACCTGAGGGAGTGTGTTAGCAGCAGAACTGCCTTATGAGAAATGCTACAGGGAATCATCCTGGCTGGCACGGAAGGACGCTAGACAGTAACTTGAAGCCATAAAAAGAAACAAAGACTCCGTAAAGGTAACTACTTAGATAAAACAAAGTCAGTAATATTTTTATATCACGCCTCTCTTTTTCTCATATATGATTTAAAGCACAAATGCATAAAAATACTTACACATCTCTCTTAATGGACACACAATGTATAAAGATGCAATTTTTGTAACAGCAACGTAAGTAGGGGAGGTAACTGAGCTGAATAAAAGCAGAATTTTGTATACTGTTGAAGCTAAATTTGTATTAATTAAAAGAAGATTGTTATAAACATAAGATATTAATTGTAATCCTCATGGTCACCACTAAGAAGTTAAAAAATATAAGGAAAGGAAATAAGGAGAGGATCAAAATTGTACACTTGAAAAAAATCAGTCAAACACAAAAGTGGACAGTAGTGAAGAAAATGAGAAACAAAATACGTATATGACCTACTACAAAGTAGAAGACATAAGTCCTTCCTTATCATTAATCGCTTTAAATTTACATAGATTAAATTCACAATTGGGATCATTAAAGTTGTGTGTCAACTTTGTTGGACCATGATTCTCAGTGCTTTGGCAGTTATGATGTAGTTTAGCAGTCGTATAACGATGCAGTCATTTCCATGATGAGATGTGATATAATGTGATTACCTCCATGATGGGATCTGCTGTGAGTAGCCAATCAGATCTAAGGGAGTTTCCTCAGGGGTGTGGACTGCATCCAATATAGGTGGACTTTCTGGCAAGGCTCTTGAGCTTTTGCTCACTCGGAATCCTGCAGCTGGCTCCTCTTCATCTGATCTCAAGTTTTTGGGACTTGAACTCTCAGCTTACCTTCCAATTTTGGGATTCATCAGCCTCCGCAGTCTGTGAGCCGCGGCCTGCCAGCTTACCTGCCGATCTTGAGATCTGTCAGCCTTTGCAGCCTGTGAGCCACAGACCTGTTGTATGACCTGCAGATCTTGAGTTCTGCAGTCCCTGCATCTATGTGAGTCAGGAGAAGCCACAAGCCTGACCCACGGACTTGAGACTTACCAGCCTCTACAGCCTCGTGAGCGATTTTCTTGATATAAAGCTATTTATATATAAATATATATATATATATATACACCTCACTGGTTTTGCTTCTCTAGAGAACCCAGCCTAAGATACCAATTAAAAGACAAACATTGGCAGAATGCATAAAAAAATCATTCGACTGCTATCAAGCTGATCTGACTCATGGTGACCCCTCCCCTCATGTGTGTCAGAGTAGTACTGACACACAAGTGTGTCAGTTCAATGGCTAATTTTTCAAAAGTAGATCACCAAGCCTTTCTTCCGAAGTGCCTCTGGGTGGACTCAAACCTCCAACATTTTGGTTACCAGCTGAATGCATTGACCGTTTGTACCTCCCAAGGACTACAACATGTATCTATGCTTATTTCTGTATTACTTCTCTTTATACTATATACATACATACACACATACACACACATACATACACACACACATAGACATCCATGAGTGGTTCATACAGATGCTTTGGACTTCAACTAGCAGGGCTCTATTAATTATTGATAGAAAAGTACTGATACCAGTTATAAATGCGTATTTGTCCATTTCCCCTTTCAGATTTATTAGTTTTTGTATTTTGGAGCGCTGTTGTTAGACACGTACACATTTAGGATTGTTGTATCTTTTTGGAGAATTGAACCTTTATTATGTTATGTCCCTACTTATTCCCAATAATACTCCTTTTTCTGAAGTATAATTTGTCTGATATTAATACAGCCACTGCAGTAGTACTGGATAATTTTCAACCATTTCAATAGGTAGCATAAGATCAAGAACTGATGGTATAAAAGGAAGAAATCGAAGCTGCATTGAAGGCATTGGTGAAAAACTATCCTCTCTCCACCATCTTCACTAACTCTGACACCAACTGTCCCTCACACAGCACTCCCTACTTCTCTGCCGGGTTCCATAACTCATTGCAATGGCCACACAGAACTCATAGTCCATATTCACGATTATGGGGTTTATTAGGGAAGTAACAGTTATAGCTCAGGCTCAAAGACACTCAGAATACAGTTCTTCTATCAGGACAGCCTCTTCCCTCCTGTGCTGATAGGCGTGCCTCTGCCTGGCCTTGGGCCGGCCTCTCTCCAAAGGCACTCAGCTTTCCTTCTCCATGGGCCATCATCTCCTATAGCCAGGTCCCTGTTGCTCGGTCTGCCTGCCATGGCATCTTACCATCTTCAGGGTTACAGCTTCCTCTCTCTATCTCAGTCTCCTGCTTCTAGGAGCTTCTCAGTGCAGGGATCTCAGGTCCATAATATACGCTCGGCTCTTGGCTGTTCTTCCTTGATGGGAGTTGAATCCTCCTCTTTGCTCTGGAACTGGTTCTCTTTGAAGGAAAAATAAACAATCCCCTTGGTGAGCCACAATTACCCTATCACACAGTCCTGCCCAAGCACCAGGGTGGATGTTATAAGACCATGGCTAGAAAGGCCACACAAAGTAAACAATCACATCACGGTACCTTGGACTCATTTTTCAAGTGAAGAACCAAAAATCCCATACGAACAGATTGGCAAAGAATATAATCAACAGCAAGAACATTTTCATGATTATGTTTTCTGTATTTGGAAGAAATCTATAGCACTATTCTTATTTTGCCAATTCACAGAGATCACAGAGATTAGTGGTAGATGTTGCAGTACCAGAAAACTCTCTGGTGAAACAGTCTGTGAGCAGTCTTACAAACATGGATATTCCACCAGAGTCAAAAGAATGACGTTACATATCATCAAAGAGAACATTTCAAGATCTAGCCTGAAGTACAATGTTGTCACTGATAGGCTAAAATCCATACACTTACAAGGAAGACTAGTTTATATGACTATTCAAATTTATGCACCAACCACTAATGCCAAAGATAAAGAAATTGAAGATTTTAAACAACTTCTGCAGCCTGAAATTGATCCACCATGCAATGAAGATGCATTGATAATTACTGGTCATTAGAATGTTAAAGTTGGAAACAAAGAAGGAAAAGTAGTTGGAAAATACAGCATTGCTGAAATAAATGACGCCAGAAATCTCATGAAAGAATTTTGCAAGACCAGTGACTCATCCACTGCAAATATTTTTTTTCACCAACATAAACGGCAGCTATACACGTGGACTTTACCAGATGGAATACACAGGAATCAAACTGACTACATCTGTGGAAAGAGAACATGGGAAAACTCATATCATCAGTCAGAACAAGGCCAGGGATCGATTGTGAAACAGACTGTCAATTGCTCATATGGGAGTTCAAGTTGAAACTGAAGAAAATTAGAATAAGTCAAAAGGGGCCAAAGTATGACCTTGAGTATATCTCACCTGTATTTAGAGACCACCTCAAGAATACATTTTACGTGTTGAACACTAACGACTCAAGACCAGACGAGTTGTGGAATGACATCAAGGACATCACACATGAAGCAAGAGATCCTTTAAAAGACAGGAAAGAAAGAAAAGACCAAAACGGATGTCGGAAGAGACTCTGAACGTTGCTCTTGAATGTCGAGTAGCTAAAGTGAAAGGAAGAAATGATGAAGTTTTGAGTATTGAGATGCCACCAGTGATCCCTCTTACAAAAAAGACCAGAAAAAACAAGTGAAGCGATTATATTTATGACAAGCTAGGAGCCCTGAACATCAAAGGTAAAGTTAGAAAATGGACTCAGCGGCAGGGGGAGGGAGAGACTATTCAGAAGTGGAGAGGAGTTACTGGACCTGAACAGCCAGGAACCCTCAGGCACCGTTCCCTGGAGCGACTGCAGCGGGGCTGGCAGTAGCGTTCCACAGGCGTTTAGCTCAGGGAAGGACAGCAAGTTGCACAGACTACTCACACCTCCAGAACAAGAGAAGAACGGCACTCTCAGCAAAAGCTAATTACTTGTGTTTATTTTACCACGCCCCCAGCCCCCAAGCCGGCTTCAGTGGCTGTCAACTTCCCTGGGCCTGAGATAGGCCCTGGTACCACTCTGAGCCATTTTTCCATCCTTGAAGAAGGTATAAGTTCACAACTGGGGGAAAGATAATCTGCCAGCTCAATTAAGCTGGGGAGCTCAGGACAGAAGCAGCTCTTGTTCAGGCACAAATGGTCCATGGGCTTTGAATACCTTTCACCCCAGCATGGACCTGTGTGGGCCCATTTCAGGAGAATAGGCCCTTGTCGCCAGACTGCAACTGTTTCAGCCGGACGGTGGAAAGATGGGTGTTTGATGTTTGACACTGCTTTGCCTATTAAACAGGGTCTTCACCTACCCACATCAGGGGCCTAAGGACTGCTGGCTCCACCCACAATACCTAGCCACCTGTGATAGGGCTCCAAGGATAAGTAGTACCGCCCAGAACTTACAACCAAAAGCACTGGGTACCCATCGCCCTTCTGCAGAACCCACCCATGTGCTCTACAGAACAGGGATGCACTTTCCTCACAGACACTCAGAGGTCAGCTGTCAGACCCCTGCCTTGATCAGAGCCTGACCCCCTACTGCAGCCAGATACTTCTGCCTACACCAATAACCCCTGCCCCTCTAAGACTGTAGGACAGAGCCTGTACCTTACACTTTATGACCAACTACCTGGGCACCTGAGTTGAATCCATACAAGAAAAATAAATGAACTCCTAGGCTCATATGCCTGGTAACAGTGCTAGCCATCTGGTGATAGTACATTAGAGCTTCAAAGGTGAAAATAATCAACCTAGTGCACTCAAGCAGCTTATTTGGGTATACCAAAACTAAACAAAGCAAGAAGCTAGGATACAAAAAGCAAGCATAAAATAAACTGATACAATAACTTATAGATTGCTCAGAGACAACAGTCAATATCAAATCACATAAAGAGTCAGACACGGGGGCAGGACCAAGATGGCTGACTAGGTAGAAGATTCCGCTTATCCCTCTTGAAACAAAGACTTGAAAAAACAAGTGAATTGATTACATAAAGGACAATCTACAAACCCTGACCATCAAACACAGAACTAAGGAGTTGACCTGAGTGACGGGGGAGCGAAAAGCCACGCTGCAGCAGGGACCGCTTCCAGAGCCAGTGTCCCACGCCGCAGCCTTGAGCCCTCGCGGTTTCCTGGTGTCAGAGTGGTGGGGCTGATTGTGGCTTACTGAGACAGGGAAGAACAGATATAGGCCTAACCCTCAGGACCAACCTCGGAGGGGACCCAGGCAGCACATGCAGGCTCCACACAGACGCGGCTGACAGGGAAACGAAAAACTATAGGGAAGCAGCGACTGGTTTTGGATCCTGGAGTGCAGCGTCCCAGAAAGGAAACCCTGGTGCTGGGCTTTGGACTAAGTGTGGGGGAGCCGATTGTGGCTTCCTGAGACGGTGCGAGCATGGACGCAGCCCTAACCCTCTGGGACAGTCTCAGCAGGGATCCAGCCAGCACACACAAGCTACACAATGCTCTGGAATCTCAGAAAAAACAATCCTCACCAAACAACATAAGTAACTTTGTATATTTTGCCAGGCTACTCTCTTCTATATATCTGATTCCACTCCTCATTGCCCCAGCCAGCTTCATTAACATTGGAATTCTCTGTGCCAGAGAGTGAAGTGCACTGCTGGATTTTTTTTCTTCTTTCTTTTCTAACCCATTCTCCTGGCCTGAGAAAAGCAGCATTTAACAATCAAAGAAAAAATCCTTCCCTGACTTCCCTAAACTGAAATAACAGTACAGAATCAGCTCCATCCAGGCATTAAGAGACCCATAGTCTTTGGCTTTCACCCTACAGGTAACTAGGTAGCTATTACAATGTAAAGGCAATTCTGATAGAGATCTGACCATAATTGTTTTAGCTCAGTAGTGGAAAGGCAAGTTCTGGAGGTCAGATACCTCTCTACCTATTAAACAGAGCCCTCGCTGATCCGCACCAGGGAACTGAGGGCTGAGACTCCACCCACATCACCTAGCCACCTGCAAGAGGGGTCTGAGAATAGTGATGCCTACCCAAGCATTGGGTGCCTAAGATACAGCTGCAAAGCCCACCCACCAGAGTGCTCTAGAGAATAGAGCCACACCTACCTCACTGACACTTGAAGGAAGGCTGTCAGCATCCTGCCCTCCTCGAAATGTGACCCCATGCCACTAATAGAAACTGTTGCATACAACCATCACCACTACTCCTCTAAGATAATAGGTGAGAGCCTACACCACACACTAGGTGACCAGCTATCAGGACACCTGAGCTGATTCTATTCAAGAATAGTGAATGGACTCATACACTTATATACCTGGTAACAGCTCAGGCAAGCTGGTAACAGGACGTAAGTGATTCAAAAGCTACATCAATCACCATACCACAATCTAGTAGCCCATCTGGGTGTATTGTAACAAAACAAAATAAGAAGATAAGACTCAGTGAGCAAATATAAAAGAAAATATTACAATATCTTATAGATGGCTCAGAGACAGCAGTCGACATCAAATCACATGAAGAAGCAGACCATGATTGCTTCTACAAACCCCCAAATCAAAAAATCAAAATCATTCCCAGATGTAGATACATTCCTAGAATTGCCAAATGTAGAATATAAAAAAATTGTATACAGAATGCTTCAAGACATCAGGAATGACCTCACAAATGAAATAAGGCAATCTACAGAAAACACCAAGGAATACGCGGATAAAGCAGTTGAAGATATCCAAAAGATTATTCAACAACATAGTGAAAAAATTAATAAGCTGTAAGAATCCATAGAGAGACAGCATTCAGAAATCCAAAAAATTAACAATAAAGTTACAGAATCAGACAACTCAATAGGAAGTCAGAGGAGCAGAATTGAGGAACTGGAATGCAGAGTGGGGGAGCTGGAGGATAAGGCAATTGACACAAATATAGTTGAAGAAAAATCAAATAGAATTTAAAACTATGAAGAAACCCTAAGAATCATGGGGGACTCTATCAAGAATACTTTGCGTGTGATTGGAGTTCCAGAACAGGGAGGGATAACAGAAAATACAGAGAGAACAGTGGAAGATCTGATGGCAGAAAAATTCCCTGGCATCGTGAAAGATGAAAAGATATCTACCCAAAATGCTCATCGAACCTCATACAAGATAGATCCCAAAAGAAAATCACCAAGACATACCATCAAACCTGCCAAAACCAAAGATAAAGAGAAATTTCAAAAGCACCCAAGGATAAACGAAAAGTTACCTACAAAGGAGAATCAATAAGTTTGCACTACTCGGCAGAAACCATGCAGGCAAGAAGACAATGGGATAACATATACAGAGCACTGAAAGAGGAAAAACTGTCAGCGAACAATCATATATCCAGCAAAATTCTAAAACATGAAGGTGAAATTAAGATATTTACAGATAAACACAAGCTTAGAGAATTTGCAAAAACCAAACCAAAACTGCAAGAATTACTGAAGGAAATTCTTTGGTCAGAAAATCAATAATATCAGATACCAACACAACACAAGGTCACAGAACAAAACATCCTGATATCAACCCAGATAGGGAAATCACAAAAACAAAATAAGATTAATTAAAAAAATTGCTCAAAACAGGGAATCATTGATGTGATTATGTAAAAGATTACAATAGTGAAAAAAGAGGGACTAAATACAGGAGGCTTAGAAATTACATATGGAGAGGAAACCAAGGCGATACAGGGCGAAACAACTTAGGTTTTTACTTACTCAAACCAGGGTAAATATTAAGGTAACCACAACAAGGTCTAACAATTCCATACTTCAAAATAAAAACCAAGATAAACGTAACGACTCACCAAAATAAATTCAACTACTATAAAAAGGAGGAACACACATTCTACAAAGAAAAACTCAGCACAAAAAAGTAAATGGAAAATGAAATTGTCAAAAACAGGCATCAAAATGACAGCACTAAACTCATACTTATCTATAATTACGCTTAATGTAAATGGACTAAATTCACCAATAAAGAGACAGAAAGTTGCAGACTGGATAAAAAAACACGATCAGTCTGTGTGCTTCCTAAAAGAGACACGCTTTAGAGTTAAGAGACACAAATAAACCAAAACTGAAAGGATGGATAAAAATATATCAAGCAAACAACAATCAAAAAAGAGCAGGAGAGGCAATATTAATTTCCAACAAAATAGACTTTAAAATTAAATCCACCACAAAGGATAAAGAAGGACACTACATAAAGATTAAAGGGACAATTTACCAGGTACATATAACCGTATTAAATATTTATGCACCCAATGATAGGGCCGCAACATTCATAAAACAAATGTTAACAGAATTAAAAAGTGAGACAGACACCTCCACAATTATAGCAGGAGACTTCAACACAACACTCTCGGTGAAGGATAGGAAATGCAGCAAGAAGCTCAATAGAGACATGGAAGATCTAAGTGCTACAATTAAACAACTTCACTTCATAGACTTATACAGAACACTCCACCCAACAGCTGCAAACTATAATTTCTTTTCTAGTGCGCATGAAACATTCTCTAGAATAGATCACATATTAGGTCATAAAACAAGCCTTTGCAGAACGCAAAACACTGAAATATTACAAAACATCTTCTCTGAACAAAAGACCATAAAAGTAAAAATCAATAACAGAAAAACCAGGGAAAAGAAATCAAATGCTTGGAAACTGCACAATACCCTGCTCAAAAAAGACTGGGTTATGGAAGACCTTAATGAGGGAATAAAGAAATTCACAGAATTCAACGAGACTGAAAACACTTCCTATGAAAACCTTTGGGACATGGTGAAAGCAGTGCTCAGAGGTCAATTTATATCAATAAAGGCACACATATTAAAGAAGAGCCAAAATGGAAGAACTGTCCCTACAACTTGAACAAACAGAAAGAGAGCAACAAAAGGAACTGTCAGGCACCAAAAGAAAGCAAAAAATAAAAACTACAGCAAAATTAAATGAATTAGAGAATAGAAAAACAATTGAAAGAGTTAACAAGGCCAAAAACTGCTTCTTTGAAAAAATTAACAAAATTGATAAACCATTGGCCAGACTGACTAAAGAAATACAGGAAAACAAACCAATAATCCGAATAAGAAATGGGATGGGCCATATCACAACAGATCCAACTGAAATTAAAACAATCATATCAGATTACTACAAAAAATTGTATTCTAACAAATTTGAAAACCTAGAAAAAATGGATGAATTCCTAGAAACACACTACCTACCTAAACTAACACAAACTGAAGTAGAACAACTAAATAGACCCATAACAAAAAAAGAGATTGAAAAGGTAATCAAAACACTCCCAAGAAAAAAAAGCCCTGGCCCTGACGGCTTCACTGCAAAGTTCTACGAAACTTTCAGGGAAGACTTACCACTACTACTGAAGGTATTTCAAAGCATAGAAAAGGACGGAATACTACCTAACTCCTTCTATGAAGCCAGCATAACCCTGATACCAAAACCAGCTAAAGACAACACACACACAAAAAGAAAATTACAGACCTATATCCCTCATGAACATAGATGCAAAAATCCTCAACAAAATTCGAGCCAGTAGAATTCAACAACATATCAAAAAAATAATCCACCATAACCAAGTAGGATTTATACCAGGTATGCAAGGTTGGTTCAATATTAGAAAAACAATTAATGTAATCCACTACATAAAAAAAGGACAAGAACCACATAATTTTATCAATTGATACAGAAAAGGCATTTGACAAAGTCCAACACCCACTCATGATAAAAACTCTCAGCAAAATAGGAATAGGAGGAAAATTCCTCAACATAATAAAGGGTATTGATACAAAGCCAATACCCAGCATCATCCTAAATGGAGAGAGCCTGAAAGCATTTCCCTTGAGAACGGGAAACAGACAAGGATCCCCTTTATCACTGCTCTTATTCAGCATTGTGCTAGAGGTCCTAGCCAGAGCAACTGGGCTAGACAAAGAAATAAAGGGCATCCAGATTGGTAAGGAAGAAATAAAATTATCTCTATTTCCAAAGACATTATCTTATACACAGAAAACCCTGAGGAATCCTCAAGAAAACTAATAGAAGGGTTCAGCAAAGTTTCAGATTACAATACAAACACACAAAATCAGTTGGATTCCTCTATATCAACAAAAAGAACATTGAAGAGGAAATCATCAAATGAATACCATTCACAGCAGCCCCCAAGAAGATAAAATACTTAGGAATAAACCTTACCAAAAATGTAAAAGAGCTATACCAAGAAAACTACAAGGTACTACTGCAAAAAAAACAAAAGGGACCTACGTAATTGGAAAAACATATCTTGCTCGTGGATAGGAAGACAACATTATAAAATTGTCCATTCTACTAAAAGCCATCTATAGATACAATGCACTTCCGATCCAAATTCCAATGACATTTTTTAAAAAGATGGAGAAACAAATCACCCACTTCATATGGAAGGGAAAGAAGTCGCGGATAAGTAAAGCATTACTAAAAAAGAACAAAGTGGGAGGACTCACTCTGCCTGATATTAGAACAAATTATACTGCCACAGTAGTCAAAACAGCCTGGTACTGGTACAGCAACAGACACATAGACCAATGGAACAGAATTGAGAATCCAGATATAAATCCATCCACATATGAGCAGCTGATATTTCCCAAAGGCCCAGTGTCAGTTAATTGGGGAGAAGGTAGAGTTTTTAACAAAAGGTGCTGGCGTAACTGTATAAAAAAAAAAAAAAAAAAATAGCCACCTCCAAAAAATGAAACAGGACCCCTACCACACACCATGCACAAAAACTAACTCCAAATGGATCAAAGACCTAAACATAAAATCTAAAACGATAAAGATCATGGAAGAAAAAATAGGGACAACATTAGGAGACCTAATACAGGGCATAAACAGAATACAAAACATTACTAAAAATGACGAAGAGAAACCAAATAACAGGGAGCTCCTAAAAATCAAACACCTATGCTCATCTAAAGACTTCACCAAAAGAGTAAAAAGACCACCTACAGACTGGGAAAAAGTTTTCAGCTAAGACATCTCCACCCAGTGCCTGATCTCTAAAACCTACATGACTCTGCTAAAACTCAACCACAAAAAGACAAACACCCCAATTAAAAAATGGACAAAGGATATGAACAGACACTTCACTAAAGAAGACATTCAGGCAGCTAACAGATACATAAGGAAATGCTCTCGATCATTAGCCTTTAGAGAAATGCAAATCAAAACTACAATGAGATTCCATCTCACTCCAACAAGGCTGGCATTAATCCAAAACACACAAAAAAATAAATGTTGGAGAGGCTGTGGAGAGACTGGAACACTTATACTCTGCTGGTGGGAATGTAAAATGGTATACAACCACTTTGGAAATCAATTTGGTGCTTCCTTAAAAAGCTAGAAATAGAACTACCAAACAACCCAGCAATCCCACTCCTCGGAATATATCCTAGAGAAATAAGAGCCTTTACACAAATAGATATATGCACTTCTAAGTTTATTGCAGCACTGTTTACAATAGCAAAAAGATGGAACCAACCAAGGTGCCCATCAATGGATGAATGGATAAATAAATTATGGTATATTCACACAATGGAATACTGCACATCAACAAAGAACAGTGACGAATCTGTGAAACACTTCATAACATGGAGAAACCTGGAAGGCATTATGCTGAGTGAAACTAGTAGCAAAAGGTCAAATATTGTATAAGACAACTATTATAAGATCTTGAAAAATAGTTTAAACTGAGAAGAACATATTCCTTTGTTGTTATGAGGGGGGGAGGGAGGGAGGGTAGGAGAGGGGTATTTACTAAAGAGATAGACAAGAACTACTTTGGGTGAATGGAGGAACAACACTCAACACAGTGGAGGTCAGCACAACTGGACTAAACCAAAGCAAAGCAGTTTCCTGAATAAACTGAATGCTTCGAAGGTCAGCAAAGCAGGGGCAGGAGTTTGGGGACCATGGTTTTAGGGGACATCTAAGTCAACTGGCATAATAAAATCTATTAAGAAAACATTCCACATCCCACTTTGAAGAGTGGCATCTGGGATCTTAAATGCTAGCAAGCAGCCATCTCAGATGCATCAATGATTCTCAACCCACCTGGATCAAGGGAGAATGGAGAACACCAAGAACATAATAACGAGCCCAAGAGACAGAAAGGACTACATGAACTAGAGACTACATCATCCTGAGATCAGAAGAACTAGACAGTGCCGGGCCACAACCAATGACTGCCCTGACAGGGAACATAACAGAGATCCCTTGAGGGAGCAGAACAGTGGGATGCAGACCCAAAATTCTCATAAAAAGACCAGACTTAATGGTCTGACTGAGACTGGAAGGACCCCAGTGATCATGGCCCCCACACCTTCCGTTTACTCACTACGGGAACCATCCCCAAAGCCAGTTCATCAGACATGGTTTGGACTAGACAATGGGTTGGAGAGGGATGCTGGTGAGGCGTGAGCTACTTGGTTTGGGTGGACACTTGAGACTATGTTGGCATCTCCTGCCTGGAAGGGAGATGGGTGGGTAGAGGGGCTTAGAAACTGGCAAAATGGTCACGGAAAGAAAGAGTGGAAGGAGGGAGTGGGCTGTCCCATTGGGGGGAAAGTAATTGGGAATATGTAACAAGTTGTGTATAAGTTTTTATGTGAGAGACTGCCTTGATTTGTAAACTTTCACTTAAAACACAATAAAAATTATTAAAATAAAAAAAAAAGAAGCTGACCCATGATTGCTTCAACAAGCTCTCAGAACTAAGACTCAAGGAATTTTCTCGATGAAGGTGCAATCCTGGAATTACTGGATACAGAATACAAAAGATTAATATACAGAACTCTCAAAGACATCAGGAAGGAAATGAGGCAAAATGCAGAACAAGCCAAGGAACACAAAGATAAAGCAGCTGAAGAAATTAAAAAGGTTACTCAAGAACATAATTAAAAATTTAATAAGCTGCAAGAAACCATAGAGAGACTGCAATCAGAAATTCAGAAGATTAACAATAAAATTACAGTTAGAAAACTCGATAGAAAGTAAGAAGAGCACAACTGAAGAACTGGAAGGCAGAATTACTGAGATAGAAGATAAAACTCTTGGGACTAATATATTTGAAAAGAAACCAGATAAAAGAATTTTAAATGAAGAAATCCAAAGAATCATGTGGGACTTTACCAAGAGAAATAACTATGAGTGATTTCAGTACCAGAACAGGGAGGGCTAACAGAAAATACACAGGGAACTGTTGAAGATTTGTTGGCAGAAAACTTCCCTGATATCATGAAAGATGCTCATCAAATTCCACATAGGGTGATCTCAAAAGAAAGTGACCGAGACATATAATAATCAAACTTGCCAAAATCAAACATAAAGAGAATTTTAAGAGAGGCTAGGGATAAAGGAAGTCACCAACAAAGGAGAGTAAATAATAATAAACTTGGACTACTCAGCAGAAATCACGGAGGCAAGAAGGCAATGGGATGACTTATACAAAATATTGAAGGAAAAAAATTGCCAACCAGGAATCAAACCATAACCCTGGTCCTCTGGCCTTAGCCCTCTAACTCTAGCCCCTAAGCCCTAAGCCCCAAAGCCCCTAAGACCCTAAGCCCTTAGGTCCTAACCCCCAAGGCCCTAAACTCTAACCCTAACCCAAACTCTAACCCCTATACCCTAAACCCTAAACCCTAACACCTAACCCCTAACCACCCTAACCTTAACGACCCTAACCCTAACCCTAACACTCGAACCCTAACCCTCTAACGCTAACCTGAAACCCTAACCCGAAACCCTAACCCTCTAACTCTAACCCTCTAACCCTAACCCTCTAATCCTAGCCCTAAACCTAACCCCAACCCCCAAACCCAACGCCAAACCCTAAACCTCAAATCCCTAGCCCTAAACCTAAGAATGAGTCTAAGCCTAACCCTATCACTTAACTCTAAACCCTAACACTTAAAACCCTAACACACAAAACTCTAACACCCTTAGCCCTAACACATTCAACCCTAACACCCTAAATGCCAAAACCCTAAACACTAACACCCTTAACCCCAACCCCTAAACCCTAAACTTAAACACTAAACCATCTAACCCTCTAACCCTAATACCCTAACACTAAACCCTAAACCCTAACCCCAGCCCCCAGCCCTAACCCTCACTCTAAGCCTTAAACCCTAAACCTTAAGTCCTAAACCCTAGGCTCTAAGCCCTAAGCCCTAAACCCTAAGTCCTAAAACCCTAAACTCTAAGCCCTAAGCCCTAAACCTAACCCTCTAACCCTAAAACCTTACCCCAAACCCATCCCACACCCCTAAACCTGAACCCCAAACCCTAGCCCTAACCCCTAACCCTAACCTCTAAACCATACCCCTAATCTTCTAACCCTAAACCTCCAACCCTAACCCTCTAACCCTAACTCTCTAACCCTAACCACAACACCAACCCCAACCTCTGAACCCTGAAACCCTAACCCCCTAACCCTAAGCCTCTGAACCCTAAGCCTAAACCCTCTAACCCTAAACCTTAACCTTCACCCCCTCACACCCTCACCTTCTCACTCCCTCACTCTATAATCTTCTCAACCTCTAACCCCCTCACCCTCTAACCCCTCACCCTCTAACTCCCTCAATCTCTAACCCCCAAACCTCTAACACCCACCCTCTTACCCCAAACCACATATCCCAAACAAACCCAACACCAACCCTAAACCTAAATCCTGACCTCTAAAACCTAACCCAAACCCTACCGACTAAACCCCAAAACCCTAAACCCCCAAAACCGTAAACCCCAAACTGCAACCCCTAACACCTAACCTGTAAATCCAAACTCTAACCTCAAACCCTAAACATAACCCTAACACCTAACCCCAACCGAAAAACCCTAACCCTAACATCCCTAACCCCAAAACCCTAACCCCAACCCCTAACCCCAAACCCTAACGACCCGAACTCTAACAACCCTAACCCTAACATCCCGAACCTCAAACCCTAACCCTTTTTGTTAGCAGCCGTAACACTTAACCACTAGCCACCAGGGTTTCCATGAGCAGTCACAGGAATAGACATATGCACACCCGTGTTCACTGCAACATTATTCATAGTAGCAAAAAGATGGAAACAACCTCAGTGCTCGTTCACAGAGGAATGGATAAACAAACTACGGTAGATACACACAGTGGAACACTACACGACAATAAAGACCAATGATGAATCTCCGAAACATCTCACACCATGGATGAATGTGGGGCGCATCACACTAAGTCAATCACAAAACGACATATACAGTAAGAGACCACTACCATAAAAACTCATGAAAACATTTACGCACAGAAACAATCCTTGATGTTCACCAGGCAGACGGAGAGTGGGCAGAGAAAAGCTAACTAAACAATAACCAAAAAAAACAAACCCACCACCGTCGAGTCGATTCCAGCTCATAGAGACCCTACAGGACAGATTAGAACTGCCCCATAGAGTTTCCAAGGAGCGCCTGGTGGATTTGAACTGCAGACCTTTGGTTAGCACTGGTGGGTCTTAACCACTATGCCATCAGGGTTTCCAACCAAACGACAGATACGTGGTAACTCTGGTGAAGGAAGAGACGGTACACAAGACTGGGAATCAACCTCAGCCTCACTCTAACCCTAACCATAACCCTAAACCACTTGTGCCCTAGCCTAGTAACCCCAGCCCTAACCCCAACCCCCAGCCACCTAAAACCTATACCCCTAAACCTAACTCCCAAACCTCTAACCCGCAAACCTGAACCCCTAACACCAAACCCTAACCCCTAACCCTAATCCTCTAACCCTTCTGCATCTCTGGGCCTCTCGACTCTCCATCTATTTTCTCCCTCCAAATCCTACTAACACTCAGTGGAATTTTGAAGTTTGAGCTGTGCTTTGCTTCTTGTTGTCTCCACCGGTCCCATCAAGGCACTGCATCATTTATTTGCTCTGCTTCACTATTGAGTTCCAAAACCATGGCTTAGAATCCCCTGACACTGAACCTCAGCGATTCGGTGCAAGGCCGCGAGAGGGCGTGTGCACCGCCGGTTCTGTTCTGCCCACCAGGCCCTCCGAGCATGGGAACCTCCTGGACCTAAGCCGGGACGACCTGGGTACCGCTCCAGTGGCGACAGCAGAAGCTTTTCTTCCCGAGGGACCCAACGCCCCAGGGCGCTCTCTCAATACTCCCATTAATGCTATGATTATCCTAACCCACTCCTTCTGCAAGACCTAGTGGGTCCTCGACCAGGCCCAGCCTTCACGACCCGCACCCCCCTGCCGTGGTCACGTACAGGAACCTGCAGGGTCGCGCCCTCCCGCCCAAGCTCTGCCCCTCCACACCCTGATGCCCTGCAGGCCTCTACTAGGTCCCCGCCCAGGGGAGAGTTGTCGCCCCGCACGGCGGGGGGGCCGCGAGGAAACGTTTGAAAACCACCCCCCAGGCACGAAGCCGACTGCCCGTATTGACACCGTGTGAGCAGGGCTGCCCCGCCAACTGGAGCCTGCAGGGCATCACTCACGTTTGTCAGCTTCTCACCGCCCTCTGGGCTCAGGGTCCCAGAGCAGCCAATCCCCCCCGGGGGGGGGGCGGTCCGTCCGCAGGGGCTGGAAGATCGGGTTGGTGCCCATGGCTGGAGCGCTTAAAACCCTTACAAGCCCTCATAAACCGTCAGCTCCAGACCTTCAAATGTCAGCCCGAGAGACACCTAATCTCCAACCTAAAAAAAAAAAACCACACCTGTTGCCATCGAGTCAATTCTGACTCATACCGACCCTACAGGACAGAGTAGAACTGCCCCACAGAGTTTCCAAGGAGCGCCTGGTGGATTCAAACTGCCAACCTTTTGGCTAGCAGCCTTAGCACTTAACCACTACACCACCAGGGTAACCCACTGAACCCACTGCCACCAGGGTAGAGGCTCCAAATCCCACCAGTTTGAGGAACCCTCAAATCCCCTCAGCACCAGAGACCGCGTCCACAGCGACCGGTACACAGCGCCGCACAAACGTTTAAGTTAACAAACAACATGGGCGCTCAGGGCCCCTTCCTGCTACCCCCACCCCCGCCACCCAGAGGGGGAGCGGGACCCGGCATCCACACTGTTAACAGACACTGAGTCGCTGCTGCTTCCACAAGGAGTAGGATCCCTGCGCTGCTCCACAGATTCCCAGGACCCCTTCCTTTCCAGGTGGGGCCGGGGCCGAGCCGACGCCCCGGCCCCGAGAGTAGACCAGCCTGGCGCGGGCGCGGGCGCGGGGTGCCTCAGCCTCCCAGGCACAGCGCCCAAAACAGTAAGGGGCAGCGGGGCCTTGGGCGGGGGATGCCTCTCTCCCCGTCCCTGGCACCCTACGGAGTCTGGTGGGGGTGGGACGACGAACGGGGGCGAGTGCCCCGTCCTCAGTCTGGAGTCTCACCCCCCCGGGCGAACTCTGGGCCTTGGTTTCCCCTCTGGCACAGGGAGCAGGTGGGGGGCGGGGGGGGCAGGCGCCCATCCCCCAGCTTGGCCCGCAAACGCGCCCCAGGCAGAGGAGGGACCTTGGCGCAGCCCTGGACACGGCCTTTCTCCCCAAGCCCTTCAAGCCCCCAGGCCCGAGGGCACTCCGCAGCTGGATCCCGAGGCTGGACCCCCCCCCCAACCCCGCAAATCCATGGGGATGCAAATTTCGCAGACCAGCTGCGTCTCCCGGGCCAGAGGCTCCCTCTCGCAGCCCTTAGAGTGGCTGCGTCCGCCTGGCCCCGCGCAGCGTCCGCCCCTGGGGATCACTCGGGATGGGGTACGCTGGAGGGGGCGATGCCAGCTGCTAACCCAAAGTCCGGACTCTCCAACCTCTGGAGCCCCCGGGGTGCTGGCACTGGGAACCGCCCTCCTGGCGCCTTCCCTCCACACCTTCGAGGGGCCGGGCTTGTTCAGTCTGGGAGCGGGTCCCTCCACCCAGCTGCCGGAGTTTCCTACCTTTCAGAAAACACGGCACGGAAAGCACCACGAACAGCATCCTCTCTAAGGCGCGCCATCCGCCCGGGCCCCTCACCACCCGTCCCAGGGCTTCCGGGAGTAACTGGCTGGACGGCGAGGAACATGGCTGCCGGCCCCCCCCAGCGGCCCGGGTGTAGGGGGCGGGCATGGGGGGGTTGGGCCTCCAGAGGGGAGGGTGGGGTCTAGAAGCAAGGACTACGCCAAGGTGTGTGGGGTGAGGAGATGGGAGACGTCAGGAGAGGGCCCTCTCGCATGCAGAGTTAAGTATTGGAGGTGCAACGGTTAAGTGCTTGGCTAACTGAAAGGTGGGCCGTTGGAACCCACCAGCTCAGGGGTTGAAAAGATCTGGAGATGGGCTCCCATAAAGATTCTAACCAAACAAAATCCGAACCAGTTGCTATTGAATCAATTCCGACTCATAGTGACCCTATAGGGCAAAGTAGAACTGCCCCATAGGGTTTCTAAGACTATAAGTCTTTACAGAAGCAGACTGCCATGTCTTTCTGCAAAGAACCAACTGGTAGATTCGAACTGTCCACCCTTTGGTTAGCGGCCAAGCTCTTAACCACGGGGCCACCAGGGCTGCACCATAAAGACTGCAACCTAGGAAACCTTGTGAGGCAGTTCTAAGTTGTCATACAGGGTTGATATGAGTCAGAATCTCTTGATGGCACACAACCATGATTGTACTAAGAAAAATTCCTCCAAGCATCTGCCTACATGACCCCTGAAGCACATATGCATGCACGCTATCAAAGCAGTGCGGCCAAAGACAGGAAATTGGGATAGAGACATTATAGACTGCACACTGAAAAGTGATTTCTGAGGGGCATGCAGCTCAAGCGGAGGAGGTAGCATACAACTAAATGCCCTTCTCCTTCTATTGTTTAATGGTCTTCAGAAAGAATGTGTCCCAGGAATTAACTGTAGCCCAGGAGAACTTGAAGACAGCAAATACAGAGGACTGGTCAGGATGCTTCTGCAGTGGTCAGGGTGAGGAGTGATGGTGGAAGTGCAGGTGGGAACAGTGGGCAGGCTTGAGGTGTACTTTGGAGCTTGAGCTGCCAAGAATTGCTGGTGGATCAGATGTATGGGATGAGGGGAATGGAGAATCAAAGGTGACTTCTAGAATTCAGGCTACCGTGAGAGCATGGTCACCAGAGCCATTCTCTACCATGTGGAAAACCATGGAGGAACAAACTTGAGAAAATGACCAAAAGATTTTTTTCTGTACATGTTAGATTTGGATGTCTGAGGTTATCCGAGTCTGGAGAACAGTTCCCAGCTGTGGATACCACTCTGAGGTAGAGTAGTTTTCCAGGTTCTAAGAATTTGGAGATCATCAGCCTATAGCTGATTTGAAAGCCACTGGTGGTGCAGTGGTTATGCATTTGGGTGCTACCAAAAGGTCTGCAGTTTGAATCTACCAGTCGCTCCTTGGAAACCCTGTGGGGAAGCTCTACTCTGTCCTGTAGGGTCCCTATGAGTGAGAATCCACTCGATAGTGACTTTGTTTTGTTTTGTTTTAATACTAAGCTCAGAAAAGTTACATGTCAGGGTTGTATTTTTTCAAATCCTTATTCAAGCAGTTCGAATCTACCAGCCACTCCTTGGAAACCCTATGGGTCAATTCTACTCTGTCCTTTAGGGTCGCTATGAGATAGAATTGACCCAACAGCAATGGACTTAGAATTGGACTTAGAGGAACCCTTTCATTGTCAAAGCTGAAAGTTTTACTTCATACTTTTTAAAAACTGCCATGTCTCATGCTACGTGGCTACTCTTACAGGAGCATTTTTGGTGCTAACTTGACTTGTCCTTGGTGAAGGGCTCTGTATTCATTTTCTAGGGCTGCCATAGTAAATTACCGAAAACTCAGTGTCTTTAAAAAAACATATAATCCATATAGTCCAAGAAGCTGGACTATATGAAGAAGAAGGGGCACCAGGATTGGAGGAAGACTCATTAACAGCCTAGACATGCAGATGACACAACCTTGCTTACTGAAAGTGAAGAGGACTTGAAGCACTTACTGATGAGGATCAAAGACTTCAGCCTTCAGTATGGATTACACTTCAACGGGAAGAAAACAAAAATCCTCACAACTGGAACAATAAAAAAATCACAATAAACAGAGAAAATACTGAAGTCGTCAAGGATTTCATTTTACTTGGATCCACAATCAACACCCATGGAAGCAGACTTCGAGAAATCAAACGACATATTTTATTGGGCAAATCTGCTACAAAAGACCTCTTTAAAGTGTTAAAAATCGAAGATGTCACTTTGAGGACTAAGGTGTGCCTGAACCAAGCCATGGTATTTTCAATCGCCTCATATGCATGCTAAAGCTGGACAATGAATAAGGAAGACAAAAGAACTGAAACTTGAATTATGTTGCTGGTGAAGAATAATGAATATGCCATGGACTGCTAGAAGAATGAACACACCTGTCTTGGAAGAAGTACAGCCAGAATGCTCCTTAGAAAAGTGGGTGGCAAGACTTGGTCTCACGTACTCTGGACATATTATCAGGAGGCATCAGTCCCTGGAAAAAGACATCGTGCTTGATAAAGTAGAGGGTCAGTGAAAAAGACAAAGATCCTCAATGAGACAGATTGAGATGGTGGCTGCAACAGTGGGCTCAGACATAGCAATGAGAAAGGCCCAGGGCTGGGCACTGTTCCGTTCTGTTGTACACAGGGTCGCTATGAGTTGGAACTGACCCAACAGCACTTAACAACAACATCATAAACTCACTAGGTCTCCTGGGGATAGAATGTCATATTCACTGTAGAATAGATAGAGTTTCTTTGTCTGTTTGTTTGTTTATTTACCATATTTACTAATACTATGATTTACATTTAATAACTTCCACATTCTGTTGGATCGCTTTTCTTTGGAATGGACACAAACGTGCATCTCTTGCAGTCTGTTGGCCAGGTAGCTAGCTTCCAAATTTCTTTGCATAGTGGAGTGAGCATCTACAGTGCTGCATCTGTTTGTTGAAACAACTCAGTGGGTATTCTGTCAGCTCCTGGAGCCTTGTTTTTCGCCAGTGCCTTCAGTGTAGCTTGGACTTCTTGCTTCACAACTACCAGTTCTTCATCATATGCCACCTCATGAAACGACTGAAAGTCGACCATTTCTTTTGGTACTATGACTCTGTGTATTCTTTCCATCTTTTGTGTGTGTGTGCTTTAAGTGAAACTTTACAAATCAAGTCAGTCTCTCATACAAAAATTTGTATACGGCTTGCTATGTACTCCTAGTTCCTCTCCCACTAATGAGACAGCACACTCCTTCTCTCAACCCTGTATTCCCTGTGTCTATTCAGCCATTTTCTGTCCCCCCCTGCCTTCTCATCTCCCCTCCAAACTGGAGCTGCCCATGCAGTCTCATGTGTGCACTTGAGACAAGAAGGTCTCTCCTCACCACTATCATTTTCTATCCTGTAATCCAGTCCAATCCCTGTCTGAAGAGTTGGCTTTGGGAATGGTTCCAGCCGTGGGCCAACAGAAGGTCTGGGGACCGTGACCTCCAGGGATCCTCTAGTCTCAGTCAGATCATTAAGTCTGATTTTTTTATGGGACTTTGAGGTCTGCATCTCACTGCTCTCGTGCTCCGTCAGGGATGCTCTGTTTCGTTCCCTGTCGGGGCAGTCTTCGGCTGTAGACGGGCACCATCTAGTTCTTCCGGTCTCAGGCTGATGTAGTCTTGGATTTACGTGGCCATTTCTGTCTTTTGGACTCATAATTACCTTGTATCTTTGGTGTTCTTCATTCTCCTTTGCTCCAGGTGGGTTGAGACCAATTGATGCATCTTAGATGGCCGCTTGATAGTGTTTTTAAGACTGCAGATGCCACTCACCAAAGTGGGATGCAGAATGTTTTCTTAATAGATTTTATTATGCCAATTGACCTAGATGTCCCCTGAAAACATGGTCCCCCAGCTGCTGCCCCTGCTACTCTGGCCTTTGGAGCATTTGGTTTATTCAGGAAACTGCTTTTCATTTAGTCCAGTTATGCTGACCTCTCCTTTATTGTATGTTGTCTTTCCCTTCACCTAAAATAGTTCTTGTCTACTATCTAAATTTGCGAATATCCTTCTCCCTCCCTTTCTCCCCACCCTCATAACCATCAAAGAATATTTTCTTCTCTGTTTAAACTATTTCTTGAGTTCTTATAATAGTGGTCTCATACAATATTTGTCCTTTTGCAACTGACTAATTTCACTCAGCATAATGCCCTCCAGATTCCTCCAAGCTATGAAATATTTCATGGATTCATCATTGTTCTTCATCTATGTGAAGTATTCCATCGTGTGAATGTACCACAATTTATTTATCCATTCATCTGTTGATGGGCACCTTGGTTACTTTCATCTTTCTGCTATTGTAAACAGTGCTGCAATGAACACGGTTGTGCATATATCTGTTCATATAAAGGCTCTTATTTCTCTAAGATATATTCCAAGGAGTGGGATTGCCATATCCTATTGTAGTTCTATTTCTACCTTTTTAAGGAAGTGCCAGATTGATTTCCAAAGTGGCTGCACCATTTTAAATTCCCACCAGCAGTGAATAAGTGTTCCAGTCTTTCTACAACCTCTCCAACATTTATTATTTTGTGATTTGGGATTAATGCCAGCCTTGCTGGAGTGAGATGGTACCTCATTGTAGTTTTGATTTACATTTCTCTAATGGCTAATGATTGTGAGCATTTCCTCATGTATCTGTTACCTACCTGAATGTCTTC
The DNA here is from genome assembly GCF_030014295.1 of Loxodonta africana. Classification (NCBI taxonomy): domain Eukaryota; kingdom Metazoa; phylum Chordata; class Mammalia; order Proboscidea; family Elephantidae; genus Loxodonta; species Loxodonta africana. Next base: position 765,016 of record NW_026975207.1, on the reverse strand, counting down.
TTCGTTGAAGTGCCTATTCCTATCCTTTGCCCATTTTTTAAATGGATTATTTGTCTTTTTGTTGTTGAGTTTTTGCAATATCGTGTAGATTTTAGAGTTCAGATGCTGATCAGAAATGTTATAGCTAAAAACTGTTTCCTAGTCTGTAGGCAATCAGTTTACTCTTCTGGTGAAGACTTTGGAGGAGCATAAGTGTTTGATTTTTAGGAGTTATCTAATTTCTCTTTGGGTACTTGTACATTGTTAGTAATGTTTTTATTACAATCCCACCCGAATCCTCTTTAACATAAAATTACAATCACAAAATGGAGGACAGCTACAGAACACTGGGAATCAGGCCCTAACCAACTTGATACACACATTTTTCGGGGGGGACATAATACAATACAAGACATCCACCTTTTAGTATATTTTGGGGACTGGCTCTTTTAGTCAGAAATAGGTTGAATAAAAGTGCTTACTTACCAATAGTTAACCAACAGTTTTGATGATGGATCCCCAGTTGAATATACATAATCACACTGACGTCATTTGCGGTGCCTCAGCAAGTCCCACTTGCCTTCATAACACTGATCTCTAGAACAAAACACAGCTCTGTAAGCAAGTCAGTTAAAAATAAAGGCATTGGATATTGAACATCACTAAAGACATAAGTGCATATTGGTTCTGTGCTGGTTGCCAGAATCTAATTCTCTTAATTAATTCATATTTTTTGTAGATATTTTTCTTGCTCCATGTACCCAGAGCTCTGTGTACATATAATGTACATTCTACACATAGTTTTCTCACAAATATTAGCCAATATCATTCATTTTTTTGACCATTCACTCAATGTTCAAGAATAAATTGAAGTATAGGAAACATTCTTATGGTTATTTAACTCTAAGGATGAAGAAATTGCATAGTGGGTCTTGGCTCCCTTTAGAAATTCTCTACCTGATGCAGTTCCACACAGCAACACGGACCTTCATCTCAGCACAGGAAGAAAGACAGCTTTGTCTCAGTATTTGCAAGGGCTCTTCACCTTCTACTAAGGTAAAAACTCTTCAGCCTGCCAAGAGCATTGTTCAAGAATTGGCTCCAAATCTCTCCTTGAAAAGTCCAGTGAAAAATCTTATAAAAATGTTAAGTTTTATTATTAGGCAAACCACTATTTCATCAAATCATCGTCTCTATATAAATTTCTCACCACTTTTATGTGGCTTAAGGCAACAATCAGGTGTGTAATAATGTGTGTATCATTACATTTCAAATTATAAAGTGATGTTCCAATGGTTTAAAGAGTTGGAGGGACTATTGTGGCTAGGGAATACTGAATCAAAAAATATTTCGACATGAAAGTTTCAACAACAAATATGTTCCATAACTGTAGGTATACTTGTAGGTAAATGTTTAATGTAATACTTTGGACGGTTAAAAAAGACAAAAACAAATAAAAACACATTAAACAGCAGAATAAGTCAATAGATGTCTCTTATCATGACAGATAGAAACAGAAAACAAAGAATAAAAAATAAGTGCAGCAGAGGTTACCAGCATTATGTAAAAGAGCTGAGCATCTTGACGCTGAAATAAAGCAGCTAGATGCTTCAAAATGTGCATCCAGCAGCTTTTCCCTTTAGCAGGTATTGCAATTTCTGATTTATTGGAATTAAACTAGTTGTCCATGTCATTCACGTATTATTTTAATGCAATAAATTATTTTACAAGTCTCATGCTGTAGAAAAAATGCTTAAATCATTACATAAACATAGCTTTGCTCACAACTCTTCCCATTCTGAATGCATTACTTTCCCTTTACCACTTCCTAAATAGCTTTGAAAATCTTCACAGTGCTGTAAACCCAAGTTCTAGTCCCACCCCCATTTTATGTGATACTGATCACTCCGTGCCCCTGTGAAGTCTTTTTTTTTTTTTACATCCTATAGCACTATGGTCACTATTGTCGACTCAACATGTTTACTGCCTTATTGAGCTCTTTACCTGTTGTTGAAGCCCTGTTATTTACTTTTAAATGTCTTTCTTATTTCTCTACCTTAACACTGAAAACAGTGCTTCATTTTATTTGCTGTTGTTATTTTCTTTTATTGTATTTCTTCTTGTCCACTCAGAGTTCAGGCATGATTAAACATATGGGTAATTACATTTTTGTGGAGACAGAATGGGATTTAGAATCAAGTTTCAATTACCTGGGTTTTACTTCCTTCATTGACTAGCTGTATATTGGCAATACTTACTGACTATAAAACTTAATTTCAACATTTGTAAAACAGGTTACAAGCTATCTATGCTTTTTTTAGATATATACATTTTTTAAAATTTCAAAATATAAATTCACCAAAAATGATGTTAACATTTAGATTTTTCTTGTGATAAAAAAACTAAACCAAACCTGTTGTCATCAAGTTGATTCCAACTCATACCGACTCTATAGGACAGAGGAGAGCTGCCCCTTAAGGGTTTCCAAGGAGTGGCTGGTGGACTTGAACCGTCGGCCTTTTGGTTAGCAGCCAGGTTGTAATCCGCTACATCACCAGGACTCCTTTCTTGTAATAAGTCAGATAAATTGATAAGCTTATATTCCAGCTATGTATTTAGTGCATGAAATATGTCAAAGAGAATTATGTAATGTTTAAAATTTTAAAATGTAAATTGATCAAAAATTATAATAAATTCTAAATAAGTAAGATAAAATGACAGCTCCAGATCTCAGTAGGGGTTTAAATGCCTTTGAGACCAGTTGGTTCTCCTGTTTTCACCCATTCTCAATGGCACAAACTCAGCATCAGTCTCTGAATAGTGATTATGATACTAACACAGTAGACGGTCAGGAGTGGTCGGGCTACTATTTTCACGTTTTGCTGGCTAATAGATTTAAATTATCTTTACTGTCTAATATTTCTTATCTTTTACTTTTGGAGAACGAAGTCAATTGTTCATGTCATATTATGTATGGTACAGCCCAGAGTGTTTGTAGTGTTCAATACTTTAAATTTCTCACCACTTTCATCATTACTTTTTTGTATAGGAAACTCAGGAATCAAATATTTAAACTGTCCAGCAATGCTTACCTTGTAAGTATAAAGTGGGAGCCATTATAACCTTAAGGGAAATATCATTGATACAATGTTGGCTTTTTAATTAGGCAGATTTGTATTTGTAATCCCACTCTGCCCTTTATTGGCTGATGACTTTAAGTATGCTTCTTTACTTTCCGTAGACTTGATTTACTCACCCACAAAATGGGATGATAACCCTCATCTGGAAAGAATATATATATATATATATATATATATATATATGTATGAAACTTACTTCTGACAATGGATGAAACAAAGCCAATACTAACAAATATTGCTATTTTTTCTACCTGCCTTCTTTACTCACTCCAAGCTTCTAGACAGTTTGCTCAGATACGTTTCCTTCCTTCCTTTCTTCTTTCTTTCTATGCTACCTCTTTCTGTTTCCCTTTCAGTTTCATTGTGAATTCACAAACGCTAGGTTGAATTTCAGAGTTTATATGCTATTGGGGGTATGCATCTAAGTAAGCAAATTTACCTTCCTGAAATATGGATAATTCCTGCACTGCCTGCCTCACATGGCATGCGAAAGTTATTTAAAATAGTAAGAAAATATAAATATGTTACTTATTATCTATTGAATCCATACATCAAGCTAGATAATTTAACTGTCATGTTGAAGTGATAAATTTATAAATATAGATGGTAATATTTTGTTATTAATGTAAGAAGAGTAAGTTAGAAACCTCATATGAAGAGCAGGTGAGGATTTCAAAAGGATTGGTTCTCAGAAGGGTAGGACTAGAACAGTAATAAACAAACAAAAGGTAAAATATGTTCATAGCAGGAACATACAAAAGGTTGCTCCTACAACAGTGTTTAAAATAGAATAATGTATATTTGATTAGACAATCATTTATGGGAATAAGAAGATTAAGAAAATTTATCCTTACCTGCAAAATCTTAGAACCAAAAAACCAAACCAAACCCAGTGCCGTCGAGTCAATTCCTACTCATGGCAACCCTATAGGACAGAGTAGAACTGCCCCATAGAGTTTCCAAGGAGTGCCTGGCAGATTCAAACTGCCAACCCTTTGGTTAGCAGCTGTAGCACTTAACCACTATGCCACCAGGGTTTCCACCAAATCTTAGAAGCAGCAACATATTCATCATATTTCATCCAGAATATTCATGATGTCCTGCAGTCATGCATTTGAACTCATTTTTGCAGAAACATTCATTTTTATAGCTACTCACCTTCCTGGTGATTACGTCATTGGCTCCTAAAGACCAGAAAAAGAACCAAATGCAATTTGGCTGTCTGGACTGGGTCTCAACGAAGACTCTTAAAGTTAAACAAATGAATAAAAATATCTTAAATAAATAATATCTGCTATGCGCAACTGCTCGTGTGTGGTACCAGGAAAATAAACACTAATCAAGGTAATTTAATTCTCAGTGAAATGAAACCTCATATGGAAACATGGGAATTTTACTCTCCCTTGATAATTACATCATCTAGAATCATCTCATGTGAGATTTTTATCATAAAGAAAGGGTTCATGGAAAGGAAATGCCTGACTGGAGCCAGCTGTGGATTATTCTTAATTGCCTCTCCACTCTCACATTCCCAAAAGGAAGGAGGATATCAGGGCTTAATATGACTCAAGTACAGCATGAGAAAATGGAATATGTTTACAAATGTCAACACAACTGTTTGTAAAATAATTAGATATTTATTAAATCATTTTGTGAGAAACGAAGTGGCTCTGATCAGACTTAAATAAATGGGTTGACTAATTTTTTTTGTAGTTGTTAATATTTGAATGTACCATGCAACTAGGTTGATGGAAGTTGCATATAAAAGTTATCCAAATCACTCAGTAGGATCATTTCAAAGAATCTGAAAAAAGTTAGGAAAATAAATTTGAAATACTGTGGCACTATGAGTCAACCAGAATTATAGAGCATTCAGTTAATCGGAGTAGAAAAGAACTGAAGGTATCATTTCAAATCGATTGTTGTTGTTAGGTGCCATCAAGTCTGTTCTGACTCATAGCCAACCTATGTATCACAGAACAAAACACTGCCTGGTCCTGTGCCATTCTTACAATCGTTACTATGCTTGAGCCCAATGTCGCACCCACTGTGTCAATCTATCTCTTTGAGGGTCTTCCTTTTTTCCCGCTGATCCTGTACTTTACCAAGCATGATGTCCTTCTCCAGGAACTGATCTTTCCTGACAACATGTCGAAAGTATGTAAGACACAGTCTCGCCATCCTTGCTTCCAAGGAACATTCTGGTTGTACTTCTTCCAAGACAGATTTGTTCCTTCTTTTGGCAGTGCATTCAATATTCTTTGCCAACGCCACAATTCAAAGGCGTCAGTTCTTCTTTGGTCTTCCTTATTCATTGTCCAGCTTTCACATGCATATTAGGCTATTGAAAACACAATGGCTTGGGTCAGGCACACCTTAGTCTTCAAGGTGACATATTTGCTTTTCAACACTTTAAAGAAGTCCTTTGTGGCAGATTTGCCCAATGCAATGCGTCTTTTGATTTCTTTCTTTTTTTTTTTTTAATTTTTATTGTGCTTTAAGTGAAAGTTTACAAATCAAGTCATTCTCTCACACAAAAACTTATATACACCTTGTTACATACTCCCAATTGCTCTTCCCCTAATGAGACAGCCTATTCCCTCCCTCCACTCTCTCTTTTCATGTCCATTCCTCCAGATTCTAACCCTCTCTACCCTCTCCTCTTCCCTCCAGACAGGAGATGCCAAAATAGTCTCAAGTGTCCACCTGATCCAAGAAGCTCACTCCTCACCAGCATCCCTCTCCAACCTATTGTCCAGTCCAATCCCTGTCTGAAGAGTTGGGTTTGGGAATGGTTCCTGTCCTGGGCCAACAGAAGGTCTGGAGGCCATGACCACCAGGGTCCTTCTAGTCTCAGTCAGACCATTAAGTCTGGTCTTTTTACAAGAATTTGGAGTCTGCATCCCACTGTTCTCCTGCTCCCTCAGGGGTTCTCTGTGCTCCCTGTAAGGGCAGTCATCAGTTGTAGCTGGGCCCCGTCTAGTTCTTCTGGTGTCAGGCTGAGGTAGTCTCTGGTTTATGTGGCCCTTTCTGTCTCTTGGGCTCATAATGGCCTTGTGTCCTTGGTGTTCTGCATTCGCCTTTGATCCAGGTGGACTGAAACCAATTGATGCATCTTAGATGGCCGCTTGCTAGGGCCGAAGACCCCAGATGCCAGTCTCCAAAGTGGGATGCAGAATGTTTTCTTAATAGATTTTATTATGCCAGTTGACTTAGATGTCCCTTGAAACCATGATCCCCAAACCCCTGCCCCTGCTACTCTGGCTTTCGAAGCGTTCAGTTTATTCAGGAAACTTCTTTGCTTTTGGTTTAGTCCAGTTGTGCTGACCTTCTCTGTATTGTGTATTGTCTTTCCCATCACCTAAAGTTGTTCTTATCTACTATCTAATTAGTGAATACCCCTCTCCTTCCGTCCCTCCCTCCCCTCTCTCTTAACCATCAAAGAATATTTTCTTCTCTGTTTAAACTATTTTCTCAGTTCTTATAGTAGTGGTCTTATACAATACTTATTCCTTTGTAACTAATTTCACTCAGCATAATGCCTTCCAGGTTCCTCCATGTTATGAAATGTTTCACAGATTCATCACTGTTCTTTATCAATGCGTAGTATTCTGTCGTGTGAATATACCATAGTTTATTTATTCATTCATTCATTGATGGGCACCTTGGTTGCTTCCATCTTTTTGCTATTCTAAACAGTGCTGCAATGAACATAAGGGTGCATATATCTGTTCCTGTAAAAGTACTTATTTCTCTAGGAATATTCCAAGGAGTGGGATTGCTGGACCATATGGTAGTTCTATTTGTAGCTTTTTAAGGAAGCGCCAAATTGATTTCAAAAGTGGTTGTACCATTTTACATTCCCACCAACCATGTATAACTGTTCCAATCTCTCCACAACTTCCCCAACATTTCTTGTTTTGTGTTTTTTGGATTAATGCCAGCCTTGTTGGAGTGAGATGAAATCTCATTGTAGTTTTGATCTGCATTTCTCTAATGGCTAATGACCATGAACATTTCCTCATGTATCTGTTAGCTACCTGAATGTCTTCTTTAGTGAAGTGTCTGTTCATATCTTTTGCCAATTTTTTAATTGGGTTATTTGTCTTTTTGTAGCTGAATTTTTGCAGTATCATGTAGATTTTAGGGATCAGGCACTGATTGGAAATGTCATACCTAAAAACTTTTCCCCAGTCTAGGTAATCTTTTAACTCTTTTGGTGAAGTCTTTGGATGAGCATAGGTGTTTGATTTTTAGGAGCTCCCAGTTATCTAGTTTTTCTTCTGCATTGTTTATAATGTTTTGTATACTGTTTATGCCATGTATTAGGGTTCCGAACAGTGTCCCTATTTTTTCTTCCATGATCTTTATCCTTTTAGATTTTACATTTAGGTCTTTGATCCATTTTGAGTTTGTTTTTGTTCACGGAGTGAGGTATGGGTCTTGTTTCATTTTTTTGCAGATGGATATCCAGTTATGCCAGCATCATTTGTTAAAAAAAACTGTTTTTTCCCCATTTAACTGTTTTGGGGCCTTAGTCAAATATCAACTGCTCATATGTGAATGGATTTATGTCTGGATTCTCAGATCTGTTCCATTGGTCTATGTATCTGTTGTTGTAGCAGTACCAGGCTGTTTTGACTACTGTGGCAGTATAATATGTTCTAAAATCAGGTAGAGTGAGGCAGGCCTCTCACTTTATTCTTCTTTTCCAGTAATGCTTTACTTATCTGGGGCCTCTTTCCCTTCCATAAGAAGATGGTGATTTTTTCTCCATCTCATTAAAAAATATCATTGGACTCATTAGACATGGATTGGACTGGACAATGGATTGGAGAGAGAGATGATGAGGAGTGAGCTACTTGTATCAGGTGGACACTTGAGACTATGTTGACATCTCCTGTTTGGAGGGAAGACGGGAGGATAGAGAGGGTTAGAAGATTACAAAACAGTCACGAAAAGAGAGACTGGAAGGAGGGAGCGGGCTATCTCATTGTGTAGTAAGGTGTATATAAGTTTATATTTGAGAGACTGACTTGATTTGTAAACTTTCACTTAAAGCACAATACAAATTATTTTTAAAAAGCTGGAATTTGGCTCGGAATTGCATTAAATCTATGGATCGCTTTTGGTAGAATAGACATTTTTATAATGTTAAGTCTTCCTATCCATGAGCCACATATGTTTTTCCACATAGGTAGGTCTCTTTTGGTTTCTTGCAGTAGCGTCTTCTAGTTTTCTATGTTTAGGTATTTTACGTCTCTGGTAAGATGTATTCCTAAGTATTTTATCTTCTTCAGGGCTATTGTAAATGGTATTGATTTGGTGATTTCCTCTTCGATGTTCTTTTTGTTGGTGTAGAGGAATTCAACTGATTTTTGTATGTTTATCTTGTATCCCGATACTCTGCTGAACTCTTCTATTAGTTTCAGTAGTTTTCTGGAGGATTCCTTAGGGTTTTCTGTGTATAAGATCATGTCATCTGCAAATAGAGATACTTTTACTTTTTCCTTGCCAATCTGGATGCCCTTTATGTCTTCATCTAGCCTAATTGCTATGGGTAGGACCTCCAGCACAGTGTTCAATAAGAGTGGTGATAAAAGGCATCCTTGTCTGGTTCCCTATCTCAAGGGGAATACTTTCAGGCTCTCTCCATTTAGGATGATGTTGGCTATCGGTTTTGTATCAATGCCCTTTATTATGTTGAGGAATTTTCCTTCTATTCCTATTTTGCTGAGAGTTTTTATCATGAATGGTGTCGAACTTTGTCAAATGCCTTTTCTGCATCAATTGATGAAATCATGTGATTCTTGTCTTTTGTTTTATTTATATGATGGATTACATTAATGGTTTTTCTGATGTTGAATCATTCCCACATACCTGGTATGAATCCCACTTGGTCATGGTGAATTATTTTTTTGATATGTTGTTGAACTCTATCGGCTAGAGTTTTTTGAGGATTTTGGCATCTAAGTTCATGAGGGATATAGGTCTGTAATTTTTGTGTGTGTGTGTGTGATGTCTTTACGTGGTTTTGGTATCAGGTAGCTTCATAGAATGAGTTTGGGAGTATTCTGTCCTTTTCTGTTCTCTGAAATACCTTTAGTAGTAGTGGTGTTAACCCTTCTCTGAAAGTTTGGTAGAACTCTTCAGTTAAACTGTCCGGGCCAGAGCTTTTTTTTTTGGTGGGGGGGAGTTTTTTGATTACCTTTTTCACCTCGTCTTTTGTTATGGGTCTGTTTAGTTGTTCTACTTCTGTTTGTGTTAGTTTAAGTAGGTAATGTGTTTCTAGGAATTCATCCATTTCTTCCAGGTTTTCAAATTGTTAGAGTACAATTTTTCAGAGTAATCTGATATGATTCTTTTAATTTCAGTTGGGTGTGTTTTAATATCGCCCATCTCATTTCTTATTCGGGTAATTTGGTTCCTCTCCTGTTTTTTTTCCTGTTTTTCTTTTGTCATTTTGTCTAGTGGTTTATCAATTTTGTTGATTTTTTTCAAAAAAACTAGCCTTTGGTCTTGTTAATTCTTTCAATTGTTTTTCTGTTTTCTATTTCATTTAGTTCTGCTCTAATTTTTATTATTTGCTTTCTTCTAGTACCTGTGAGTTTCTTTTGTTGCTCTCTTTCTATTTCTTCAAGTTGTAGAGATAATTCTTTCATTTTGGCCATTTTTTCTTTTTGTATGTGTGTATTTATTGATATAAATTGGCCTCTGAGCACCGCTTTTGCTGTGTCCCAAAGGTTCTGATAGGAAGTGTTTTCATTCTCATTGGATTCTATGAATTTCTTTATTCTATCCTTAATGACTTCTATAATCCAATCTTTTTTGAGCAGGGTATTGTTCAGTTTGCAAGTGTTTGATTTCTTTTTCCTGGTTTTCCTGTTATTGATTTCCACTTTTATGGCCTTCTGGTCAGAGAAAATGCTTTGTAATATTTCAATGTTTTGGATTCTGCTAAGGCTTGCTTTATGACCTAATATGTGGTCTATTCTAGAGAATGTTCCATGTGCACTAGAAAAGAAAGTTTAGTTGGTTGCTGTTGGGTGGAGTGTTCTGTATATGTCTATGAGGTCATGTTAGTTGATTGTGGCATTTAGATCTTCCGTGTCTTTATTGAGCTTCTTTCTGGATATCTTATCCTTCAGCGAAAGTGGTGTGTTGAAGTCTCCTAGTATTATTGTGGAGCTATCTATCTCACTTTTCAATGCTGATGGAGTTTGTTTTATGTATCTTGCAGCCCTGTCATTGGGCGTGTAAATATTTAATATGGTTATAGCTTTTTAGTGTATTGTCCCTTTAATCATTATATAGTGTCCTTCCTTATCCTTTATGATGGATTTAACTTTAAAGTCTATTTTGTCAGAAATTAATTTGCTACTCCAGCTCTTTTTTGATTGTTGTTTGCTTGATATATTTTTTTCCATCCTTTGAGTTTTAGTTTGTGTTTCTAATTCTAATGTATGTTTCTTATAGACGGATCTTGTTTTTTAATCCATTCTGCCACTCTCTGTCTCTTTATTGGTGCATTTAGTCCATTTAGATTCAGAGTAATTATGGATAGGTGTGAATTTAGTGCTATCATTTTCATGTCTTTTTTTGTGTGTTGACAGTTTCTTTTTCCCACTTGATTTTATGTGCTGAGTAGATTTTCTTTATATATCGTCCTTTCCTCATATTTGTTGTTGATTTTGTTTCTGCTGAGTCTCTATTTTTTTTTTTAATGAGTAGGATAGTTTATCTCCTTTGTGGTTACCTTATTATTTACCCCTATTTTTCTAAATTTAAATGTAACTTTTATTTCTTTGTATCACCATATTTTCCTCTCCGTATGGAAGGTGTATGATAACATTTCTTACTCCCTCCTTATTATTCTAATGTTGTCTTCTTTTATATGATAACATTGCTGTTAACGTTTCGAGTTTTTCTTTGTTTAATAATCTTGCTTTGTTTTTTTGGATTTCCCCGTCTGGGTTGACTTCTGGTTGCTCTGCCCAGTGTTCTAGTCTTTGGTTGATACCTGATATTATCGATTTTCTAGCCAAAGAACTCCCTTTAGTATTTCTTGTAGTTTTGCTTTGGTTTTTATGAATTCTCTAAACTTCTGTTTATCTGGAAATGTCTTAATTTCACCTTTATATTTGAGAGACATTTTTGCTGGATATATGATTCTTGGCTGGCAATTTTTTCCTTCAACTTTTTATATGTCATCCCATTGCCTTCTTGCCTGTGTGGTTTCTGCCTAGTAGTCCAAGCTTATTCTTATTGGCTCTCCTTTCTAGGTGACTTTTCCTTTATCCCTAGCTCCTCTTAAAATTCTTTCTTTATCTTTGGTTTTGGCAAGTTCAAGTATAATCTGTCTTGGAGACTTTCTTTTGGCATCTGCCTCATGTTCAGTTAGACGAGTATCTTGGATAGATATCTTCTCAACTTTCATGATATCAGGGAAGTTTTCTGCTAAAAAATCTTCAACAATTTTCTCTGTATTTTGTGTTATCCCTCCCTGTTCTGATACTCCAATCATTCATAGGTTATTTCCCTTGATACAGTCTGCCATGATTCTTAAGCTTTCTTCATTTTTTAAAAATTCTTTTATCTGATTTTTCTTCAAACATATGACTGCCAAGTGCTTTATCTTCAAGTTCAGAAATTCTGCCTTCCATTTGCTCAAATCTGCTTCTCTGGCTTTCTGTTGGAGTTGTCTATTTCTTTAATTTTATTGTTAATTTTCAGAATTTCTGATTGCTGTCTGTCTATGGATTTTTCCAGCTTATGAAATTTTTCATTATGTTCCTGAATAATCTTTTTAATTTCTTCAATTGCTTTATCTGTATGTTCCTTGGCTTGTTCTGCACATTGCCTTATTTCCTTCTTGATGTCTTGAAAGGTTCTGCATATTAATGTTTTGTTTTCTGCCTCTGGTAATTCCAGGAATGCACTTTCATCTAGAAGATCCCTTGATTCTTTGTTTTGAGAGTTTGTTGAGGTGATTATGGTCTTTTTCTTTATGTGACCTGAAATTGACTGTTTTCTCTGAGCCATCTATAAGTTATTGTATTAGTTTATTTTATGTTTGCTTACTGTGTCATAGCTTCTTGCTTTGTTTTGTTTTGATATGCCCAGATGGGTTGCTTGAGTGACCTAACTTAATTATTTTCACTTTTGGAGCTCAGATGTCCTCTCACCAGATGGTTAGAGCTGTTATCAGGTAGATCAGTCTAGGAGTGCATTCACTTTTCTTGTATGAATTCAGCTCAGGTGTCTAGGTAGCTGATCATCAAGTGTGTGGTGCAGGCTGTGTCCTACACCCTTAGAGGGGCAGGGGTGATTGGTGCAGGTACCTGTATCTGGTTGTAGCAGGTGGCCATACTCTGAACAAGGCAGGGGGCTGAGAATCATCCCCCAAGTGTCTCTGAGGAAAGTGTGCCCCTATTCCCTAGAGTGTACAGGTGGGTGGGTTCTTCAGACGGACCATGGGCACCCAGTATTTTTGGTTGTAAGGACTGAGAAGTACCAGTTATCCTCGGATCCCTTTTGCGGGTTGCTGGGTGACCTGAGTGGAGCCATCAGTCCTTAGGCCCCTGATATGGGTAGGTGAGGACCCTGTTTAACAGGCAAAGCAATGCCAAATATCAAACACCCACCTCTCCACCACACAGCTGAAATAGTTGGTGTTTGCCAACAGGGGCCTATTCTCCTGAAATAGGCCTAGACAGGTCCATGCAGAGGCAAAAGGTTGTCAAAGTCCACGGACCGTTTATGTCTGATCAGGAGCTACTTCTGTCCTGAGCTTCCCTGGTTAATGGAGCTGGTAAATTATGTTCTTGTCCAACTGCAAATTTATTCCTTCTCAAAGCCCGTGAGGATGGGTCTAGGCTCTCAACAGGACCTATCTCAGGCCCAGGGAAGTCAGCCACTGAAGCCATCTTGGGAGTAGGGGGGTGGGGGGGCAGAGTGGGGGGTGCAGTGAAATATATGCAGGTAATTAGCTTTTGCTGAGAGTGCCGTTCTTCTCTGGTTTCGGAGGACTGAGTAGGCTGTATGGCTGGCTGCTTCTCCCTGAGGAAACTGTGGCCGAACACTAGTACCAACCAGCCACTGCAGCTCCTGGGAATGGTGCCTGAGGGCTCCCCATGATTCAGGTCTGGTAACTCCTCTCCACTTCTGAACCATCTCTTCCTCCCCCTGCCCCTCAGTTCGTTTTCTAAGCTTGCCTTTGATACTCAGGGCTCCTAGCTTGTCATAAATATACTTGTTTCACTTGTTTTTTTCGGGTGTTTGTTGTAAAGAGGGCTCGCTGGAAGCACCTGTCTATTCTGCCACCTTGGCTCTGCCTCTGGAAATAGCATCTTTTGATTTCTTGATTGCTGCTGCTATGGGTATTGATTGTGTATCCAAATAAAATTAAATCCTTGACAACTTCAATCTTTTCTCTGTTTATCATGGTTTGTCTTATTGGTCCAGTGGTGAGGATTTTTTTTTTTTATGTTGAAGTGTAATCCATAACGAAGGCTGTCGTCTTTGATTTTCCTCAGTAAATGCTTCAAATCCTCTTCACTTTCAGCAAGCAAGGTTGTGTCATCTGCATAATGCAGGCTGTAATGGGTCTTCCACCAATTCTGATACCTCATTCTTCTTCATATAGTCCAGTTCCTCAGATTATTTGCTTAGCATAGAGATTGAATAGGTATGGTGAAAGGACACAACCCTGGCATTCACCTTTCTTGACTGTAAACCACTCAGTCTCCCCATGTTCTGTCTGAACAATTGCCTCTTGATCCATGTACAGGTTCCTGATAACACAATTATGTGTTCTGGAATTCCTTTTCTTCACAATGTTATCCATAATTTGTTATGATCCACACAGTCAAATGTCTTTGCATAGCCAGTATAACACAAGTAAACTTCCTTCTGGTATTCTCTGCTTTCAGCCAGGATCCATCTGACATCAGCAATGATATCCCTGGTTCCACTCCCTCTTCTGAATTTGGCTTGAATTTCTTGCAGTTCCCTGTTGTTATACTGATATTCAAATCTATTAATGTCCCGTTTATCTTACCATTAATAAGGACCAGTTATAAAAATATACAAATGGTCACCTAATGGTATTAGAAATATGATATTCAAGTCAGCTATTATAGAGACATGTTTGGCTTAGGGTCTGTCAAAACCAATATGCCTATTCTTCATAGGAGACACCTGTGATATCTCACTGGTTTCTAGTCATGCTTGTAGAGCAAGTCAAAATTTCACCCAAGCTTCTGTCAGTATTAATTATATAAAATATATATGGGTTGGAACGAGTGTATATCATCACCATTATCATCAGCAACAGCACTTTTTTTGCATTACCACTAAATCGGTTAAAATTTGTGTTAACTGGGTTAAAAAAAAAAAAAAAAACCTGAATTCAAACTTGTATAATAATTACAGGTGCATGAACCCCTTCTAGAATAAATAAACAATTGACCTAATTAGACAACATCTGGTTTAATTCATGCTCCAGAAATAATCATGACAAATGGGATTACTGTTATTGGTGAAATGGTTACGTTATATCCTTAGAACTGGGCTTGAACTCTATCCTAGTTGATTGACAATCCACAAGTTTCATTGACTTAAAATGTGGGGATATTTCTCATTTATAATACCTCTTGGGTGTGAGTCAAGTGCAAATCTGCTCTGTATTACCATCTTTTCTAATTTCATTTCTGGTTAGCAGCTCTTATGTTAGCCACTATCATGGCAAATGCATAGGAATATGGATGGAACCAGGTAAATGGCACTTAATTCTTCTGTTTGAACGTGTAATCTTTCACTTCACTCATATTCCATTTGCCCAGCAAGTCATATGGCAAATCCTGACGTGAAAGAGATGAGAAATACCCCGCTACTCAGGATGCACCAAGGATAACCCTTTCCCTTGTTTCTAGGTATAGTGAATTAATCATATATTTCATATACCATTAGGCCTGTATTTGGCTTCCATATCATGTTCTTATATTAGTCGTGGAATCGACTCGAAGGCACTGGGTTGGGATATTAGTCAGAATTTTACTACAATAATGATGCATAAAAGACAACCACAAAATCTTAGTGACATGTAATAAAAAGTATTTCATGCAACTCTACAGATCAGCTAGGTTTTGAGTTCAGGTTGTTTCCATGCATCTCTTAATTTCCTTGGACAAGTTGAAGGGACAGCAGACACTTGAGGCATGTTCATCTCATGGTAGAACTTCAAGCTTTCAGAGGAGAAGTCTCTTACAGACTAGGCTGGGAAACACCACACTCACACTCATATCCACATTCCATTAACCAAGTAACATGGCCAAGACTAGTGTCAATGGGTCAGGAAATATACTCCTCCCATGGAGACACTGTAGGTCTGTGGGGGGGGGGGTGGCAAGCAGGGGAATAATGTCAATATTTGGTGACTAATCTACACAAGTTGCATTCACTCATCCAAGAAATACTTTCTGGATACAAATATTTTTTTCATATACCAAAGCAGGATGTCAAAGTATATGCATTCTAGTTGTTGTTAGCTGCCATCAAGTTGGTTCCGACTTACGGTGACTTTATGCATCATAAAATGAAAGATTGCCATGTCCTGTAACATCTTCATGATCTTTGGTATTTTGAGTCCATTGTTGCAGCTATTGGGTTAATCCGTCTCACTGAGGGTTTCCCCATTTTGGTTGGCTCTCTACTTTACCAAACATGGTACCTTTTCCTAGCAATTGGTTTTTCCTGATGACATGTTCAAAGTAAGCAATTTGAAGTCTCACCAGCTGTCACGGATTGAATTGTGTCCCCCCCCAAAATATCTGTCAACTTGCCTAGGTCATGATTACCTTGATGATTCTATGATTGCCTATCATTTTATGATCTGATGTGGTTTCCCTAAGTGTTGTACACCCTATCACTATGATGTAATAAGATGGATTAGCAGAAGTTATGTTGATGAAATCTATAAGATCAGGTAGTGTCTTAAGTGAATCTCTTTTGAGATACAAAAGACAAAAGTGAGGAGACATGGGAGCCTCATACCACCAAGAAAGGAGTGCTGGAGCAGAGCATGTCCTTTGGGTCTGAGATTCCTGCACTGAGATGCTCCCAGACCAAGGGAAGATTGATGACAAGGGCATTCCTCCAGAGCAGACAGAGAGAGAAAGCCTTCCCCTGGAGCCGACGACCTGAATTTGGACTTGTAGCCTACTAGAGAGTGACAGAATAAATTTTTCTTTGTTAAAGCCATCCTCCTGTGGTATTTCTGATATAGCAGCATTAAATGACTAAGACACCATCCTAATTTCTAAGGTACATTTTGGTTGTATTTCTTCTAAGGCTGAATGAGTAAACATTCATTCTATTGGGAGTCTATGGTATATTCAATATTCTTCATCAACACTGGAGTTTGCATGCATCAATTCTTTTTCTAGTAGTAGACAGAAATAGATACACATAATTACATATATATAGTTAGATGGTGCCTTGCTATCTGAAGAAAAATTTAAAGAGTGGGGTAAAAGGACAAGATAGTAACTGGTTCAGGGATGAAGTCTCTCTATCATTTCTAGAAGCAGACTGCTCAAAGCAAATGAACTGGCTAAAGCCCTAAAATAAGAGATGAGTTAGTATCCAAAGAAGAAACCTCAGCAAAATGTAGCTGTAATACAATGAAAGAGCCAAGTGATGTAATAGGAATTGAGGAGCACACAATAATGGAGGCCAGGTGGAGCTGGGCCTTGAGTTTAATTTTAAAAGCTTTCCATTCAACTCAGGTTTTTGTAAAATTGAATAGAACCTTAATAAAATCTACCATATTTTAAGTGGATTATTCCATGTACTTTATGGTACAAAGATGGACGCAGTAAGACCATTTAGATAGATATTACAAAAGTACAGGTGAGTAAGTATGATGACTTGAACCATCAAGTATGGAAAATAGCAAAAGTAGCAAAGTCCTGAAGACAATGAGGAAATGCTGAATAATGCATTCTTTGAGAGAACAGTGGAGTCAGGGATGCTGCTAAAGCTTTGGTTGAATAAAGGCATCATTTATTAATAGGATGAAGACTGAGCAGGAAAATATCTTGGAGAGCCTAATCAACCTTTAAACTTCAAATACGTCAACTTTGAATACTTAGCATATATCCTCATGGAGATATTAATTTGGAAGTTGATATTCAACCATGGATTTCAGGGAAGAGATTCTATTTGGAGATACAAATTTGGTAGTTGTAAACATAGAGATAGAAATTAAACAATGACATAAATTAGATTTAGTCAAATGAGAAGTCTGTTTATTTAAGTAAGGACACAGCACTGTTCATTTATTACAAAATGTCAGGTATCTAGTAGGGGCTGTTACTTATTTTTTAGTACTACTCTAGCTACTATTGGGCCTTTACACACCTACATAAGTTTTAGAATTAGTTTGTCATTTTCTTTACAAATTTTGTTGTGATTTTTATTAGATTTGCATAGAATATATAAATAGTATTGGTGGAATTTAGTCTTCTTAACCATTAACTTTCTATATCTCAAGAATTATTGAGGTCTACTTTTTTTTTTTTACCTTCATGTCAATATTATAATTTTATCCATGAAATCCTTGAGTGGTTATGTGTGTTCACGAGTGTAGGAGTGTGTGCATGCATGTGTGCGTTCATATACATGCGTGTAAGTCTGTTCACAGATATACATTAACAAAATATAATCAATAAAATACAAAAAAAAAACACTGAATAGAAAATACCTAAACTGGAAAGCTACTGAACCATTAAAATCCAAAGCAAATCGCTGTCATATAATTTTTATGTTACTTTTATCAAAATTTCGAGAAACTTGCAATTCTTATACTTTGTAATATATTTCAGACACAGGGCATAGTGAGGGTAAGGAGTTTCCAGGGGCAATCTCTAAGTTCAGCCTTTCCCTATCCCAAATTTCAAGATGAATAGATGTTGATGAGTCAGCAGAAATGTCTCCCCCTCTTGTCTGGCTTTCATATATGTGGCGCCTAAAAGCATTCTGTACCTTGTCTGCTGTACCCTTGGACTTGGACGCTGGGGCATGTGCCCTCCTCTGCCCCCCTTTTGCTATGCTTCTGTTTAGACAATGGAGAATATAAAATAGAACAAAACCATGTGATTAATAATAATCATACAAATTCTAGTTGCATGACCAAGAACAAGTTACTTAACCTCTCTGAGCCTCAACTTTGTCATCTGTACAATGGCAGTAGTAACAGTAACAGATTCAATAGAAGTAATAGGTTTTGATGTTGTGAGGATTAACTAGTTGCCATCCAACTGATTTCATCTCATGGCAAACCCATACTCTGTAGGGCTTTCAATTGCTCTGACCTTTTGGAGGTAGATCACTAGGTCTTTCTTCTGAGGTGCCTCTGGACAGATTGAAAGCACAAATATTTTGGTTAACAGCAAAGAGCTTAATAATTTGTGCAACTAGGGACTCCCTGTGAAAGTTAAGTGACTTATTATAAACAAAATGTGTAGAACACTGCTTGGTATATTGTAGTTGCTACTTAATTGTTATCAGAAATTGTTATCAATATATCTTGAATATTTATGGCATTATCACTGAAACATATGATAACAAAAAGAACACAAACATAAAGTTGGACAAGTCTCACTTATGCATATTATTTAATACCATAAATAAAATCCCAGAAAATGAATGCTATCAGTAGATAAAAAGATACTGTATTTTAAACATATATTTGTAATTACAAAATTCCTAAGATGGCCCTACAATAGGACCAGTACAATAATCCATTCATTAAAAAATATTAAGTAAGTGCATATTGTTTGTCAACTGCTGTTTCAGGTCTCATAGAAACAGAAGTAAACCATCAGACAAATCTCTGCCCATCAGAAATTTACATTCCAATGTAGAAATACACAAAAAATGCATATACAAATAGAGATACAGTAAAATTCAAAGTAATGCTAATGCTTACAAAATGAGCAAGACATTGAAGTAGAATGTTAATTTATAGGTTAAATTAGTTGGTCAGCAAAGTCCTTTCTTAAGAGTGATATCTGAGCAGAGATCTGAATGAAAGGGGAGAGACAACCAACAGGAAAATATGCAAAAAAAAAAAAAAATACTAGGAGAGAGAACCAACCCCAGTCCAAAGGCCTGGAGGCAATGAAACAAAACAAGGAGGATGCACAACAGAAATCAAGGGAGAGAGGGGTGCTCTGTAGTGAGGTGAGAGATATGTCCAAAAGATTATCATGGCAGCATAAAGGACTTGGATTTATTTAAAATCTTTGAAAAGATTTGGTCAGAGAGACATGTCACCTGAGTAATGTTTTAAGAACTTCCCCCTGGTTGTTGTCTGATTAGACTCTAGAGGGAAAAATTGAAGGTTGGGAGAGCAGTTAGGAGGCCCTTGCAGTGTCTGAGCAAGCTGTAATGGCAGCCAGGCCCAGGGTGTTGGCAAGGGAGTAATTTAGAAGTGGGCAGATATGGAATCTATTCTGAAGATACAACCAACAGAAAGTGTTGTATATAAGATGTTAGAGAAAGAGAGAAGTCCATGAATACTCCAAATTAGAGAAAAACCCTGACATCACATCAGTGGGGGATAAACATTTTTGGTAAAAAATAATACAAATTCCCATAGAACACTAAATACAAACATACTAATTTTTTTTAATAGTCTAGAAGAGGCAGAAAAAAATCTGTAATATGATAAAATGCATACATAGTTTAAATGGAAAATAAAACACTGTTAATGTTTTCCATCAATGTTACAATCAAACATTGAGGATCAAATACTCAGCATTTTTCTTGGAAATTGTAGACCTGGATATCATGGCAAACAACACTGGATGAATGGACACAGGAAGGAGAAAGAAGGAGAGTGCTGTCACATTGTAGGGAGAGCAACTAGGATCACATTAACCATATCTGTGTAAGTGTTTGTATGAGAAACTTACTCGAATTGTAAACTTTGACTTAAAGCACAATAAAAAGAATACTTAATATTAAAAAAAAGTATTGTTATCAATACACATTTGCTAAATATTTACTTCTGAAAAACTTCCATATACCATAACTTCCCCATTACCCTCACTCTGTTTATGATTTTTAAAATAAGCTTAAAAATTTCAATTTAGAACAATTTTATATCTTGCTATTATTATTTCTCTTAAAGTAAATTTATTGCCAATCATAGCTTTTATAACAAAATATTAATTCCCTTTCCCTTGCAAATAATTCATTTGATTGGACTATACACATATATATATACATATATATATATATATATACATACATTTTTTCTCAATGAGTCCATGTTTCAATTTCTTGTTTATAATTTCTTTTCTTAACCACTCCAAGCCTGTAAATACAATTTACAGAATGTAGTAGCAAATTTTGATATAAGACCCTGGATTCACTTTGGAAACCCTGGTAACATAGCGGTTAAGAGCTCAGGTGCAAACCAAAGGTTAGCAGTTCAAATCCACCAGGTGCTCCTTGGAAACCCTATGGAGCAGTTCTACTCTGTCGTATAGGGTTGGTAGGAGTCAGAACCCACTCGATGGCAACGGGTTTTAGGGAACTTACTTATGCAACATAAAAAAAAAAAAAAATTTTTTTTCAGAGAAAATATAGCCACCAATTTACATATTATTTAGGTCAACAGTTAGGTTATCAAACACTTATCATTTATTAGTCACTGTGCAGGTCATGGTGCCACGAATAGTGATGTTTATGGTCTCCAGATACCAAAAGAAAAATGAGTAGTGATGGTGAACATTTAGAAATTTATTTCATCTAATAAAAAGTAAATGTACTTTTTTTCTGATTTTTGATGCTCTACCCACTATCATCTGATGCCTATAGCCACGTTTTCTTAGCATTAGAAATATTTGTTTGTTTTTCTGTGAAAGTAATTTACAAGTGAGAACAACTTTCGTGAAGAAAGGGGTCATGTGCATCCTCTGAGGGAGGCTGAGGAATATACTCAGCATTGCATAATCCAGTATGTTGGCTGATGCCTTATTGTTTTCCTTGGCAATTTTATTGCATACTGACAGAAACGAAACAAATTAAGAGAACAGTTTATTGTGATACACTCGGTGACTGTTTTTGAAAGCTGGAAGGATATTTACCTTTCAAATATTTTTGATATGAAAATAAAATGGCAGAAATCTTAATGAAAAGTATAATTTCTGAGATTATTTCCTTGTCTTTGGGACTCCTAATTAATTCTATAAAATATGAGAAGAAGAAAAGTATTTATTTTGTATTCTCCTATGTAATTTCCATCTATCCTATATCAGTATTTTTGAAGATTGGGTTACTTCAGAGTCTATGTCTTATTTTGTTAGAAAAAATTTTAAAAACTACCAAATTATTTTAACATTGGTCTTTACCACTTACACAAACCTAAATCCCCTTCAACGTTGAAATTTTACCATCTGTGTACTTAGCTACAGTCCCAAATTTCTCACTGGAATGACAAGATTTTGTTAATTTTAGATGAGTGGAATCACAAACATGAATTCTTGTCTAGAATGTGGGCAATTAGTTATAATATTCTAGTTTATGCTGTAGTATAACACCAGTGATTAAAAAAAACTCTATCATAAAACCACAATAGTGGATTTCTGGATCACGCTGCATGTTATCTTGGGATTTGTCCTCCCTCAGAGACACAGGCTGATGGTGCTTCCCTCATTGTGAAGCAACAGCAATTTATGGAAGGTGTAAAACCCAAAACCCAGTGCCGTCGAGTCGATTCCGACTCATAGCGACCCTATAGGACAGAGTAGAACTGCCCCATAGTTTCCGAGACGTAAAGAACATGGAATTTCACTCACTGGCTCTTAATTCTTGCCATGGGTTACACATGTCACTTGCACTAATGTTTCACAGTCCACACCTAACTTCAAAGAAAAGGGAAGTGCAATCTAAACTTGAGCCAGGAAGGATGAAGATCAGATGACTAACCCACATTCCTAATCAAGTAGTTCACCCTTCTGGGTCCCAACTCCTGTCCAAAGGAGACAACCAAATGCCCCATTCAGTCATGGAATAAGCTCAAAGCCCAGGATCTCTTGGTGATAAGCAGTCACCAATAAGGTCCATCTTTTATCTGATGACCTGTGAATTATCTAAATTTCCCAATTATCCAAATATCCAGCATGTCTTGGTTGGACAGGGACAGGATAACAGAAATAAACACTGGTATTAAGAAAGAACGAATGAGATATCCACAGGAATCATGAGCCCCCAGAAGTTCTGAAATTCCATTAGGCAGACATTTAAAGGCCTACTATATTTCGGATGGGGAATAGTCACTGATAAGGCCACTTTTCTGCCTCCTTGAAGTAGTTTTCTCATTTATTTTTTTATAGCATTGCCCCTGGGTCTTCTCTCTGAAATTTGCTTTTTAAAAGATTCGTATTACCTTATCTGCCGTGACGAAAAACGCAACAAAAAACCCACTGCCATTGAGTTGATTCTGACTCATAGTCACCCTATAGGACAGAGTAGAACTGCCTCATAAAGTTTCCAAGGAGCGCCTGTAGACTCGAACTGCCAAGCTTTTGGTTAGCAGCCGTAGCACTTAACCACTATGCCACCAGGGTTTCCTATCTGCCATGATAATTGTGGAATATACTCTTAGGGTTGCTAAAGAGTTTTTTCAACTAACTTTCTGCCCATGGTGATTGGAGTCTGTGATAAAGAGACAATTTGACAAATATTTACTGCCTTCTGCCGATCACATGAGGAGCACACTTCTTCACTCCATCACGCATTAACCTAGTGATGTGATAAACTTTGCTCAATCGCATGTGGCTGAAAGTGTCTGTATACCACTTCCAAGCCTAGAGTTTCAGGGATATTATATTTTCATATTTCTCTATTGTTTCTTGCATCATCATGAGAAGAAAATGTCTCCAGTAGGTTGTCTCTTTCAAAAGCTTATTTAACTTTTCTAAGCCTAATTTCCTCATCTAAAAATCAGTTATCAGGAGAGAGATCACTAGCTATTTCAAAAGAGAGAACAGAATTCAGATAAGTACTTCAATAGGAGATGAAGGAATCAAGGAACCAAACAAGGGAAGCTGAATCAACTTAGAGACTCCCATCAGTATGTTGCTTCCAACACCCAGAAAACTGTCAAACAGCAGGACAAGATGGCTTCCAGGACCCCATGGGTAGGGCCCTCATGCAGAACCCAGAACCAAGGTGAGGACCAGCAGACAATATTTGAAACCATGGAGAGTGTGGCTATCTCATTGGAAGTGAAATCATGGCGAGCCACGGTTACTTCCAGGAACTATAGTTGAAGTGGGGAAAGAAAGAAGGAGAAATTTGCTGACTTCTGTCCTATAGCCTTTCTAATCTTCTGACAGTCTTACATTGTGATTTCGTACAAGAAATATGCTGGCAAAGGATCTTGGGAAATGTAGTTCTCCTTGGTATAGAGTCAAATATAGTCAGTGAAAGTATCTGAAAACCAAGGAGCATTATAAAACATGCTGGCTAATATGAAAAAATAAAAACCAATCATGTTGAGTCAATTACAACTCATAGCAACCCTATAGGGCAAAGTAGAACTGCCTTATAGGGTTTTCAAGGAGCAGCTGGTGGATTTGAACTGCCAACCTTTTGATAAGTGTCAGCTTTTAACCACTGCACCACCAGGACTCCAAGCTAATAATCCAAAAAATAGATCCTGTCTTATATGGTGTGTGTGAGCATCTTCATATCTAGAAATTTTTTTTCTTAAAATCTGCTTTGTTTAATATTTTATAGCTAAACCACCTTTCCTTTTAATTAATATTTGTCTTATGCATCTTTTTGACCTTTTAAATTTCATATATTTGTTGTCTTTATATTTAAATATGCCTCCTTAAAATTTCACTCAAGTAAAATTTTGCTGAAGATAATTAAAAAATGGCTGCAGCAGTACATCAGCAGGAAACTGCCAGAAATTCAAACTGATTCAGAAAAGGATGTGGAAACTAATGGGCCACAACTACCACAGCCTCCACCAGACTGAGTCCAGCACAACTAGATGGTGCCCAGCTACCACCACCAACTGTTCTGACAAGGATCACAATAGAGGGTCCAGGACAGAACTGGAGAAAAATGCAGAACAAAACTATAACTTACAAAAAAAGACCATACTTACTGGTCTGACAGAGACTGGAGAAATCTCTAGAGTATGGCCCCTAAGTGTCCTTTTAAATCAGTACTGAAGTCGCTCCTGAGGTTCACCCTTCAGCCAAAGTTTAGACATACCCATAAAACAAATCAAGACTAAATGGGCACACCAATGCAGGGGCAAGGATGAGAAGGCTGGAGGGAACAGGAAAGCTGATAATGGGGAACCCAAGTTTGACAAGGGTAGAATGTTGACATGGTGTAGGATTGGCAACCAATGTCACAAAACAATATGTGTATTTATTGCTTAATGAGATATTAATTTGCTCTGTCATCTAAAGCACAATTAAAAAAAAAGAGAGAAAAATCAAAATATCCACCTGATAGCATTTGGGAATTACTATTATTTCCATCATTGCTATCACATAATAACAAAGACCTGTGCATTGTTAATTATAATTACAACGTTTATTGTGCACTGTCAGGAACAGTACCAAGTACTTCTCATACATTGTTCATTCCATGCCCGTATTAACCCCATGAAGTAGGTGCTATTATCACATCCAGAGTCCTGTGGATAGTAATGGGTAGGAATGTAAACCTAGGTTGAAATTCTTAACCACTGTTATATTAACTTCAGTTCTACTTCTGGCCACGGTGGTTCTGTTTTTGTATATTAATTGATTAAATGTATTGAGGAAGACTGACTGAGACTATAAACCCAGAGAGATAAATTTGAATATGTAAGTATATAGCCAATGGAAGGATTTCAAAGGATAATGGAATCAGGGTATCATAATGAAGAAAGATCTGGATCATTAGGATGGCAGACCAAAGAGTAAGAAACACTAACTCTTCAGATGAACTATGTGAGCACTATCCAACTGACACAATGGTAAGTTCCATCACTTGTCTTGTCAAAGAAGATATGACATACTGAAGCCATTTACAGCTGTATTTCTGTATGACTTGATTCTGATCCATTGGGCAGACAACCATGTATAATGACTCTGATCTACAAGAAATATGTGCTCTGTGTACTAGGCTTTGGGTACATAGATATATGTTCCCTTTCTTTTCTTTTTTTTTAAAATAAGTTGTGGTTAAATAAATATTAAAATATAAAAAAATCCTGTTTTAAAAGAAAAAAAATAAAGAAAATGACATGGAAGGAGGGATATAATTGCTGATGTCCAGTGGATCTTGGCTAAAAGCTGAGAATACCAGAAAGATGTTTATTGTTATTGTTATTAGGTGCAGTGGAGTCGCTTCCGACTCATAGCGATCCTATGTACCACAGAAAGAAACATTGTCCGGTCCCGTGCCATACTTACAATCGTTGTTATGCTTCAGCCCATAGTTGCAGACACTGTGTCAATCCATCTCATTGAGGGTCTTCCTCTTTTAAAAGCTGACCCTGTACTTTACCAGGCAAGATGTCCTTCTCCAGGGACTGATCTCTTCTGACAACACGGCCAAATTATGTAAGATGCAGTATCACCATCCTGGCTTCTAAGGAGCATTCTGGCTGTACTACTTCCAAGACAGATTTGTTTGTTCTTTTGGTATATTAAATATTCTTTGCCAACACCACAATTCAAAGGCATCAATTCTTCTTCAGTCTTCCTTATTCATTGTCCATCTTTCACATGCATATGAGGCAATTGAAAATACCACTAATGCTTGGAACCTGAAATATACGAAGTATGAATCTAGGAAAATTGGAAATCTTCAAGAACGAAATGGAACACATAAGCATCGATATCCTAGGCATTAGTGAGCTGAAATGGACTGGTATTGGCCATTTTGAATTGGACAACACATAGCCTACTACGCCAGAAATGACAACTTGAAGAGAATGGTGTTACATTTATGGTCAAAAAGAACAATTCGAGGTCTATCCTGAAGTACAGTGCTGTCAGTGATAGAATAATATCCATAGGCCTATAAGGAAGACCAGTTAATACAACTATCATTCAAATTTAGGCAGTAACCACTAAGAACAAAGTTGAAGAAATTGAAGATTTTTTTCAGCTTCTGTAGTCTGAAATTGAGTGAACGTGCAATCAGGATGCATTGGTAATTACTGGTGATTGGAATGTGAAAGTTGGAAACAAAGAAGAACAATTGGTAGTTGGAAAATATGGCCTTGGTGATAGAAACAATGCCAGAGATTGAATGATAGAGTTTTGCGAGACCAATGACTTCTTCATTGCAAATACCTTTTTTCACCAACATAAACGGTGACTATGCACATGGACCTCGCCAGATGGAATACACAGAAATCAAAATGACTGCATCTATGGAAAGAGACAAAGGAAAAGCTCAATATCATTAGTCAGAACAAGGCCAGGGGCTGACTGTGGAACAGAACGATTTTTATCTGTGTTGATTATTGACTATTCAAAGGCATTTGACTGAGTGGATCATAACAAATTTTGGATAACATTGCAAAGAGTGGGAATTCCAGGACACTTAATTTTGCTCATGCAGATTCTCTACATACACCAAGAGGCAGTAATTGGAACACAACAATGGGACACTGCTTAGTTTGAAATCAGAAAAGATGTGCATCAGGATTGTATCCTTTCACCATACTTATTCAATCTGTATGCTGAGCAAATGATCTGAGATGGACTATATGAAGAAGGCAGCATCAGGATTAGAAAAAAACTCATTAACAACCTGCAATATGCAGAACACACAGCCTTGCCTGTTGAAAGTGAAGAGGACTTGAAGCACTTGCTGATGAAGATCAAAAACTACAGCCTTCAGTATGACTTACACCTCAAAATAAACAAAAATCCTCACAACTGGACCAGTAACCAACATCGTGATAAATGGAGAAAATACTGCCATTGTCAAGGATTTAATTTGACTTTGATCTACAATTAATTCCAATGGAAGCAGCAGTCAAAAAATCAAAGGACGTATTGCATTTGGCAAATTGGCTGCAAAAGCCCTCTTTAAAGTGTTAAAAAGCAAAAATGTCGCTTTGAGGACTAAGATGCACCTGACCCAAGCCATTGTATTTTCAGTTGCCTCTTATGCATGTGAAAGATGGACAATAGTAAGGAAGACCAAAGAAGAATCGATGCCTTAGGATCATGGTGTTGGTGGAAAATATTGACCATAAAATGGACTGTCAAAAGAATGATCAAATTTGTCTTGGAAGAATTACAGCAAGAATGCTCCTTAGTAGCAAGGATGGCGAGATTTTGTCCCAAGTAATTTGGACATATTATGAGGAGGAACCAGTCCCTGGAGAAGGACATCATGCTTGGTGAAGTAGAGGGTCAGCAAAAATGATGGATTAACACAGTGGCAGGAATAATGGGCTCAAACATAGAGGTGATAGTTAGGTTGGGGCGAAATGGGGCAGTGTTTCATTATGATGCACAGAGGGTCGCTCTGAGTAGGAACCGACATGGAAGAACCTAAGAACAACAATTTAAAATACTAAAAGGTTTTCTCCAGTCTAGATTCTTTGCTTGGAACGTTTAGTCTATTTACATTTGCTGAAAAACTTATGTTTTTCAGCTTATTAGTGTTTTTATTTTAAATTAAAAAAAAAGTATATTATTCAATGTAGTGATTTTTAGTTACCTATCTTCTCCGTGTCTCCCCTTCATGTCATTCTTGTCTTCTTTGGATTGATTATTTTTTGCGTTTCACGATTTCTTTGTGTCATTTAAGACAATATGCACTTTACTTCTTTATGTTTAGTGATAATCTAGGACAATGTACCATACACTTAATTAATCAAAAACTAATTTTATTACAACTTCATCTACTCAAACAATAAAAGGTATTATATATTTTAACTCATATCTTCACAGCTATTGCTGTCTAACAAAACACCACAAAACTTGGCAGTTTAAAACAATAAGTTATTATCTCCCCAGGATTCTGGGTCGAGTGGGTTGGTTCCCTGCTGGAATGTCCATTTTGAAGTTGCAATCAGATACTGGCTGGAGTCATCTGAAAACCTATTGGGCTGGATGTCCAAGAATACTTCTTCACTCCCATGTCTAGTGCCGCAATGCTGCTCCATGGGACCTCTCTCTCCAGCAGACAGTTATGGGCTTTTTATGTGACCTACAAGTTCTTGACTGAGTTCTCAGCCACTCTACTTGGTGCCATTCACTGAGAAAGAATTTTCTGCAGATTTCCTGGACCTACTTGAGGAGCTGGGAGGTTAATTTCTAGCTAACTCAGACAGAATTGTGTTGTCCCTTACATTTCCTGGTTTATTCAGAGTTCTTCTGAATCCTCACCTTTAGGGGCCTTGTAGTTTATCTCCTGTTGTCCATGAAACACAGAGCCATGAAAGTTGATAAGGCATTGTTTTTTTTATTTCCTTTGACTAATACTCTGGTAAAGAAGCTACTTCCTTCTGCCTTATTTTTCTAATTACTGTTTTTATTTGTGTATGTGTGTGTCTGTGGTATATATATGCAGTTCTTTAATGCATGAAAGAAAAACTTAGATCCACATACCTATAATCTGTTTCCAAGTCTGTCTATCTATTCAACTAGCTCTGTGTGTTGGTTATGATACCTCATCTGCCATGTTTCCAGGCACTGAAGTCTCTGTCATGTTCTTTTCACATTACTAACTTAAATCTAATCTTGATTGTATATATTTTTTTAATTTTAGGAATGCTGTTTTTATAGACAGAATAGCTGTATATCAGAGAAGCTAACTTACCCAAGGTACATGTTCTTAGTTGACTGATCCCAGATGGCAACCCCTGGCCTTCTCACAGAAAAATCTAAGTGGTTTTTCCTCAACCACATTGTTTTTGATTTTTCACTTCTAGAACATCTTAAAACTTTAATCAAAGCCAAAGTGGTAAGACTTCTCTGTAATATAAAATAATTCTAAACAGATAATAATATTATTTTTAGAACAATGGTTCCAGATTATATGAAGTAGGGAAAGAGAATTATAACCCCTTTTATTCAAATGTAGTTGATATCTTTATTATGGGTTTTAGGTAACACATATATTCCCCTAAGCACTATTCCAGTGTGTGTATATGTGTGTATGTGTGTGTGTGTGTGTGCATCCACAAAGCACAGCAGTTTAAAACAATTATTTATTTTGCAAATGAATTTGCAATTTCAGCAGGTTTCATCAGGGACAGCTCATCGCTACTCCATGCATCATCAGTGGAAGTGGCTCAACTGGGAGCTGAAAGATACACTTGCATGATGTGCCACCAATGACTGAAAAAAATGGCTTTGAATTTGGCTGGGCTCTCAGCTGGGGATGTGCACCAGAAGTCTTGGTTTCTCTCTTTGTCACAGCATGGGGATTATATAATTGCACTAACACAATTACTCTTAAGACACTTCTTAAAATAGGGAATGGGGCGGCATACAGTCACTTAAAATTCTGGTAGAAATTGTTGCCAGCTCCTTAATTAAGATTCAGTGTGATTCTCTGGGAATTATTCTACATGATTTTTGCCTCTGCTTTCTGAGTCACCCTTGCTCTACCATAAGAAAACTGAGTAGTCAACTCAATCAGCTTACTCCTTAGACCAAACTAGTGATATTTCTGTCAGAAAAACATGCTTGCAAACATTGCGAGTTTTCCATGAATCTTACTGGAATTTACTCCATTAGACAAAACCCACAACTACGAACCTTGGGCTTCCTATGACTCTGCTGCACTACAGTGCCCTAAAACATTTTAGTAGTCCTATTTATTTTTAACTAAAGAGAATCTACAAGACTCTCAAGATTTATAGAAGGTCTTTTGTCTGTATGTTTATTTAAGGTACTGTGTCTTAAATCGTCCTGAAGCCTTAATAAATGATTTTAGAGTCACAACTTGTGTTGGATCTTTGGCCTGAGGCCCTTTCTTAATTTGAGACCTCTTTGCTGAGAGAAAGTTTTATTTTTGAATCCACTGTGTACTGACTCCTTTGTACACAATACATTTTTTTCTTCAGCTCATCTCTCCACTCTTAGGTTTTAACATAGGTCATGAAAAGCCAATTAGCATTTTTATATTCTGTCTGGAAGTTTCTTTAACAAATTTTCCCACAGCAACATTTTGCAAATATTTCTTGATACCTTCTTACGTATTTTATGTTTGATGGTCACATTGGGTCCTTATTTCATTTGAATTTAGTTTATCTTCATTATGTGATTTAGGATCTACGTTTTGTTTTCAAAAGGTATTATCCCCATCAAAATTAATGATTTCCATTATTTATCAAAAAATACAAATTATACACGTATCATATGCTATTTAGAAACTCAATCACTCATACTTATTGCCAAAGCCCTAATTTCAGAGCAAAAACACCACTGCAAGTTATGACAGGAGGACAAATATAATTTTTAATTAGTTTACCATATATAAAAATAATCATAATAAATTTACCATAATAAAAACAATGCAGCCAGATTGGCAAAGTAAGAGCAAAATAACTTGATACAACACAAAAGAAGAATTTAAATGGGATGAACAAAATAGCAAAACAATATTTTGGAAACGTAACCTGTATCCAGTTTGGTTGCTGCCCTTTTGGCAAATTATGCTCAGCATTGATATCACATAAAATGTTTTTCCAGCCACCTCCTCAAGGCCCCCTTGACTTCTTTATTTCTCACACTGTATATAAGGGGGTTCAAGACAGGTGTGAAGATGGTATAAAACACTGAGACCACCTTATCGTGGTCCTCTGAACCGTTAGATTTGGGCCTCATGTAGATGAACATGATGGTGCCATAGAAGAGGAGCAGGTCTTAAAGGCTTTTTTCCCAGCTCCAGCTGACCGCATGCAGAGCACTGCAGCCAGGATAAGGCTGTATGAGGCCAAAATGAGAGACAAAGGGATCAAGAGCATCAGAATGCAGCAGACATACATGAAAAACTCAAAAATCGTGGTGTGAGCACAGGCAAGGTGTACCAATGATGGTGCTTCACAAAAAAACTGATTGATTTCCTGTGAGTGACAGTAAGGGAAGCTCAAAGTAGCACCGGCCTGCATCAGCCCATCAATCCCTCCCAGGAGCCAGGAACCTGATGTCATGAGTAAACAGAGCTTCCGACTCATGAGAATGGGGTAGCGCAGTGGGTGACATATGGCCACATAGCAGTCATAGGACATGGCCGTTAAGAGGAAGCATTCACTCCCTCCCAGAGTGAGAAGCAGGAAGATCTGGACTCCACAGCCAGTGGGAGAGATAGACCTAGTGTCCATCAGGTAGTTGGCTGCCATTTTGGGAAGGATGGTGGAGACCAGCATCATGTCCATGAAAGAAAGCTGGCTAAGCAGGAAGTACATGGGCATGTGGAGTTGAGGGTGCACATTAATGAGAATGATCATAAGGGCGTTGCCCATCAGTGAGGTGATGAAGATCATAAGCACCATGGCAAACAGGAATAGGTGGATCTGTGTGTGGTTAAAGAGCCCTAGAAGAATGAAGTTTATTCCTGTGGTACCGTTTGCATTGACCATGGCTCTACTGGTGCCTGAAAGACATAAGACTGATGCAGAAATGAGATTTGTTTAAAAGGAAGCTTGTGCATATCTTTATGAAAACTTGATCAAATGACTTGGGAAATCTCAGACTTGGAGGGCTAATTACTACTTTAATCTTTCACTTACAAACAAGATTTTTGTCATAGCATACTACTATCCATCTCTGCTGTTACTATACATTATTTTCTATTCACACAAAATTAGATAACACATACATATACAGTGGTACAAATTATACCTCTGTTGTTTTTTAATAATTTGTCAGTATGCCACACGTAATTTACTCATGGTGTTAAGAAATATTACTTATGAAATCCGAGTTCTTTATACTTTTGGTATTTCTATATTGAAGGAAATTCAGATTCATGCTCTGTAGTAGGTATTGAGGTGATATGCCTATAGTTATTACTTTTGCATGTATTTTAGATATTTGCTTAATGTATTCTCACTTGATTTTCTTCAATATAAAGACAAATTAAAATTTCAAAATTTCAAAAAAATTACAACCAAAGAACTAAGTTTGATGGGGAAAAAACAAAAGCAAAAATTCTCTATTCCACACTTACATGCAGCCTGTGCTCTAAACACACTAGGCTTTCAGCCACCACAGATACTACTGTACCCATCACCACATCATTTATATTATCACGACTTGCATTCCGGATCATGGTGCCTACATCTCGTTAAGTTTAGAACCCCCTCAACATTTAAACTTTTATGTATTATGTTCTCAAACAATGCTGCTGATTTTAATTTAATATATCCATTCTAAGGGAGCCCTGGTAGCACAGTGGTTAAGCTTTTGGCACTAGCCAAAAGGTTGGCAGTTCAAACTCATCACCCACCCCTTGGAAACTCAATGGGGCAGGTCTATGCTGTCCTATAGGGTCAGAATTGACTTGACAGCACAGGTGTTTTGGTTTTATCCATTCAAAAAAAGTTAATAATTTCATAAATGAACATAATTCGTATTTTATGCAATTTTCATATAAATTTGGACATCAATAATCTTATACTTTTAAAAGTAGAAGACAAAAACTAATCCATTAATTATGACTTATCCAAATGATATTCTCATATAATGCACCTGAGGTCCAACATCTCCCACAGGTAAAATATACAGGTACTCATTCACTTTCAGAATAGCTTCTCTTTTCACTAGAATCTACAACTTCCATTTCTTTTACGTCTAAGTATTTTTGGTGGTAGAAATGGATGCACATGTAAATGGATTCACCTATTATACTTAGGTGAGTGGTGTCTTTTGCTCACAAATTCATATTGTCAAAGAGAGCTGTGAATTCAGGATTACCAACAGTATTATGTTTGGACTTCATTCATAATCTGTGGTGTAGTAAATCCTTTTTTAGTTTTTCTGTAACTTATTTGGAAAACATTGCAAATGTTGTGAATGGTCTATGATCTTCAGACCTTTAATACATATTAAAATTTTTTGATTCTTAGTATATACCAACAATGACTTTCATATCATTAAAATATGTAGATGTTCCATTTTTCAAAATTGATATAAATATGCTATAATAGTGAGCATATCATTCTTTTATGCTTTGTTCCCTCAAATATATATATTTTGAGTTAAATATATATATATTCAGTTTAATATATTGTTAACTACTGCCAAATTTTATTGCATCATATATATGCAATTTATATATATATAAATATACATGTATATATATAATGTTTATTTAAGAATACTTAGCTTCTTTCCAATCTTTTGTTAGTATAACCCATATCCTTGTGCATGTGGCGATATTTTCTCAATATTTTACTAGAATATTTTGGGTTTAAGATAATTGCATCTCCACCTTTTATACTCCAGTCAACTGTCAATTTGTGTGATAATTCCTCCACATATTTTACTGTTAGATGCGATAATTAACAGCAATCATGTAAGTGTGAAAATAAATTTAAATTGCATGTCACTTAAGTTACATGGCAGAAACACTTTTAATCTATTCATCGACCTCTTGGATTTCTTCTGCAAACTGTGAATATCTCTTATTCATGGTTTCTAGATTGTTTGGCTTTTTCTTAATAATTTAAAGAATTTCCCATGTATTTTGTAATTTATATATTTAATTATATATATAATTTATATACCTTTATAACTTGTTATTTATATGCATTGTGAATATCTTCTCCAGTTGATTTTATATATTTGACATTTTTGTTATTTTGGACTGAAGTTTTGCATTTTATATTACATATATTTGGGATACTTATATGATATTAATAATTTAATATTAATGTTCTGCATTTCATTAATAGGCTACCATTTTAAACAATTTCAGTGTTATTTGGATCAAACAACTTGTTATTGGTATATAAGTTGTTTGAATCTGTGATCATTGTTGATTTAATATTACATTGTACTGTCTTTGCATGCATGAATATTAAACATATTAAACTCACAAAATGTATTGCTATAGTTCATCTTTTAATTTGTAGTCTCTGATTTTTTTTAAACAAAATAGGGATAATCAGTGTTCTTAAAGGCCATTAAAACATAGGTGTAAAGTAGTCTGTGTCTGTAGACTTTTTTTTTAAAATAATGTATTCACTTTCCTATTAGTTTCAGGTAAGCTGTGTTTTCCTATTACTTTTTAAATTCATATGACTTTCTATTTTTAAGGAAACACTTTCCTTTCCTAATCTATTTTCTTTGTTAGCATTTCTTACTGCATTGGGTGGATGGACAGGTCTGTGTCTCTGGCTGCCGCTGAACTGGAGGTCATGACATGCAAAGTTCATTCACTTAAGCCTGCCCTGGGTCAGGGCACACTGGATATAGACATACGAGTTACGAGTTGCTTAAATAACATGAAGACTAGGAGTCAGAACTCTAAAGACCTGTCCATATTTTGTTCACAAATATGTGTGCTATTTGGGGAAGGTCACTTACTTTCCTATGAGCCACTCTCCTTGTTTCTAGACTGGGAAAATTCGCAGACTTTGGTAGACAGCTGTACTGGAGCACTGTTTTCAATTGTTTCCATCGGGGCTCATTCTCTGCTTTGGCGATTTGATAACCACCTGCTAAGGCCCTGAGCTTAAGGGCAGCTTTCCAATGTTTCTCAGATGCCAAGATTCAATGAATATGATTTTGATAGTCTTCTGTAGATTTAAATTTAAGATGAAATTATTTTAAACTAACAGTATTTGAATATATTATCATATCAGGCATTCTATTTGCTGGACAAACAGTTCATATAATGTGAAATATATGTATATTTCACATTTAATCAGCAAGAATTATGAAGTTCAGAAAAGTTACATGACTAATCTAATAATAAACATTTAAACTGGTAGCTGCATTCATCTGAAGGTTGTCTGAACATAGAAGTACATATTTAATGGCCAGGTTTCTGGAGTTTGAATACCCATGCCACTGTTTAGTAGTTGGATAAATTTGAGCAATATGCTTAAACCTCAGTTTCATTATGTGCAAAATGAGATGACATAATAGTATCTACTATAGGATTATTTGATAATTACAAAATAAAATGTATATAAGTACATTGGAGAATGCATGGACAAGAAGATAGCTCTATAAAGTTATTGATTATTATCATTATTATATTGTTATTGGTCTTCCATAGATGTTTCCTACCAAAATATTTTGGAAGAAAAATTAGTATTTTCCCATAATTCACATGTAATGTAATGTTACTTATTTCATATCAAAGAACAAAAATATCATTACATATCAGTCTTCATTTTTCAGCTTAAGTGACATGTTTTCTGTGTTCCTTTAGATTTTTCTGTCTGTCCTCTGTCTGTCTACCTTCTATGAATTTATTTCGAACATAGAGGAAACATTCATGACCATGGTAAATTTATTCCAAGGCTATTAGGTTACTTGATTATTAATTTTACAAAGTGCTCTCATGCCTTTAATATTCAATGTTATAAGAATTGTAATAGATATCATGAAACTTGTCACAAATTCAATGTCTCAAAATTCAATCAAATTTTTTTTAAATAGTAGGTAAAAAGAGAAAATATTATCTGTATTTCACATCAGAAAGGCAGTTGTTCCCAAGTGATTTCAATTCTGTGTAATTCCACACTACCAAAGTAGAAGAGGGATATGCAGGTCAGATAAATTTCTAGTTGTCTATAATATTTCTGTACAATTTAAAACAGGATAAAAACGTGTTCCCATTTATTTTCTAGTTGTCCATCCTATAGGGTCACTATGAGTCGGAATCGACTCGAGGGCATTGGGTTTTTGTATAAAGTGGGTAATTGCAGAAAGCTCACGTTACTTTTAGATTCATTGTCACATTTTTCTGTCTACCTCAATGTGGTGTTCCCAGAATTAGCAAAGCTTCCCCTTTCTCAAAGTTACACTCTGTGTTACACACCCATCTGTCCAATATTCTGGCCTGGCACTAACATGTTCATTCCTTCAATTCAATCCAAAACAATTCCAAGCCAAAATGACTCTTATTTCACATCTGCATGATATAGATGGAGTAACTCAGACATAACAAGGATTTTTATAACTGTAGCAAACAATATCCCAAGTACTGTGTTAACCCTGGATATGCATTGCCTCATGCAATGTCACAACAATTAAATGAGGTAAACTGTCACTGTTTCAGATTTGCAGATGAAGGACTGGAGGGTTAGATTAATTTATTTTTCCCTGGTCTCAAAAGTAGGAAGCATGGGTCCAAAATCCTGGTCATGAAAGTAAACTCCCCACAGTTATTTTGGGCTTGCCAGCCAGTTTTTTGTTCCAATTATTATCTTAATAATAACAAAACTTTTTGAATAAAGCAAACAACATAAATAAAGAATGGGCTCTCAAACACATCGTTGTTGTTAGATGCCATTAAGTCACCTAACACACGGCTACCCCGGGCAAAATGCTGCCCAGTCCTGCGCCATTCCCATAACCGGTTGTTGATCGGACTATTGCCATCCATCGGGTTCACTTTGGCTGACTTTTCAGAAGTAGATCGCTCGCCTTTTCTTCCTAGTGCATCTCAGTCTGGGAAATCTGCTGGAGCTCACTGGAGCAACTGTGAGTTCTGTGAAGTTAGGCACCTCTCTTATAAACTGTGTGTCTCAGGTTAGTGTATTTAAAATGGGTAACTGTCTTACTTTGTAAAAATGAAAAAAGATAGTGCATGTAGAATGTTTAATTAAATTATTTATATTTAGTATGTTATCAAACATAAGTTTTATCTCTACACAAACTTTTCCCTAAAGAGAAATTCATGAATAGAGAATTTAATAGAATCAGATATATGCATCCATTTACCTTAGAGTCAGAGTATTAACTAAGACTCAACTTGCCTAAAAAGCTTAGTACAGATAGCCCCCGATTAAAGACATATTTGAGTTACAACGAACTGCCCTATGACTATCCTTTTTTTATCTTTGTACATCTTATTGTTAGTAATACGTACTACATATAACGTTGTAGCACGTAATTTGTTGATGTTATCATTCTCATGCCGATCCCAAAGACAAAGATTGGATTTATAAAGATATTGATAATAGGAGGCAAAAATAATGAATATTTAAAAAAAATTAGATATTCTACTTATATCAGAACTGACTTATGACTGAGTCTTCAGGATGGAACCCTGTCTTACACTGGAAAATACCTGTAATATTATTTTCATAATTACAATTTGATAAAAATACATTAGTGCAATGTAAGTATGAAAGGATGTTCTTTCTCACTGGAAATTAATACATAGTTTAAACCAAATTTTTATAATTTCCATGCATTCAAACATTATGCACTCAATGTTTCTTTATGATATGCATTACCGGTAGGAATGCAATGAAGATTAATCTCAGGGTAAAAGTGAAAATCCTTTATTAGTCAATTTGGCAATATGGAGTGAGAGCCAGAGAGCTAGTGTTGTCCCTTGAAGTATTGCCATATGTTGTGGATATCATTCTAAAATATGACTAAGAAAGAAGGGATGGGAGGAGACCCTGTAAACACAAGGGGCTTATTTTGCAAGGTTTTCCACAACGTGCATCCTGAACTATTATAGAACTAATAAATTTCCCATGGAACACAATATAACAGCTGGAACACTCTTAGATATCATGCTAATTGTATAAACAATATTTTTCAAATTGTAAAAAATGTATATGGAAGAATATAAAAGGAATGGTTATGATGTTATCAAGTGCAATCCAGGTGCTTTAATTTCTGTGGTTTCCAAATAGTATGATTGTGACATAGTTTTTAAAATTACAGAAATTAAGTGGGCCACAGTGAAAGCATTAGCGCATACCATCCCCGGTTGTAAGCACTCAGTCTAGGAGTCGTAGCACTAACCTGCATCAGAGGAGCCACCGTGCAGGAGGTGTGGAATACTCTAAGCCTCTGGTTCCCAGATCACTGTTCGGATCCCCACCAATGCCTCTGTTGCCGGTATAAAATACAAGGCACCTGGCTAAAGCCTTAGGGATTCCTGAGCTTCAGGCTGCAGAAATGCTCATGGGAAAGCATTCGGAAGAATACAGATGACCACATACTCTCCTCATTTATTACCTCCATACAGGATTATTTTAAAATCTCAGGATATTTGATCTCTGAAGAAAATGGCCTGTTTTATCAACCTGCTAAAGTCAGGATGTGATTATTTTGAATTTGATGCTTGCCTTATAATATTATTAGTATTAAATGAGTTACGATGCATAAAGCACTTAACTCATGCCTGGAAAATACACTTAGTCCATAATCCTGTTAATCTAAACTTTCACAATAACTAATGTGTCAAGAAAGAGCTGGTAATGATGTGGGGAATAGAGTGTACTTTTAGACATGTCTTACCCAACAAGAGGCCATGACTGAATTGAACTTTTCCAGTCTTGAAACTTTCTAGCTATATATTTTGGGCCTGTTATATAACCTCTCTGAGCCTGAGTTTAATCATCTGTAAAAGGGGCATAATAATGCCTCTTCCATAGGATTATTTTTAGGGGTTAAACATGTTTAGGAAAAGAAGCCAGACATCAAAGAGAACTTATTTTCTGATTTAAAAGTTTCTACTCAATGGTGATAAGAAATAAGAGCTTCTATTTAACGGTGATAGAAGCCAGAATAATGATTGTAACTGTGGGCCTAAGGCATTAACATGAAAGTAGCATAAGAGATGACGAATGATGAAATGCTCCACCTGTGGTTTCCCTCAAGCTGTAATGATGACAGTTCCACACTTCCAGTTGTTAATTTCAAGTTTTAGCCCAATTCTGAAAGCTTCTTATTTCATAGTATTTCCCATCCCATGTGTCCACAAAACTCAAATGTCTGCTTTCTCCCAGTCTCCTGAATCTGCCCAGTCTCTGCCTCTCCACTAATATCACCTTGGTCCAAGGTAATATCTTGTCACAGCTGGACTACTGCAATGGCTTTCTCCTGCCCACATCAGTTCTCTACCACAACTCTGCAACGGTAGCCAATTGTTTTAGGTTCAAAGCCACAGTCCTCACATCAATCTAATTTACACTGTAAGACCCGGCTCCAAAACATATACCTATTTTCTGTGTCTCACCAATTTACTCCTTGATCTTTTGTGACTATGCTGGGCATGTCCCCACCTCAGGTAATTCTCACTTGTTCTTTGCTCTTCCCAGAACATTCATCCACAGATATCCACTTGTCTCTTGTCCTTGACTTCTTTTACTTTTTGGCAAATGTTGCATTCTTGGTTCTCCCTTCTCTGTTTGCCTTAACATTGCAAATATCCTTTGTTTTCCCGATTCCAATTTTCCACTTAGTTCTTCTTCATGGTGATTAATACTTTTTGGTGAAAAACATACAGAGTTAAAGCATTAAAGCCCTTGTTCAATGAATGAATAAATAAATAAGTGGTTGTATGCATTTTGCTCTATATTATAGTTTGGTCATCAGATGTGTTTTCCTGATATTATGTATTATATGGTAAATTATATTTCATGTGCATTTTATTTCAGAATATTAAAAAAGGTACTAAAAATTTGTTATGACATGGGAGCATTGTGTAGACAGGGATTAAATCTATTGCTTTAGAAGATAAAGTTGATAATGGCAACCATTCTCTTGCTTTTACACAGCAAATCCACCCAGTTCCAATAACAATGCTTTAGTTATTTCTGAAAAGTGGAGAAACCAAGGCATTGTTACATTTATTTATTTTGTAAACATTTCTTTGAGCTTACGTCTCCCTAGACAGTAGGGTAATCAAATCATGTTGTTCAGTCTCAAACTATAAAGTGTTCCTAAAGTCATATTTTCTGTACAAATATCCATTTTCCCAGCACTCTTCTCATGGCCCCCATGACCTCCTTATTCCTCACACTGTAGATAAATGGGTTCAGAAGAGGTGTAATGATACTGTAAAATACCACCACCACTTTATCTTCCTCAGGGTAATGCAAGGAATGTGGCCTTGTATAGATGGAGAGAGTAGTCCCGTAGAATAGGCTTGCCACAATCAGATGAGAGGAACACGTGGAGATGGCTTTTGTCTGCCCTTTACCTGAGCTCATCTGGTACACCCCAATAAGCACTCGGGCATAAGAAGCCAAAATGGCTATGAATGGTAGTAGCAGAATGATAAGGCCACTAAAGAGGACAGTATACTCATACTGGGAGGTGTCCTGACACACCAAAGGCAATAGAGATGGAACTTCACAGAAAAAGTGATTAACGATCCGAGATCTGCAGAATGGAAGTTGAAATACATACAGTGTATGTATTAAAGCATTGATAGAACTACTGGCCCATGCACATGTGACCATGGACAAACAGATCGTCTTGCTCATGAGCACAGGATAATGTAAAGGGTGACAGATCGCTACGTATCTATCATAAGACATGAAACCAAGAAGAAGAGCTTCAGTTCCATCGAGAGTCAAAAACAGAAAGGTTTGAATCTCACAACCTAAAAAAGTAATGGTCTTACTATTTGACAGGAAGTTTGTCGCCATCTTGGGTACCGTGGTGGAGATGTACACCATGTCAATGAAGGAGAGTTGACTGAGGAGGAAGTACATGGGAGTGTGGAGCAGAGTGTCCAATCGCATGAGGTGGATCAGTATGATATTTCCCATCAAAGCCACTGAGAAGATGACAGTAATGACAACAAAGAGTATCTTGTTCATTTGGCCATATTGGAAAAGGCCAAGAAGTACAAACTCTGCTCCAAAAGTTTGATTTTCTGTCTTCATGGCTTAAATCAAAACAAAGCAGACCATATCTGAAAATTCCATTAACAACACTGATTGACCTTTGAGAGAAAACAAAATGATTATTAAATGCAGTAGAATTCCCTTTAATCAGCTTAGGTGACTATGTCTCTCCTTGTTTTTATACAGGAAACCCTGGGAGTGTAGTAGTTAAGTGCTACACCTGCTAATCAAAAGGTCAGCAGTTTGAATCCACCAGGCACTCCTTGGAAACTCTATGGGGCAGTTCTTCCCTGTCCTATAGGGTACTATGAGTCAGAATCAATTCAACAGTAAGGGGTTTGGTTTTGGGTTTTTATGCACTGAATCTGTGTCTATTGAGCAATGGGCATTTTGAAAAATAAAATAAAATAAAAATAACATTTATTTAAAATTGATCACAGAATAAAAATATAATATGGGGATAAAACATTCAGATGATTTGCCAACATGAGTTATTATTCACCTTGTAAATATCTTCATGATGATAGACTAGAGACATGTTCACATGTTGTGAAAAAATCTTTCACTCAATTCCTTCATATATATAGTTTAGAATTGCACTGTTGATTAAACTTGGTATAATAGTCTTTAAAAAAAAAGTTTCTTGAGTCCATTTTTCAATTTTGAATTTGTATTGGCTGTAGATTGTAATAAAAATTACATTAACATTTGTGGGTCAGGAATATTTTAGCTCTTCTAAATGAATTGGTGGTTATATAGATAACAACTGTAAGTGTAAACGGGAATTCATTGACAAAGCCCTCCAAAAAAAAACTACCATCCATCCATCCAACATCCATCCATCATCCATCCATCCATCCATCCATCCATCCATCCATCCATCCATCCATCCATCCATCCATCCATCCATCTATCATCTATCTATCTATCATCTATCTACCTATCATCATGACCATCTATCATCTATATATCTGTCTATGTATATGCCAGACCTAAGGGATGGTTGGAGAATGAATCATTAAAATATAAGTTAACAATTACTCATCTAAATTTAACTCAAGAAGCATGTCAAGAATGGCATTTTTAATTTTACTTAGTCCTGTTATATTAATTGGTGAAATTTACATTTAAACCACACTTGGAAGAAGTGGCAATTAGTAAAGGTTTATCACTTGCTGCTCAATCAGAATATGAAATCAAAAGACTACTTGATGGCTTTTTTAAAATTCAGAAGTTTTGGATAATTCTTATTGCAGAGCAACGTTAAGAACTAGAAAATATTTTCAATTAAAAACTAGCCAACTTTAATATAAAATGCCTTGTTGTTGAGTTGATTCCGATTCACAGAGACCCTATAGGACAGAGTAGAATTGCCCCATAGGGTTTCCAAGGAATGGCTGGTAGACTCGAACTGCCAACCTTTTGGTTATCAGCAAAGCACAAAATTAACTGATAATAACAATTGTTGATTATACACATGCAAGTACTAATACAATTCTGGCATATAAAATTCAATGACTCATCATCAGTTATATTTACCGTTAACTTGGCTATACTTGGTCCAAGATGTAGTCACATGAGCAAACCAAAACGTAAGTCTTCATTCAGTAAATGCCTGACCTCAGAAGCCGAAATGTAAATTAACCAGTTAGAACTTGCCTGCTGGGCTTAACCTAGTTCAAAATGTCCCATTAATCCCTTCCCCATCACCAAATGTGTTGAAAATGAAATTTCTACAAGATTAATCTAATTTGTATATGAGCTCATAAGCTATATTTGCTATTCATGAATTGGGAAGCTATTGTCTGAAACTTCCTATTCATGAATTGCAAATAAAGCTTATAAATTCATATGCAAATTTAATCTAGTAGAAATTCTATTTTTTACATTATCTATAGTCAGCCAAGTTCGTATAAACTAAGGCATACTTTTTTTTTTGAACTAACAATATCATGTTAGGAATTTTCATTGTACAAAAAATTTGTAGAAGTATAGTAAACTTAATATGTTTTACAGAAGCAATTTGGAATGGTGAGTACATGATAATAACAGATAAGGGAACTAAAAAATATCAGCTTGGTGAGATAATGTGCAT
Organism: Loxodonta africana; assembly: GCF_030014295.1. NCBI lineage: Eukaryota > Metazoa > Chordata > Mammalia > Proboscidea > Elephantidae > Loxodonta > Loxodonta africana. The sequence continues at coordinate 721,959 of NW_026975207.1, read as the reverse complement.
GTATTCAAAATCAGTTATGAAAACTAGACAATTACACATTATATATAGAAATATATATGCATATGCATGTATGCATATATATTTCACTTGAAATAAAACAATTTACAAAATATTTTAATTCAACTGCAAAGATTCTCACCATGAATTTGTATTGCTTGAAATACCTTACAGCCTTTCACCATTTCAATAATATTGTTGAATATGACTATGCCTCGAGCATAATACAAAGTGGCAAGGCAAAATAAGAAAGAAACATTTTTTTCTACCCCAGTCAAGACTACAAGTGATGCCTCCAGGGCCATGCTGCCCAGTAGGAGTTGCACTGGGCCTTCAAACCCTACCCTTTTCTCGCTTTACGAAGACACGTCTCTCACCTTGCTCTTTTGTGATTGCTGTCCTGAGAAAATTTAAAATCAATATATGGCCAAATTAATCTCAGATAACATACCTGGATATTGAATATTTGCAGAGATCATCCAAATGTAATGTGGATAATCTAGCCAGCCCAGAAATCGCCCAAATCAAAGGAAATGGACATCTAAGAAAAATACTATTCACTCTACATAATTTATCAAATAAAACACATTCCTTTAAATAGTGTCCCTGAGATTAGTCTTATACTGAGCTTTTTGACACGAATTGCAGCAAAGTATTCAAGGCATTATAATATTTTAGGTTAAATTCAGAGTAATTAATGGCCCAAAAGAGCAATTTGAAATCTGAATGGTTGTTATTACTAGCAAGACTGCTTTACCTCCAGCAGACCATGTTTTTAAAACTGAAAAACAAGCCACTGTGCTGAAAAGCATATTCTTTTTCATTAGATATTTAGACATATAGATTATTTTACATATATAAAAATAGTTGAAAATTTATTTTGATTGAGATATGTTGTCTTTTGTATAGAGATAATGTTTCAATCTCCTAGAAGACTGTTTTTGAAATAAATCACTAAACAGGGAGTTGGGAAACAGATCTGCAAAATTACATAGACGATTTTCCTGTCACCCCACTTGGGCACAGCATTAGAGAGACACAGCAAGTCTGTCTTTCAAAAATTTTTAAGTTAAACTATATTATTTGTTTGTCATATATATTAAAAAGTCACAGACAAAACTGCATATATTATGAAAATCAAGCTACTTGACACTTCTACAGGATGACAGAAAAATAAAATCACAAAGAAATCCGAAACTGTGAAATCTCTAATTTGAAACACATTTTAGGAAGTGTTACCATTCTATGAACTTGCAGGATTGCTTTTTTTTTTTTTTGCCTCAGCAAATAAGTCTTCAATCATTTACCATGAAAAAATTTAGTGGAAAAAAGAATCAAATGTTCAAACTCATTTTCTCGTCCTTATATAAGACTTTAAACCTCTTGGTGGACACAGGCTGGCTGCCTGATCAGGGTGGAATTCATATTGTGTTTCTCAGAGACCTTCCGCGAAAACTAGACCCCTAGTCCGTGATTAAGCACATTGTACAAATTACAAGTGATATTTTATTAGTCCTGGTGTCTGCATTCCTGGGGGGAGGGAGGGAAATGAACAAAGGGTCAAGCCTCAAAATATATTTGTTCAAGTGAAAAAAAAATCAAATAATTGATATTAGCTGATTGCTTTAAAAATATTTTTTTTAAAAGTTAACTCTTTTACCTTTAAAATATGTATGTAGATTTTGACTCCATATAGTTAGTAATCAGCTAATATATAGTTTGGTTTTTTTTTCTATACAAAATATGCATGAAATACTGAGGGGTTATATAATACAGGTGATATTGTTAATGTGCTAAATTTTGCAATAATTTTATTCCCAAAATAGGAAGGTTGGCTTGAATGGAAGTAAGGGACTCCGATTTCTGAAAGCCCACAGATCAAATACAAATGCTGTAATCCCTAAGGGTTAAAGTGCCCACGTGTAGAGTAGAATTTAGATTTTGGCATGGTGCTCAATAATGTTGTTCTATTTCGATGAGATGTATTTAATCTGGAAAAATTGAAGTGAGTTGAAATTTTGCCCAGTCAATTCCCTTACCTGATTCTATGGGATGACATGAAATAGCTGCTGTGCTCAAGAATGGGAAAAGAAAAGTGCAATAACTTAAGAAAGTCGACGTGGGTTAGATTTTGGGAAGAAAATACACAGGTTTATTCTCTCATGTACAGACGGGATGTAAGTCACATCGTAAGATCTTATCTTCATTTTTCTCCAATTATAATATATATGTTATTTTATAATTCATAAATTATAATTTATAATAATTTTTTTTTTATTCCTTAATTTGAAATATTTTGTCTCATTATTCTCTAAATCACCTTCCAGGGAAAACTCCAGGGGCCAAACAATCACTGAATCACTTTTAGGGTGAAACACAGGTGTTTAGGAACCCTAATCTCAGATTTTACTGAACAACTGAGTCCTATGAATAGTCAACATTTCCTCACATCCAGTCACTTGTGGAAGGATTTCTAGAATGTCGAAGTGACATTTGTAAGTTCTGAATACTGTGAAACTTGTACAGTTGCTGGCATTTTCTTTAAGAACAAGAGAGCAAAAATGCAAATATAAAATTGATATGACTGTGGAAGAGGCCTGCACAGGTGAGAGGATCTGCAGTTCAAGTTTCTTATGTTTCAGTGAATATCTACCTCTGAAGTTAGGTTTGATACCTTTAAGTGGTGCTTGTTGTTATTGTTTTATTATTATTATCACTTGATATTGTGTGAGAAAAATATTTAAGTGTATTATACACAGATAGTTGTCACCTACTTTGGATGGGTATGAGAACATGAAAACCTAGAACTCTTCCTGTGGCATAAAAAGAGAAATATCTCTTAGGGGCCCATATATTAAATCAGGGAGTAAAAGTGGAGCGTGATGGTGGAAGGTAGGATGGGGGTGACTCACTCTGTCTGAATTGCAGAAGCAGGAATGTATTATTACTTGCTCTCTTGATTCATAGATTATCTACTCTAATAATAGCATCTACCGCTAATATTGTTTATTAAAAATTAAATTAGTTAACACATGCAAACAACTTACAATGTTGTCCAGCATGCTGCAAGACCTTAATAAATATTAGCTTAATGATGATTATTAATGATGATGCTGTTTTTACTGCCTTTTTGGATTATTATTTTACATAAACTAAGATAGATTCAAGGATGGAAGCATCTCCTCCACAGCTTTGCTCAAATGTGGACACAAATCCTTCTAAAAGCTTTCCCCATCCCAGTGTGACATGGTTCTACTAAAGTTTCAAGAGAAAAGTAAACAAAACTAGAACAAACTATCTACAGGGAGAATTACTTAAAATAAGCCCTGTACATACAGTCGCTCTCTCTGATAAGGTTCAAAGACCTAAAGTTTGGTATTGAAGAAATCTGAAGTATAAGAGAGTAATCAATAAATAAATAGAGAGAGATAAATGAATGAATGAATAAACAAATAAGCAGAGATATCAAGTTTGGTTCTCCAGAGCTCTAGTCAAAACCTGATTTTTGTGTGTTCATCTGACATCCTACAATTTTGTTGGATTTGTATATTAAATCTAATAATTTTTGTTTTTGTTGGTTTGTTGTGTGTGTGTGTGTATTCTTTGTTGTTGTTGTTAGGTGATGCCAAGTTTGTTCTGACTCATAGCGACTCCTGTGTACACCAGAAGGAAACACTGCTCTGTCCTGTGTCATCCTCACAATCATTGTTATGCTTGAGCCCAGAGTATTTCTTAGGATATTCTGTATATAAGATCATGTCATTTGAATAGGAACAAATTTACTTCTTTTCAAATTTGAATGCCATTTCCTATTTTTTTTTTTTTCCTAACTTTTCTGGCTAGTATTTATGTAATAATATGGAATAAGAGTTGTGAAGTCAAGCATCCTTGTTTTGTTCCTGATGTTACGGAAAAACTTTTACTTTTTCACCAATGTGAGTGATGTCAGCCGTGGGCATTTCATAACTGTCCTTAATCAGATACAAGCAGTTTCCTTACATTTCTAGTTTGTTGGGTGATTTTATTATGAAAGGGTATTGGAGTGTGTCAAATGATTTTTCTGCATCAATTAATATAATCATTTTTGTTCATTCTCTTAATTAATTGGTATTTATGTTTAACCACCCCTGCATTTGTGGGATAAGTTTCACTGGGTCGTGGTGTATAGTCCTTCCAATACGCTGCCCTATTTGGTTTGCTAGTATTCTGTTGCAATTTGCTGCTGAATTTGGTTTGTTAGTATTTTATAGACGATTTGCTTCCATATTCATAAGGTATATTGTGATTTTTTTTTTTTTTTTGCTTTGGTATCAGGGTGATAATGTCATTCTAGAATGAGTTGACTTCTATTTTTTGGAAGAGTTTGAGAAAGATTATTGTTAATTTCTGTCTTTTTATAATTTCTATCTCCTTATTGGCAGTCTCTCTGTTAAGACATTATTTCACTGGTTACCTTTAGTCCTTTGTACATGGTATCCATTTGCACCTTGAACATATTTAATACAGTTTATTTATATTATTTCTCTAGTAATTCCAATATCTGAGTTGACTCAGGGATTGTTTCAAATTTGTTTATTTTTTCCTGTGAATGAGCCACGTGCTCCTGTTTATTTGCATGACTAATATTTAGTTGTTGCTGTTGTGGAAAACTGAGCATTGTGAATTACAAACCATAATTATTAAAATTATTGACAATGGATTAAAAACAATCTTGTCAGTGATTATCTTAAATATTTCACAGAAAATGTATACTTTCTTCCAATACCGTTATTCATGCACTGTTTTAGCACTGGTTGGATTTTATCGTCATGGCTTATATCCAATTTTATATTTAGCACCAGGTAGTTTAGCAAGTCACTGCATTATTTATTATCAACAATTAGACTCTAAGAATTTCTCTTGTATTGCTGAATGGAATACAAATGATTAACCCCACATTGCAATAACACATTCATAGCTATACATGTACTTAAAATATGACCAAGCAATTTCAATCTTTGATGTATATACAAGATGATGCAGTTAATATGTTCTCAAAAAGCATTTGTGCAGGAAGTTTTATGGCAGTTTTATTCATGATAGCCAAACATTTCCTGCATCAGAACGGAAACAATTGCTCAGGAGCCATACAGCGGAATGCAGCTTTGTAATATAAACGATGGAGTTACAGAGACACACAAAAATATGGTCAAATCTTTTAAATATGTTGACTAAAAGAAGCCAGATATCAAAGAGAACTTTTTTTTTTTCTGATTCCAAAGTTTCTACCCAATGGTGATGAGAAATAAGAGCTTCTATTTAATGGTGATAGAAGTCAGAATAATGACTGAGTTTTTGGGGCCAAGAGGTCAACGTGAAAGTAGCACAAGAGATGCTGAATGATGAAAACGCTCCACCTGTGGCTTCCCCCAAACTATAATGATGACAACTCCATATTTCCAATTATTTAGTCCAAGTCTTAGCCCAATTCTGAATGCCTGTTATTTCGTAGCGTTTCATATCCCAATGTGTCCACAAAACTCAAATATCTGCTTTCTCCCAGTCTCCTGAATCTGGCCAGTTCCTCCTCCACTAATATCCTGAATCTGGCCAGTTTTTCCTCCTCCACTAATATCACTTTGATCCAAGACCATATTTTGTCACAACTGGGCTACTGCAATGGCCTCCTTGTGTTCACATCAATTCTATACTCACAACTCAGCAATGGTTGCCCAGCATTTTGGGTTAAAATCCAGAATCCTCATACTGATCTAATTTATACTACATGTTCTGGCCCCATTACATCTACCTATTGCCTAAGTCTCACCAATTTACTCCTTGATCTTTTGTGACTATGCAGGGCATGTTCCCATCACGGAAGTTCTCACTTGCTCTTTGTTCTTCCCAGAACACTCTTCCTCAGATGTCCACTTGATTCTCTTCCGTAACTCCTTTTAGTCTGACAAATTGTCACATTCTTGTTTCTCCCTTCTCTGTTTTACTTATAATTGCAAACATCTTTTAGTTTCCCTATTCCAATTTCCCACTTAGTTTTTCTTCATGGCAATTAATATTTTTTGATATACTGTAAAATTTATGCATTAATTTTATATATTGTCTTTCTCCTCACAATGATATGTAAACTTTAAGAGAGAAGACATTTATGTCAGTTTTATATTGCTCAATCCCATATCACCGTGCCTGTAACAGCGTCACATACAAAGTTAAAGCATTAAAACTTTTGTTCAATGAATGAAAGAATGAGTGGATATATGAAATTTGCTCTATACTACAGTTTGATCATCATATATATTATCTAGATATTAGGCATTTTGCAATACATTATATTTTCTATGCATTTTATTTCAGCAAATTAAAGAAGAAAAAAATATTTGCTATGACATAGGAGTATTGCGTTTACAGGTAGTACATCTACTGCTTTAGAAGATAAACAACTTAGATAATGGCAACCATTCTCTTGCTTATATATCGTAAATCAGTCCAGTTCCAATAGTAATGATTTAGTTATTTCTGAAAAGAGGAGAAATGAAGGCATTTGTCTAATTATTTATTTTGAGACAGTAGGCTAATCAAATCATGTTGTTCAGTCTCAAACTATAAAGGGTTCCTAAAGTCATATTTTCTGTACAAATATCTATTTTTCCAAAACTTTTTCATAGCCCCCATTACCTCCTTATTCCTCACACTGTAGATAAATGGGTTCAGAAGAGGTGTAATGATACTGTAAAATACCGCCACCACTTTATCTTCCTCAGGGTAATGCAAGGTGTGTGGTCTTGTATAGGTGGAGAGAGTAGTCCCATAGAATAGGCTTGCCACAATCAGATGAGAGGAACACGTGGAGATGGCTTTTGTCTGCCCTTTACCTGAGCTCATCTGGTAAACCACAATAAGTACCCGGGCATAGGAAGCCAGAATGGCCGTGATAAAAAGGACAGTATACTCATACTGGGAGGTGTCCTGACACACCAAAGGCATTAGAGATGGAACTTCACAGAAAAAGTGGTTAATGATCCGAGATGCACAGAATGGAAGTTGAAATACATGCAATGTATGTATTAAAGCATTGATAGAACTACTGGCCCATGCACATGTGACCAGGGACAAACAGATTGTCTTGCTCATGAGCACAGGATAATGTAAAGGGTGAGAGATTGCTACATATCTATCATAAGACATGAAACCAAGAAGAAGAGCTTCAGTTCCACCGAGACTCAAAAACAGAAAGGTTTGAATCTCACAACCTAAAAAAGTAATAGTCTTACTATTTTACAGGAAGTTTGCTGCCATCTTGGGTACCGTGGTGGAGATGTACATCACGTCAATGAAGGAGAGCTGACTGAGGAGGAAGTACATGGGAGTGTGGAGCAGAGTGTCCAGTCGGATGAGGTGGATCAGTATGATATTCCCCATCAAAGTCACTGAGAAGAGGCCTGCAGTGGTAACAAAGAGGACGGTGTTCATTTGGCCATATTGGAAAAAGCCAAGAAGTATAAATTCTGTTCCAAAAGTTTGATTTTCTGTCTTCATGTCTTAAATAAAAATAAAGCAGACAATACCTGAAAATTCAATGTAAACAACATTGAATGTCCTTCAAAAGAAAACAAAATGATTATTAAATGCAGTAGAATTTCCTTGAATCACTTTAGGTGACTATTTCTCCCCGTTTCTATACACTGAATCTGTGTCTGTTGAGCAATGGCCAATTTGAAAAAAAAAAATGATAAAGTTTTTTTTTTTTTTACTTCTTACAGAATAAAAATACTATCTGGAAATAAACATTTAGATGATTTGCCAACATGAATTTTTTCTCCCCTTTTAAATATCTTCAAGATGAGAGATTGGAGATGTGCTTACTTGGTATGAAAAAAAAAAAATCTTTCACTCCATTCATTTAAATAATTAAACCTGACTGTGATGTTCAAATATGGTAAAATATTCTTACAAAAAGAATTTCTTTCTCCATTTCTCAATTTTGAAATTATATTTGCTATAAAAAAAATTTTTTTTTATAGTTTGTAATAAATGTTATATTACCATTTGTATGTCAGGAATACTACAACTCTTATAAATGAATTGGTGGTTATTTTTATATCTGTAATTGTATGTGGAAATTTGTTGCCCAGGCAAAAAACAAATACGCAAGACCTTTAAGAAGGGCTGGAGAAAGAAACATTAAAATGTTACGTTAGCAATTATTAATCTAAGTTTAACTCAAGGAACATGTCAAGAATGGCATTTTGAATTTGACTTGGTCCTTTTATATTAATAGGGGAAATTTACATTTAAACTGCACCTGGATGAAATGTCAGTTAGTTAAATGTTATCACTTGCTCCACAGTTGAGATATGGAGTCAAAAGGTATTGATGCCCCATTTAAATTTGAAAGTTTTAGATAATTGTTATTACAAAGATTGCTCAACAAAGTTGAGAAATTAAAATTATTTTCAGTAAAAACTAGTCAGCTTTAATATAAAGTGTGACAAATAACAAAATTAATTGACAATACCAACTGTTGATTATAAAAAATAATATAAATACAATTCTAGCATATAGAATTCAATGATCTATCATAAAGTTTTATTTATTGTTGACCTGACTATACTTGGTCCAAGGTGCAGTCACTTATGCTAAGCCCCACATCAGCAAACCAAACCTAAGTCTAGTTTCTGCAAATGCCTTACCTTCCCAGAAGCCAAAATGTGAGTTAACCAATTAAGACTTGCCTGCTGAGCTTAACCTAGTTCAAAACATTCCATTAATCCCATCCTCATCACCAGAACTGTTAAAAACAAAATTTTTACAGAATTAAATTTGCGTAAGAACTCATAACCTGTAGTTGCTATTCATGAATGAGAAAGCTCTTGTCTGAGACTTCCCATTCATAAATTGCAAGTTAAACTTATGGGTTCATATACAAACCTAATCTTGTAGAAATTTTGTTTTTAACATATAGTCAGCCAAGCTGGTATAAACTAAGGCACATTTGACTATAAATAGTCATATCACTAAGTTATATAGGAAAGATACTACACACATTTCATATATTCTAAAAAGCTTTGATCCTATTGAACCGTCATTCTTCATTATAGGCCTTTCTCTAAAACAGCAAACACAGTGATATAAAATAATGATGGATGTTTGTATAATTCAGGAAAAAACAAAGACTTATTCTAACAACATTATGATTTTTTTGAATGTTCTAAGCCATGAAATAGAATATGACAAATAAAAATAACACAAAAAAGAAAAAAAAAATTCTATTTAAAAGCTTTTCTGTTTTTGAAAATCTAATAAATGAAAAACACTTAACTTGCTAAAAGTGTTCGATAAATTGTATAAATTATAATTTATAGTTAGCAACATTCTAATACATTATATTTTTAATATTCTTAAAATTTTTTCACCTTAATAACAATACTCAATGACAATAAAATATTATTTAAATATGGTTATCCAAAAAACTGGCTTATGTTTTAAAAAATATCAAATGCAAACACATGTAACTGAAAGGACAAAATAAATGTCATTGCAAGCTAGTTTGCTGTAAACCAATTGATGTAAATACAATCTAAATTTCAAGATAGGTTATATATTTCAGACCATGAACCAATTTTTTAATAAAAATCTGAAAGAAAATGATCAAGTTAAAAATAAAAATTAAAAAAAAATGTTGATCAGAGAATGAAGGGAGGAAATACAACACATAAAATTTTATGGATATAAATGTGATGAAATAGGGTGATAATTGGGCGTGATAGAAAAACAGGAAAGTAAGAACACAATAGCTGTAGAAGTTATAAGGAGTCTTGATCCTGGTGTAGTGATTTTAGCACTGAGCTGCTAACTGAAAGGCAGGCGGTAGTTGGAACCCACCAGCTGCTGAACAGGAGGAGAAAGATGTGGCCGTCTGCTCCTGTAAAGATTTACAGCCTTGGAAACCCTATGGGGCAGTTCTACTCTGTCCTATAAGGTCACTATGAGTTGCAATTGACTCCATGGCAGTGGGTTTATAGAAGTTATATAATTATTATATGACTATGTATCATCAATAAATTATATACTCTGCCCATTGCCATGGAGTCAATTCCAATTCATAGTGACCCCCGGGCAGAGCAGAACTGCCCCATAGGATTTCTAAAGCTACAGTCAGTACAGAAGGAGCCCTGTTTGTGCTGTGGTTATGTGTTTGGCTGATAACAGAAGAGTTGGTGGTGTGATCCTACTAGGTGCTTTGAGGGAAAAAGATGTGGCAGTCTGCTCCTATATGGTCACTATGAGTTGGAATCTACTGGATAAAAAAAAAAAAAGCAGTGGGTTAATCTTTATGGAAACAGGCTGCCACATCTTTCTCCCTTGAAGTTCCCGGTAGGTTCCAACCCCTGACCTTTAGGTTAAAACCCAGTGCTTAACAACTTTACAACCAGGGCTCCTTCAATAAAATATGTAGGGAAGTCTGTTCTTTTTGTGAATTTGATCGTCTGTTCTACATTTTCTCCCACTCTGTCCAGGATTTTCTGTTGTAATCCCAGTCAGAGCAGAACCCCGGAGACTATGGCCCCTGGAGATCCTTCTAACTCAGAACTGAAGCCACCCCCGAAGTTTACCTTTCAGCCAAAGGTAAGACAGGCCTGTAAAACAAACAGTATATGACATCAAATGGGCTACACCTGCCAAAAAACAGCGAGGAGAAGGCAGGAAGGGACAGGAAAACTGGACAAATGGAATGTGGGAAGGTGGGGTGGAAAGGGGGAGAGTGCTGACACAATAGGGGCTGCAGCCAATGCCATGAAAAAAATTGTGTATAAATTTTTGAATGACAAAGTAATATAAACATACACATGGAAGGAAAAATTTATTAAAAAAAAGAAAATGGGAACACTGGCAACAATTTCCAATCTATTGGAAGGCTCATTTCACCAGGTGGGGGTCGTTATTTTGATTTTGTAGTTTTTACCCCCAAAAATTTCATGTAAAGAATTATAAATCTAAACAAGAACCCAAATTAAATTCTTAGAACAAATAAAAAATTTTAATATCACAAATAAAATCCAATTTACCAAAAATTAATAAAAAAAATGAAAAGGGCTGACTAAGTGGAAAAAATATACAAATAAGTGATACATCAAAAATGAAATAGAAGGCTTAAAATAAAGAAATAATCCAAAAATATAAAAACCTAGTTAAACAAAATAACTTTATTAAATTATTAGGCCAAAAATGTTGTGAGCAACGTTATCAAATATGCAGTACCATAGTTTTGGTAAAACACGGTAGATCTTTTCAAAACTTGCTAATCATTTCTCACGACCTTTGATCATTTTCATACCTGTCGCAGTCGTTGAGTTAGGGCTGCTTACCAAAAGGTTTGCAGCTCGATTCCACCAGCGGCTCCTTGGAAGCCATACTGGGCAGTTCTACTCTGTCCTACAGGGTGGCTTTGAGTCAGAACAGACTTGATGGAAACCGCTTTTTTTTTTTTTAACTAAGAGTTTCATATTAGGAATTTTTCTTGTGTAATAAAAAAAAAAAATTTCTTTTTTTTTAATTTATAGAAATACACTAAACATACAGGAGAAATTTGAAATGAAGGGCACATGATGAAAATGGAGAAAGGAACTAAAAACATCAACTTGTTGAGATAATGTGCATGTATTCAAAATCAGTTATGAAAACTAGACAGTTACACATTATATACACACATATATACATATGCATATAAGCATATATATTTCACTAAAAATAAAACAATTTACAAAATATTTTAATACAACTGCATAAGTTTCTCAACAGGTGTTTGTATTGCTTGAAATACTTTACATAGTTTACAACCTTTCACCTTTCTAATAATATTCCTGAACATGACTATGTCCTAAGCATAATGCAAAGTGGTAAGGCAAAAATAAGAAAGAAATGTTTTTTCTACCCGAATCAAGACTACTAGTGATAGCTGCAGGGCCACGCTGCCCAGTAGGGGTTGCATTGGACCTTCAAACCTTAACCCTTATCTCACCTTACCAAGAAATGTCTCTCACCTTGCTCCTTTGTGATTGCCGCCCCAAGAAAATTTCAATTCAGTGTATGGTCAAATCAATCTCACATAACTTACCTTGATACTCATTTTTGCAGAAATCATTCAAATGTAATCTGAATAATTTGGGCAGCCCAGAAATCATGCAAATCAAGGAAATGAGTGTGCAAAAAAGAAAAAAAAATACAATTCACTCTACATAATTTATCAAATAAAACACATTCCTTTAAATAGTGTCCCTGAGATTAGTTTAATATTGGTCTTTTTGATATCAATTGTAGTAAAGTCTCCAAGGTATTGTAATATTTTAGGTTAAATTCAGACTAATTAGGGGCCTAAAACAGCTATTTGAGATTTGAATGGTTGTTGTTATGAAGGAGACTGCTCACATCCAGCGGGTCATGTTTTTAAAACTGAAGAACAAGCTACTGCATTGAAAAGCACATTCTTCTTCATTAGATGTGTAGACATCCACATTCTTTTCCAGATATAAAGTAATTAATTTTAAAACTTATTTCCGTTGAGATATATAGTGTCTCATATAGAGGTATGTTTCATTTTCCCAGGAAATTTTATTTGAAATAAAACATTAGGTCAGAAGCTGGGGAAGGGGTCTGCAAAATTAAACAGATTTCCCTGTCACCCCACTTGGGGATAGTGTTACATACTCACAGCAAGTCCGTCTTTCACAAAGTTTTAAGTTAAATTATATTGTTTGTTGGTTATATATATCAAAGAGTCACAGAGACAAACTGCATATATTATGAATAATTAAGCTACTTTATTTGGCACCTGTACGGGGTGGCAGAGAAATAGATTTGAAAAGGAACCCAAAACTGTAGAAACCTCTAATCTGAAACACATTTCAGGAACTGTTACCACACTACGAGTGTGCAAGATTGCCTTTGTTTTTTTTTTTTTTTTTGCTTCAGACAATAAGCCTTCAATCATTTACCATGAAAAATTTTAATAAAAAAAGAAATGTTCAAACTCATTTTCTCATCCTTATATGAGGTTTTCAACCTCTTGATAGACATGGGCTGACTGCCTAATCATGGTGGAATTCATATTTTGTTTCTCAGAGGCCTTCTGGGGGAACTAGGTCTCTAGCCCACAATTAAGCACATTGTAGAAATTGTAGGTGATATTTTATGAGGCCTAGTATCTACATTCTGGGGAGAAAAAAAAAAAGAACAAACAGTCAAGGCTCAAAATATATTTGTTCAAGTGAAAAACAAATCAAATAACTGATCTTAACTGAATGTTAAAAAAAGAAAAACCAGTTAACTCTATTTTACCTTTAAAATATGCGTGTAGATTTAGACTCCATGTAATTAGTAATTGACTAGTATTTACTTTGATTTTTTTCTGTACAAAATATTCATGCAATACTGAGAATTGTATAATGTAGGAGATATTATGTTAAATACTGCAATAATTTTATTCTCAAAATAAACAAGTTGGCTTGACCATAGAAGTAAGAGACTCAGCTTTCTGGAAGTCCACAGATCCAATATAAATGTTTCAGCCCCTAAGGTTTAAATGTCTCCAAGTTCATAGACAGGAATTTAGATTTTGGCATGATGCCCACTTAAATTTGTTCTATTTGAATGAGATATATTTAATCTGGAAAAATTAAAGTGAAGTGGGATTTTAACCAGCCAATTCTCTTACCTAATTCCATGGGATGACATAAGACAGCTGCTGTGCTCAAGTAGGAAACAGAAATGTGCAATAACGTAAGAAGAAAGGTGATGTAGGTCAGAGTTTAGAGAGAAAATACGTAGGTTAACTCTATCACACACAGAGATAGAAGTCACATCAGTAAGTTCTTATCTTCATTTTTCCTCAATTATAATTTATAACATAATTACTTCTTAATTTGAAATATTTTATCTCATTATTCTCTAAAACACCTTACAAAGAAACTCCAGTCGTCAAACTATCATTGATTCAGTCATAGGATAAAACATAAGCATTCTGGAAACCAAATCTCAGAGTCTAACTGAAGAATTGAGTCCTATGAATGGTCAACACTTGCCTCACTTTTGTTCACTGGTGGAAATAGACCTAGAATATCAAGGTGACATTTGTAAATTTTGAATAATGTGAAACTTGTGCAGTTTTTGGCACTCGATTTTAGAACCAGAAAATAAAAATGCAAATATAAAATCCATATGATCTTGGAAGGGGCCTGGACAGGTAAGAAGGTATTTCCTCTCTTGATTCAGGTATTAATTATTAACTTTCAAGTGTTACTGGTAATAGCATCTACCACTAATATTGTTTATTAAAAAGTAAATTAGTTAACACATGCAAACAACTTACAACATTGTCCAGCATGCTGCAAACACTCAACAAACAGCTTTAATGATGATTATTATTGATGCTGCTGTTTTTACTGCTTTTTTGATTATTATTTTACATAAACTAAGATTCAGGGATGGAAGCATCACCTGCACTGCTTTTCTCAAACACAGACACAAATCCTTTTAACAGCTTTCTACACCCCCGTGTTACATGGTTCTACTAAAAACTCAACAAACAAAAATAGAACAAACTCTCTGCACTGAGAATTACTTAAATAAACTCTATAAATATAGTTGCTCTCTCTGCTCAGGTTCAAAGACTCTCCCAACGACATGATCACTGTTGAGGGCTGACCTTCTTCCAGCCAGGGGCAGCCTTCCTACCTAATAGCCAACACAGGGCAGATGAATGTTTTTGCCACCACCTGAGAAGCACTGAGTCTATACACATGGGTGCTTGGGCCCAAATAGTGAACCAAGAGAGAATCATTAAGTCTCTTTTCCTCCAAATTTAAGCTCTTTAAATTCATACAAATAAGGAAAAAAAAAAGAAAGAAAAGATCATCCAATTTTTTTGGATCAAGCTTAATGAGAAGTAATTTAAAATAGATTTAAAGCAAACGTGTCATGAAGAAAACTAATCAAGTGAATCAATTTTTCCCATAGGCATAATTAAGAAGTCATTGACATCTTTTTTCCCTTAAAATCCAGGTCAATTTGAAGTTTGGTGTTGAAGAAATGTGAAGCTCAAAAGGGTAATAAGTAAGCAGAGAGAGAGAGAGATAAATAAATGAATGAACACATGCATGGATGGATGGATGGATGGATGGACAGGCATACAGAAAGACTGACATATGAATGAATGAATAGATGAATAAGTAGTTAAAGAGATAGCTATATCAACAAATCACTAAATAGATGGATAAATAGATAAACAGATAAATAATAACAATTTGGCTTTCCAGAACTGTATTTTTGTGTGTTGATCTGATATCCTGCCATTCTGTTGAATTTGTATATTAAATCTAATAGCTTCTTTTTGTTTTTTATTTGTATTGTATATTTGTGGGTGTGTGTATGTGAGAGAGAGAGAATTCCTTAGGATATTCTATGTATAAGATCTTGTCATCTTGAATAGGAAAAATTTTACTTCTTTCCAAATTCAAATGCCTTTAAAAAAAAATTTTAGCCTCACTTTTCTGTCTAGTATTTCCAGAAATATGTAGAATAAGTGTTATGAAATCAGGCATCCTTGTCTTGTTCCTGATGTTAGGGGAAAACTTGTAGTCTTTCACCAATGCGTGTGATGTTAGCTGTGGGTATTTCATAAATGTCCTTAATCAGATACATGTAGTTTCCTTACATTTCTAGTTTGTTGAATGATTTTATTATGAAAGGGTATTGGATTTTGTCAAATGATGTTTCTGCATTCATTAATCAAATCATTTTTCCTTCATTTTCTTAATTAATTGATATTTATGCTTAACAACTCTCGCATTTGTGGGATAAGTTCCACTGGGATGTGGTTTATAGTCTTTTCAATATGCTGCTATGTTTGGTTTGCTAGTATTTTGCTGCTGGATTTGGTTTGTTAGTACTCTGTTGGAGATTTGCATTCATATTCATAAGGGATATTGTGGGTTTTTTGGCTTTGGTATCAGGGTGATTATGTCATCGTAGAATCAGTTACAAAGTGTTCCCTACTATTTTCTTTTGCAAGAGTTTGAGAAAGATTAATGTTAATTTGTATTTGGTACTTTGTTATAATTTCCGTCTCCTTAAATTATTGTTGTTGTTTTTGCTAGGTGCCCTCGAGTCATTTCCGACTCATAGCCACCCTATGCACAACAAAAGGAAACACTGCCCGATCCTGTGCCATCCTCACGATCATTGTTATACGTGAGCCCATTGTTGCAGCCACCATGTCAGTCCATCTTGTTGAGGGCCTTCCTCTTTTTCACTGACCCTATTCTTTCCCAAGGATGATGTCCTTCTCCAGAGACTGATCCTTCCTGACAACATGCCCAAAGTATATGAGATGAAGTCTCACCATCCTTGCTTCTAAGGAGCATTCTGGCTGTACTTCTTCCAAGGCAGATTTGTTCCTTATTTTGGCATATCATGATATATTCAATATTCTTCACCAACAGATGCCAATTTTTCTTCAGTCTTCCTTACTCATCATCCAGCTTTCATTGCTTGGGTCAGGGGCACCTTAGTCTTCAAGGTGACGTCCTTGCTTTTTAACACTTTAAGGAGGTCTTTTGTAGATTTGCCCACTGCTGCTTCCATGGATGTTGATTGCTGAAACAAGTAAAATGAAATCCTTATTGTTTTAGGTTTTATATTTAGGTCTTTGATCCATTTTGAGTTAGTTTTTGTTTATGATGTGAAGTATGGGTCCTGATTCATTTTTTCTACAGATGGACATTCAGTTTTGCCAGTGTCATTTGTTAGAGACTGTCTTTTCCCAATTTAACAAAATTTGGTCCTTCGTCAAAAATCAGCGGCCCATAGCTGGATGGATTTACATCTGTGTTCTAAATTCTCTTCCATCGGTCTGTGTGTTTGTCATTGTACAAATACCAGTCTGTTTTGATTGCCATGCCTGTATAGTAGGTTCTAAGATTCAGTAGTGCGAGGCCTTCTTTCTACCTTGTTCTTCTTTAGTAGCACTTATCCAAGGCCTCTTTCCTTTTCACATTGGGTTGGTGATTAGTGTTTCCATCTCATTAAAGAATGCTGTTGCAATTTGGATCGGTCTTGCATTATATTTGTAGATCACTTCAGGTAGTACTGACATTTTTATGGTGTTGACTCTTCCTATCCATGAGCATTTTTTTTCTTCCAATTATATAGGTCTCTTGGTTTCTTGCAGTAGCGTTTTGTAGTTTTCTTTGTATAGGTCTTTTATATCCCTGGTTAGATTTATTCCCAAGTATTTTATCATTTGGGGGGTTATTATAAATGGCATTCTTTTTGTGATTTACTTTTTGAAGTTCTCTTTGTTGATGTAGAGGAATCCAACTGATTTTTTATATGTTGATGTTGTACCCTGCTACTTTGCTGAATCCTTCTATTAGTTCCAGTAGTTTTTTTTGTGGAATCCTTGGAGTTTTCTATGTATAGGTTCATTTCATCTGTGTATAGGGAAAATTTTGCTTCTTCTTTCCAATTTGGATGTCCTTTATTTCTTTCTCTTACTAGATTTCTTTAGTTAAGACTTTCAGTGCAATGACATTTTGGTTAGCAGCCGAGCACTTAACCAATGCACCACCAGGCCTCCTCTATGTCGTTACCTTGAAATTTACCATTATCTTCCTAAGTTTAAAACAGTCTTTTATTTACTGATATCGCTTTGGCTTCCTCTCCATATGAAAGTTCTATAACTACACCATTCATTCCCTCTTTTTTGTTTTGATGTCATCGTTTACATATTGATGTCTTTGGTTCCCTGTTTTTAGCCTTTTAGCTTTGTTTTATTTTTTAAATTCTTTATTTGGGTTGGTATCTGGGTGGTCTGTCCTGCATCCAAATATCAGATTATTGTTTAATGTTTTTGGTTCTCTATTCGAAGGACTCTCTTTAATATTTCTTATAAGTTTGGTCTGGTTTTTACAAATTCCCTTAATTTCTGCTTATCTGGAAATATTCTAATGTTGCCATTGTATATGAGAGACAGTTTTACTGAATATAGAATTGCTGACTGGGTTTTTTTTGTTTTTTTTTGCTTTCGACCTTTTATATAGGTCTTCCCACTGTCTTCTTGCCTACGTAGTTTTAGCTACATAGCTGGAGATTAGTTTTATTGGTTCCCCTTTGTAGATAGGTGACTTTATTTTTCCTTAGCTGATCTCAGGATTCTTTGTTTGTCTTTGGTCCTTTTTATTTGCATGTTTGTTTATAAGTCTTGGTGACTGTCTTTGGGCTCTATCCTGTATGGGGTTCATTGCGCTTCTTGGATGAGTATCTTCTTGTCTTTCATGATGATAGATAGCGAAGTTTTCTGCCAGGATTACTTTGACAATTGTCTCTGTGTTTTGCATTGTACCCCCGCCCCATCCATTGGATCTCTTATCATATGCAAGTTTTTCCTCTTGATAGTGTCCCACATGATTATTAGGATTTCTTCATTCTTTTTTCCGATTTTTCCTCAAACAAAGTGGTATCAAGGGACTTTTCTTTAATTTCACTAATCTGTCTTCCATTGCTTCAATTCTGGTCCTATATCCTTCTTTTAGTTGTCTGTTTCTGAAATTTTATTCTTAATCTTTTGGCTTTCTAGTTGATGTTTTTGTATGGTTTCTAGTTGTTTCGTTTTTATATTGTTTTCCTGAATTCTTTATCGCTTTTATGAGTTGTAAACAACTTGACAACAATGGGTTTTTTGTTTGTTTGTTGCTTTCTTTCATTTTGTCAGTGCCTTCCTCGATTTTGTCTATATTTTTCTTGGTTTTGCCTGTGTTTTCACAGGCTGTTTCTTACCCCCGGCAGTTTTTTTGTTCTTTATTTCAGTCACTTGCTGACTCCATCCTGTCCTGCTTCTTTTTGTGATTTGATATTGTCTGTTGTTTCCGAAGCATCAAGAAATTATTATATCTATTTATTTACTGTGTGTTTGTTGAACCCTGAAATTTTGTTTTGTTTTGATATATCCAAGTAGGCTGGGCCTGTGTTTTGCTCTGGTCTCTAATTTTGCCATTTTGATGCTCTCACTACCTTTCTCAGGGTTGGTGGAGGAATGGCTGCATGTGTGAGTGTGGGTCTCTCGTGGGGCTGTTGAGGATATAGGTGGTGTTTCTGTTGAGGTGGTGTGTTTGTCTGTCCAGCTGGACCCTGGCTGTGGGTGCAGTGGGTGATCTTCCTAGTTGTGGGGTTGGGTGCTGTGTGTGTGCTCTGCTGATAGCAGGGTGGTTGGGTTTGGGGTATCTGGGTTGTTGGTCCCCAGATGAGTTGTCTGGAAACTCTCATCAATGGTTCCAGGTGAGCAGGGTTATGTGGGGATGTTTAGAATTAGAATATAGAATACAGAAGAATATACAATATACATTATAGAAGAATATACACAGTAGACTATACAACACAGAATATAGATTATACAAGAGCATATAATACAGAATTTAGAATATAGAAAGTAGAATGTAGAATACACAATATAAAATGTAGAATAAAGACTATAGAATACAGATTATAAAATATAGAAAATTATGGAATGTAGAATGTAAAATATAGAAGAATACACTATATTCTATTTTCAAAGTTCTTTTACATTCTGGATTCTATCTTCAGTGTTCTATGTTCCATATTCTATGTTTCAAATTCTCTATTTTCTATAATCTATGTTCTTCTATATTCTATATATTTGTATATTCTATATTCCATACTCTGCATTCTATATTTGATGTTCTACGTTCTATATTTTTCTACATACAATATTCTTCTATATTCTATATTTCATATTCCATATTCTACATTGTATATTTTAAATTCTTCCATATTCTATGCTCTATATTCTGTATTCTACATTCTAAATTCTGTATTCTATGTTCTTCCATATTCTTCTATATTCTATATACTATATTTTTCTGTATTCTATATTCCATAGTCTACATTCTTCCTTCTATATTCTACATTCTTCTATATTCTGTATTCTATATTCTTCATAGTGTATATTTTGTTTTATTCTATATTCTTATTCCATTATCTTCTATATTCTATATAATCTATATTCTTCTATATTGTGTTCTTTATGCTTTATTTATATTCTATATTTTGTATTCTACATTCTATATTCTTCTATATTCTATATTTTCTATATTCTATATTCCATCCTGTGTTCTATATTCAATGTTCTTTTTCTATATTCTATAATTTTCTGTATTCTATATTCTACATTCTATATTCTTCCATAGTCTGTATCATATATTGTTCTATATTGTATATTCTGTATTTTGCATTCTACATTCTATATTCCATAATCTTCTATATTGTATAATGTATATTCTCTATATTATGTATTTTTATTCTATATTTTATATTCTGTATTCTACATTCTATTTTCTATATTCCATTGATTGTATTCTATATTCATTTTTCTCTATAGTCTACATTTTTAATAATTTTCTGTATTCTATATTCCATATTGCATATTATGTATATTCTATTCTACATTCTATATTCTCTTATAGTCTATCTTCTATATTTAATTCTACATTCTATATTCCAGAATCTTCAATATTCTATAATCTATATTCTTCTATATTCTATGTTCTTTATTCTATATTTTATATTCTATATTTTGTATTCTACTTTGTACATACTCTATTCTATATTTATCTCTATTTTATATTTTTCTATATTCTCTATTCCATACCCTGTATTCTATATCACATATTCTATATTCTGTGTTCTATATTCTATGTTCTATATTCAATATTTTTTATATACTACATTCTTTTGTATTCTATATTCCATATTCTATATTCTACATTCTGCATTCTATATTCTATAGTCTTCTATGTTCTGTATTCTATACTCTTCTACATTCTTATTCTACATTCTATATTCTTCTCTTATAATCTATATTCTTCTATCTGCTATCTTCTATATTGTATATTCTAAATTGTGTATTAAATATTCTACAGTCTACATTCTATATTCTAAATTTTGTAATATTCTTTTTCTTCTCTATACTCAATTCCACATTCTACGTTCTCTATTCTACATTCTATATTCCATTTTCTTCTATATTCTACATGTTCTATTCTAAATTTTTCTGAATTCTATATTCTTCTATATTCTATATTTTTTAGTGTTTATTCTACCTTCTAATCTCTATATTCTATATTCTTCTGTAATCTAATATTCTCTTGTATTCTCTATTCCATATTCTCTATTCTACATTCTATATTCTTCTATAGTCTGTAATCTATATTCTTCTACTTTCTTTCTTCTATATTCTTCAACAGTGTATATCCGATACCTTATATTCCATATTTGTCCATGTTCTATTTTCTTCTACGTTCTATCTTCTATTTTCTGTAGTCTGTCATCTATATTCTGTATTCTTCTATATTCTGCATTCTATATCCTGTATCTTCTATATTCTAAATTTTTGCTCTAGATTTTCCTATATTCCATATTCTGTTTTTCAGTTTTCTATATTCTTCTATAATTATACTCTGCATTCTTCTATTGTCCATATTCCATATTCTTCTATACTCTATATTCTTTTTTCTTTTATATTCTGCATTGTATTTTCTATGTCCTATGTTCTTCTATATAGTATATTCCTTTATATTCTATGTTCTACATTCTAAATTCTTCTATATTCTATATTCTGTATTTTATATTCTACATTCTAAATTCTATATTCTCCTATGTTCTATATTCTTTTATATTCTCTTTCTATATTTTTACATATTCTAGGTTCTATATATCATACTCTGTATTCTATATTGTATATTCAAAGTTCTATGTTCTATATTCTTTATTTTTATATATAGTATATTTTTCTGTGTAGTATATTCTATGTTCCATATTCTACATTCTGTATTCTTTTATATTTTACATTCTACATTCCATAATTCTCTGTATTCTACAATCTGTATTCTATAGTCTTTATTCTATATTTTATATTCTGTAGTCTACATTCTATATTCTAAATTCTGTATTCTGTTCTTCAGTAATCTATATTCTTTCTTGTATAGTAGTCTACTGTGTACATTCTTCTATAATGTATATTCTGTATTCTATATCCTAATTCTTCTATATTCTCCATTCCATATTCTGTATTCTTCAATATTCTGTATTCTACATTCTACTATATTCTTTTTCTTGTGTTTTCCATACCCTCGTATATTCTATATTCTTCTATATTCTGTATTCTATGTTCTCCTATATTCTATATTTCACATTGTACATTCTATATTCCATTATTTTCTATATTGTATGATTTATAATCTTCTATATTCTATACTTTCCTGTATTCTTCATTGTATACTTTGCATTGTATAATCTGTATTCTACATTGTACATTTTATATTCTTCTCCATTCTATATTCTAAATTTATACTCTATTTTCTTTTATATTCTGTATTCTTTATGCTATATTCTTCTATAATGTATATTTTATATTCTTCTTTATTCCAAATCCTCTATACACTATATTGTTCTGTTTACAAAGTTCTTTTATATTCTGTATTCTATCTTCAGTGTTCTATGTTCCATATTCTATATTCTATATTTTAAATTCTCTATATTCTACAATCTATGTTCTTCTATATTCTATATTTTTGTATATTCTATATTCCATACTCTGTATTCTATATTTAATGTTCTATATTCTGTTTTGCCACATACACTATTCTTCTATATTCTATATTTCATATTCTACATTCCACATTGTATATTTTAAATTCTTCCATATTCTATGCTCTGTGTTCTATATTATACATTCTAAATTCTATATTCTTCCATATACTTCTAGTCTATATTTTTCTATATATTTTTTGTATTCTCTATTCCATATTCTATATTCTTCCTTCCATATTTTATATTCTACTATGTTCTGTATTCTATATTCTTCTATATTGTATATTCTGTATTTTAAATTCTATATTCTATATTCCATTATCTTCTATATTCTATATTCTTCTATAGTCTGTGTTCTTTACCCTTTATTTTATATTTTGTATTCTACATTCTATATTTTTCTATACTCTATATTTTCTATATTACATATTCCATACTCTGTGTTCTATATTCAATGTTCTTTTTCTATATTTTTCTATACAATTTTCTGTATTCTATATTCTTCATTCTTTACTCTATATTCTTCTATAGTCTGTATCATATATTTTTCTATATTGTAAATTCTGTATTTTACATTCTACATTCCATAATCTTCTATATTGTATAATGTATATTCTCTATATTATGTATTTTTTCTATATTTTATATTCTGTATTCTACATTCTGTATTCTAAATTCTATATTTTTCTATATTCCATTGTCTATATTCTATATTCAATGTTGTTTTCTATATTCTATATTTTTTATAATTTTCTGTATTCTATATTCCATATTGCATATTCTGTAAACTATATTCTACATTCTATATTTTCTTATATTCCATCTTCTATATTCTATATTTAATTCTATATTCGAGAATATTCTATATTCTTCTGTATTCCATGTTCTTTATTCTACTTTGTACGTACTCTATTCTACATTCTAAGTCTATTCTATATTCTCTATTCCATACTCTGTATTCTATATTCCATGTTCTATATTCTATATTTTTTATATCCTATATTCTTCTGTATTCTACATTCTATATTCCATATGCTATATTCTACATTCTGCATTTTATATTCTTCTATGTTCTGTATTCTATACTCTTCTACAGTCTATATTCTTCTGTTGTAATCTATATTCTTATACCTGCTATATTCCATATTGTACATTCTAAATTCTATATTCAATATTCTAGTCTACATTCTATATTCTCAATTTTTCAATATGCTTTATTCTTTTCTATTCCCTATCCCATATTCTATGTTCTCCATTCTCCATTCCATTTTCTTCTATATTCTATATTCTACATTTTATATTCTAATTTTTTTCTGAATTCTATATTTTTTATGTATATTCTACCTTCTAATCTCTATTCTTCTGTAATCTATTCTCTTGTATTCTCTATTCTACATTCTACATTCTTCTATATTTTGTCATCTGTATTTTACTACTTTATTCTCTATTCTTCAATACTGTATATTCTATACCCTATATTCCGTTTGTCAATATTCTATTTTCTTCTACATTCTATCTTCTATCTTCTGTAGTCTGTCATCTATATTCTTTATCCTTCTATATTCTGCATTCTATATCCTATATCTTCTAAATTTATGCTCTATGTTTTCCTATATTCTGTATTCTATATTTTTCAATATTCTACATTCTTCTATAATTATATTCTACATTCTCCTATTTTCCATATTCCTTATTCTTCTATACTCTATATTTTTCTATATTCTTTTTTCTTTTATGTTCTGTATTGTATCTTCTATGTTCTTCTATATACTATATTCCTCTATATTCTATAGTCCATATTCTATATTCTACGTTCTAAATTCTTCTATATTCTATATTTTATACTCTACGTTCTAAATTCTTTTATATTCTATTTCTATATTCTTCCATAATCTAGGTTCTATATTCCATTCTCTGTATTTTATATTGTATATTTAAAGTTCTATGTTCTATATTGTTTATCTTTCTATATACTGTTTTTCTGTATGGTATATCCTATGTTCCATATTCTGTATTCTATATCCTATATTCTACATTCTGTATTCTTCTATAGTATGCATTCTATATTCTTCTATATTTTACATTCTACATTTCATAATTTTCTATATTCTATAATCCGTAACCAATACTCTTCATTTTATATTTTATATTCTGTATTCTACATTCTATTTTCTATATTCCAAATTCTGTATTCTATGTTCTTCTATAATCTATATTCTGTATCGTATAGTCCTGTAGGGTAGCCCGCATGCACGAACAGGCCCGAATAGCGGAGCCCCGCAGGTATGGCGAAGCCCCGCAGGTAAGGCGAAGCCCGAAAGGAGAGTCCCGCAGGCAACAATAGTCTCAAAAGGAGAGCCCCGCAGGCATGAACAGGCCCGAACAGAGAGTCCCGCAGGGAAGAATAGGCCCGAACGGAGAGTTCTGCAGGCAAGTATACGCCCAAATGGAGAGTCCCGCAGGCAAGAATAGGCCCTAACGGAGAGTCCCGCAGGCAAGAATATCCCCTAATAGAGAAGCCCCACAGGCAAGAACAGGCCCAAATAGCGGAGCCCCGCACGCAGAAAAAGGCCTGAATAACGGAGCTCCACAGGCACTAAGAGGCCCGAATAGAGGAGCCCTGCAGACAAGAGGAAGCCTGAAAGGAGAGTCCCGCGGGCAAGAATAGGCCTGAATAGAGGAGCCCCGCAGGCAAGAATAGGCCCAAACTGGAGCCCGGCAGGCAAGAAAAGGCCCTTACACAGTCCCGCGGGCAAGAATAGGCCTGAAGAGAGGAGCCCCGCAGGCAAGAATAGGCCCAAACAGAGTTCCACAAGCAAGAATAGGCCCGAATAGGGTAGCCTGGAGTCGAGAATAGGCCCCAACGGAGAGTCCCGCAGGGGGGAACAGGCCCGAAAGGAGAGTCTGGCAGCCGAGAAAAGGCTCGAACAGAGATTCCCACAGGCCAGAATAGAGGAGCCCTGTAGGCAAGAATAGGCCTGAACAGGGCCCCGAAGGCAAAAATAGACCTGAACGGAGAGTCCAGCAGGAAAGAACAGGCCCAAACGGAGAGTGCTACAGGCAAGAATAGGCCAGAACAGAGATTTCTGTAGCCAAGAATAGGCCCCAACAGAATCCGGAAGGCAAGAACATGCCCTGATAGAGGAGTCCCGCACTTACCAACACGCCGAATAGCGGAACCCGCCACACAGGATCACGCACAAATACCGGAGCCCCGCAGGCACGTACACGCCCGAATAACGGGGCCCGCAGGCTCAAACAGGCCCGAATAATGGAAGCCCGCAGGCTCAAACAGGCCCGAATAACGGAGGCCCACAGGCTCAAATAGGCCCGAATAACGGAGGCCCGCAGGCTCAAACAGGCCCGAATAACGGAAGCCCGCAGGCTCAAACAGGCCCGAATAACGGAGGCCCGCAGGCATGGTCACGCCCGAATAACGGAAGCCCACAGGCTCAAACAGGCCCGAATAACGGAGGCCCGCAGGCTCAAATAGGCCTGAATAACGGAGCTCCGTAGGCACGAACAGGCCCGAATAGAAGAGCCCCGCAGGCAAGAGGAGGAAGGAAAGGATGCTCCCGCAGGCAAGATTAGGCCCGAAGAGAGAGTTCTGCAGGTAAGAATAGGCCCGAACGGAGATTCCCACAGACCAGGTTAGAGGAGCCCTGTAGGCAAGAATAGGCCTGAACAGGGTCCCGCAGGCAAAAATAGACCTGAACGGAGAGTCCCGCAGGAAAGAATAGGCCAGAACGGAGATTTCTGTAGCCAAGAATAGGCCCCAACAGAATCCGGAAGGCAAGAACAGGCCCGAATAGAGGAGCCCCGCACACAAGAACAGGCCGGAACAGAGTCCCGCAGGCAAGAATAGTCCCAAACAGAGATTGCTGTAGCCAAGAATAGGCCCGAACAGAGTCCGGAAGGCAAGAACAGGCCCGAATAGCGGACCCGCCACACAAGAACACACACGAATATCGGAGCTCCGCAGGCACAGCAGGCCCGAATAGAAGAGCCCCGCAGGCAAGAGGAGGAGAAAGGATGCTCCCGCAGGCAAGATTAGGCCCGAATGGAGGTTCCGCAGGCAAGAATACGCCTGAAGGGAGAGTCTCGCAGGCAAAAACAGGCCCTAACGGAGAGTCCTGCAGGCAAGAATAGGCCTGAACGAATGATCCCACAGGCAAGAATAGGACCGAACAGAGTGTCCCATAGGCATGAATGGGCCCTAACAGAAGGTCCTGCAGGCGAGAATAGGCCGGAAGGGAGAGTCCCGCAGGCCACGATAGGCCCGAACAGAGATACCCGAATGCAAGAATAGGCCCAAATACAGGAGCCCCGCAAGCAAGAATAGGCCCTAAGGGAGAGTCCCGCAGGGGAGAACAGGCCTGAACGGAGAATCCCACAGGCAAGAGGCCAGAATAGAGGAGCCCTGTAGGCAAGAATAGGCCTGAACAGGGTCCTGCAGGCAAGAATATAGAATGTTGAATACAGTATAAAGAATATGGAATATAGAATACACAAAAATATAGTACATGTAAATATATAGAAAATAGAAGATTGAATATAAAAAATATAGAATATAGAAAAATTTCAAATGTTTAATATAGAATGTAGAATATAGAAGAATTTAAAATGTAGACTACAATATGGAATATAGAATACAGAAGAATATAGTATAGAGAAATATAGAATATAGAACATCGAATAGAGAATAGAGAGTATGGTATATAGGATATAGGAAAATATAGAATATAGAAGAACATAGAATTTAGAATGTGGAATATAGAATATAGAAGAATTTAGAATATAGAATATGGAATATAGAAGGAAGTAGTACATAGAAGAAAACTGAACATAGAACACAGAACACAGAAGATAGAATACAGAATGTAAAAGAATATAGAAAATAGTAGAATATAGAATATACAAGAATATGGAATACAGAAGAATATAAACAAGAATATAGATTATAGAATATACATTACGGAAGAATATAGAATACAGAATATAGAAGAATATTGAATATAAATTTAGAATATAGAAGAATATAGAATATAGAAGGCTATAGAAAATACAAGAAAAAGAATATAGTAGAATGTAGAATACACAATATGGAAGAATAGAGAATATAGAAGAATTAGAATATAGAATACAGAAGAATATAAAAAAATTATAGAATATACATTATAGAAGAATATACGCAGTAGAAGACTATACAATACAGAATATAGATTATACAAGAACATGTAATACAGAATTTAGAATATAGAAAGTAGAATACAGAAAATAGAATATAAAATATAGAATAAAGACTATAGCATACAGATTATAAAATATAGAAAATTATGGAATGTAGAATGTAAAATATAGAATACACTATATTCTTCTATTTTCAAAGTTCTTTTGTATTCTGTGTTCTATCTTCAGTGTTCTGTGTTTCATATTCTATATTTTAAATTCTCTATTTTTTATATTGTATAATCTATGTTCTTCTATATACTATATTTTTGTATATTCTATATCCCATACTCCGTATTCTATATTCTATATTTTTCTACATACAATATTCTTCTATATTCCATATTCTATATTCTACATTGTATATTTTAAATTCTTCCATATTCTATGTTCTGTATTCTACATTCTAAATTCTTTTCCTTCCATATTCTATATTTTTCTATATACTATAATTTTCTGTATTCTACATTCCATATTCTACATTCTTCCTTCTATATTCTATATTATTCTATATTCTGAATTCTATATTCTTCTATGTTGTAGATTCTGTATTTTACATTCTATATTCTATATTCCATTATTTCTATATTCTATAATCTATATTCTTCTATATTCTGTGTTCTTTATGCTTTATTTCATATTCTATATTTTGTATTCTACGTTGTATATTCTTCTATATTTTATTTTTTCCAAATTCTATGTTCCATACTCTGTGTTCTATATTCAATGTTCTTTTTCTATATTCTATATTTTTCTGTATAATTTTCTGTATTCTATATTCTACCTTCTATATTCTTCTATAGTCTGTACCATATGTTGTTCTATATTGTATATTCTGTATTTTACATTCTACATTCTATATTCCATAATCTTCTATATTCTAGAATGTATATTCTCTATATTATGTATTTTTTAGTCTATATTTTATATTCTGTATTCTACCTTCTATATTTTAAATTCTATATTTTTCTATATTCCATTGTCTGTATTCTATATTCAATGTTTTTTCCTATAGTCTATATTTTTTAATAATTTTCAGTATTCTATATTCCATATTGTATATTCTGTAAGCTATATTCTACATTCTATATTCTCTTATATTCCATCTTCTATTAAAAAAAATTTTTTTTATTCTATATTCCAGAATCTTCTATATTCTGTAATGTATATTCTTCTATATTCTGTTCTTTCTTCTATATTTTATATTCTGTATTGTACTTTGTACATACTCTATTCTATATTCTGTACTTTTCTATATTCTCTATTAATACCCTGTATTGTATATTCCATATTCTATATTCCAAATTCTTCTATATTCCATATTCCACATTCTAAATTCTATGTTCTTCTATATTCTATATTTTCCTATATCCTATATTTCATACTCTATTCTATATTCGATGTTCTATGTTGTATATTCTATATTTTTCTCTATACTATATTTTTCTGTATTCTATATCCCATATTGTATATTCTACATTCTATATTCTAAAATCTTCTATATTCTACATTCTGTATTCTATATTCTTCTATATTCTATGTTCTATATTCAATCTTCCATTTTCTATATTTTTACATATACTATGTTTTTGTGTATTCTGTATTCCATATTCTTGATACTATAGTCAACATTCTATGTTCTTCTATATTCCGTATTCCATATTCTCCTACATTCTATATTTTACATTCTACATTCTATATTCCATAATCTTCTGTATTGTATAATTTACAATCTTTTATATTCTGTAATCTATATTCTCCTATATTCTTCATTCTATACTTTGCATTCTGTAATCTGTATTCCACATTGTACATTTTATATTCTTCTGTATTCTATATTCTAAACATATATTCTATGTTCTTCTATATTCTGTTATCTATGCTATATTCTTCTATAATGTATATTCTATATCCTTATTTATTCCAAATCCTCTATACACTATATTCTTCTATTTTCAAAGTTCTTTTATATTCTGTATTCTATCTTCAGTGTTCTATGTTCCATATTCTATATTTGAAATTCTTTACATTCTATAATCTACGTTCTTCTGTATTCTATATTTTTTATATTCTATATTCCATACTCTATTCGATGTTCTATATTCTGTATTTTTCTGCATACAATATTCCTCTATGTTCTATATTGCACATTTCATATTCCATATTCTACTTTGTGCATTGTGTATTTTAAATTCTTCCATATTCTATGTTCTATATTTTTCTACATACTATATTTTTCTGTATTCTATATTCCATATTCTTCATTCTTCCTTCTATATTCATCTATATTCTGTACTCTATATTCTTCTATATTGTATATTCTGCATTTTATATTCTATATTCCATTATCTTCTATATTCTTTAATCTATATTCTTCTATATTCTGTGTTCTTTATGCTTTATTTCATATTCTATATTTTGTATTCTACATTCTATATTCTTCTATATTCTATATTCCATACTCCGTGTTGCATATTCAGTGTTCTTTTTCTGTATTCTATACTTTTCTATATAATTTTCTGTATTCTGTATTCTTCCATAGTCTGTATCATATATTCTTCTATATTGTATATTCTGTATTTTACATTCTACGTTCTACATTCCATAATCTTCTATATTCTGTAATGTTTATTCTATACATTATGTATATTTTTATTCTGTTCTATATTCTATATTATTCTATATTCCATTGTCTGTATTCTATATTCAATTTTTTTCTGTAGTCTATATATTTTATAATTTTCTGTATTCTATATTCCATATTCTGTATACTATATTCTGCATTCTATATTCTCTTATATTCCATCCCGCATATTCTATATTTAATTCTACATTCTATATTCCAGAATCTTCTATATTCTATAATCTATATTTCTTTATATTCTATGTTCTATATTTTATACTCTGAATTCTACTTTGTACATACTCTATTCTATAGTCTATATTTATCTCTATTCCATATTTTTTCTATTTCTCTATTTCATGCTCTGTATTCTATATTCCATATTCAATGTTCTATATTCTATATTTTTATATACTATATTCTTCTATATTCTACATTCTATATTCCTTATTCTATATTCTACATTCTGCATTCTATATTCTTCTATGTTCTGCATTCTATACTCTTCTACATTCTTATTCTATATTCTTCACTTATAATCTACATTCTTCTATCTACTATATTCTATATTGTACATTCTAAATTCTATATTCAATATTCTACAGTCTGCATTCTATATTTTAAATTTTTCAATATTCTTTATTCTTCTCTATACTCTATTCCATATTCCATGTTCTCCATTCTAAATTTTATATTCTATTTTCTTCTATATTCTACATTTTATGTTCTAAATTTTTCTGAATTCTTCTATCTTTTATATTTTTATTGTATATTCTACCTTCTAATCTCTATATTCTTCTATAATCTAATATTCTCTTGTATAGTCTATTCCGTATTCTCTATTCTACATTCTTCTATGTTCTATATTCTTTTATATTCTATTTCTATATTTTTCTCTAGTCTAGGTTGTCTATTCCATATTCTGTATTCTATACTGTATATTCTATGTTCTGTATTCTAAAATCTTCCATATTCTACATTCTGTATTCTAAATTCTACATTGTGTATTCTTCTAGATTCTGTATTCTAGATTTTTCTATATTCTATGTTCTATATTCTATCTTCTATTTTCTATATTTTACATACACTATATTTTTGTGTATTCTATATTCCATATTCTAGATACTATATTCAACATTCCATATTCTTGTATATTCTGTATTCCATTTTCTCCTATATTCTACATTTTACATTCTACATTGTATTTTCCATAATCATGTATATTGTGTAATTTATAGTCTATATTCTGTAATTTATATTCTCCTATATTCTTCATTCTATAGTTTGCATTCTATAATCGCTATTCTACATTGTACATTTTATATTCTTCTGTATTCTATGTTCTGAATTTATCTTCTATTTTCTTCTCTATTCTGTATTCTTTATGCTATGTTCTTCTATAACGTATATTCTATACTCTTCTTTATTCCAAATTCTCTATACACTATATCCTTCTATTTTCAAAGTTCTTTTATATTCTGTATTGTATACTCAGTGTTCTATGTATCATACTCTATATTTTAAAGTCTCTGTATTCTATGATCTGTGTTCTTGGATGTTTTTCTACATTCTGTATTTTTGTATATTCTATATTCCATACTCTGTATTCTATATTCGATGTTCTATATTCTATATTTTTCTTCATACAATATTCTTCTATATTCTATATTGCATATTTTGTATTACATATTATATATTCTACATTCTTTATTTTAAATTCATCTATATTCTGTATTCTATAGTCTATGTTCTTCCATGTTTTATCTTTTTATATACTATATATTTCTGTATTCCATATTCTACATTTGTCCTATATTCTATATTCTTCTATATTCTGTTTTCCTCTATATTGTGAATTCTGTACTTTACAATCTATATTCTATTGTCTTCTATATTCTATAAAATATATTTTATGTTCTGCGTCATTTATACTTTATTTCCTAATCTATGTTTTTTATTCTACATTATATATTCTATGTTCAATAATCTATATTCTTCTATATTCTGTATTTCCTGTATTCTCTATTCCATACTGTGTTCTATATTGAATGTTAATTTTCTATATGTGGCAAACAGGTCATCCGTGTCCCCACATCCATAAACCACTGGACTGCTGGGGCCCAGGCTGCCATGATTTTGGCCTTGCCTTCGGAGCCCGGCCACATACGCAGCTTTTGACCGGAGGCGGGGATGGGTAGAAAGCAAAAATTTGGAAAATCGCAGTGTCTCCTCGATTTTCCTGGCATTGTCTTTTTGAGCGGAATGCTTTTTTTCCTAGTAGGATGAGGCACTGAAGGAAAAGGCAGGATTATGTGTGCAGGAAAGGTGTGTGCTGAGAGGGTGACGACGTTGAGACCAGGTTGGGATCTTTCGTCCCAGGAAAGGCCCCTGGCAGTTGTGGGTCAATGTTCTCTGCCCTTCCCGTTGGGGGGGGGCGGTTTCACCATACAAAGCAGCAGAGGAATTATTACTCGCCTGAGAACTTGCATCTGCCCACAAGCTACAACTGGCCACGGTCCACCCTACTTTATTCCTCATGTCAATCAACAAGAGCTAAGACATTCCAGAGAGACTACCTGCTATTGTCTGCCCATGGGAAAGTGGTACAGCCAGAAGCCTCCTCTGTTTCATCTCCAGGCTCTCTCTCAGGCCCCTCGTACCTGTGATGTGTCTCAGAGGTAGAATGAAGAGATTTCTCTGAATGACCACATACAGAGAGGGGCCATAGATGCTGAGGAAGGGCACCTTGAATACTGATATTCTAGCATAAGTGGAACAGAGATACTTCCCTGCTATCCTAGTGTGTCGAACCTGTCCACATCAACGGTTACCTACTGTGAAGATATTCCCTGAGTGCCCTTCATTTTGTGGCCAAAGACAGAAGGGGCCGTTCTGTATCCATGGGTGAAATGGAGGGCTCTGCGGAACCGGCGGGGTAGGCCGGACCTCCCCTACTGGCTCAGTGTTTGTAACCCGTCCCCGTCAGAAGTTCTCCCCAGCCTTCCGGTGGCTGTCTCCATGCTGATTAGGAAAAAAACCTTACACCCCGCACTCAGCCTTTACCTGGCCTACCTGGCCTCTTTACCCTCATCTAGACTGCTGTGTGGATGAAAGAAAGGATGTTGGCCAGTGACCACGTGTCCTCATTGCCTTTGAAGGATTACGCTCCTTGCCTGGGCAGAAGACAGCCAAGGTCAGCCTGAGCCTAGACACCTAGTGACCTGTGACACTGCGACCAGTGATAGATGTTGATTTCCACGCTCACGAATCCTCAGGTGGCGGATTCACAGTGGTCAGAGGAGAACTATAAGTAGAGATCACACACTCACGAGGGCACGGGCCAAAGGTCAGGGAAAATAGCTGAGGTCCTGGAGCTCTAGCAGAGCCAGCCTAGGGCCAAGGCCTCCCTCTTGTACGTGGCAAAGTAGTGAACCATAGGCTGCCATCCACAGACCCTGGACTGCTGGGGCCCTGGACGCCTGAATTTCGGTGTTCTTTTCAGAGAAGTGATACACATGCAGTGTGCCACCAGAGGTTGTGTACCAGCAGAGGGCAAAATCTTGAAAATGGGGGCTTCAGTTGACTTTCCCTGTGCTCTCCTTTGGCTGAGTGACATCCTGTGTTTCCTAACAGGAGAACGCATTCGTGGAGAGAGGCGGATTCCATGTGTGCAGGCAAAGTGTGTGCTGAGATGATGAGTCGCTGGAGACCAGGGTGGACTCTTCAGACCGAGGGTAGGCCTCTGGCAGGTGTGTGTCAATGTTTTCTACCCATCGCACTCACCGGGGTACTTCCATACAATGTTATCAGTGTAATTAGTACTCTTAAAGGAGGCTGTCACATGTCAGCAAGCTTGTAGTAGTCTTAAAGGAGGCTGTCACATGTCACCTGGCCAGGGTCCGCCCGTGATGTAGCTCCCCAATCAATCACTACTCTCTCATTCTTCCAGATGGACTACCAGATATTCTTTGCCCATGGGCAACCAGTACAGCCTGAGGCCTTCCCCCTTTGCTCTTTCGTCTCTAGGCACTCTGTCAGGCACTCCAAGCTGTGAAGTGACTCAGGGGGAGAAGGAAGAGATTTCAGAGAATGAACACATACAGAGAAAGACAGAGAGGGGCAAGAGATGCTGAGTGGGGATGCCTTGTGTACTGATACCCTCAGGAAAGTGGGAAAGAGGTACCTGGCCTGCTCTGCCAATGCCCTGAACCAGTACGCACCAGGGGCTCCCTTGTGCCTGCGTAGCTTTTCCTGGGGTGTGCTCAAATCCTGTGGCCACTAGGTGTCACAGGTCACAATGGAGGGCCCTGTGTCATCTGGCTGGCCAGCTGGATCTTTACCATTGGCTCAGTCTTGTCACCAGGCCCATCATAAGCTCCGCTCCCTCTTCCGGTCAGGGGATTGTCTCCATGGTGATGGCAAACAAGCCGTAGCCCTGCCCACCTGGACTTCACTTCACCTACCTGGCCTGCTGACCCTCACTCAGCCCTCTGTGTTGATAAAAATTAATGTCGGCCAGTGCCCAGGCGTCAGCATCTGGGATAAAGCATTCGGGACCTTGCCTGGGGCAGAAGGCAGGCTAGGTCAGCTGGTACCTGGAAGTCTGGTGACTTGTGACACTGTTGCCAGTGAGAAATGGTGACTCCCACACTCACATATCCCCTGGTGGCAGAATGATAGTGATGGATGTGGAAAAATTGCTGAGGAGCACACGTTCAGTGTGGCACCGGCCAAAGGCCAGGGTCAGTTGTGGACATCGTGGAGCTGAATGGCGAGCCAGTGATAGGCCCAAGGATCCCTCCTGTAAGTGGCAAATAGGTCATCCGTGTCCCCACATCCATAAACCATTTGACTGCTGGGGCCCAGGCTGCCAGGATTTCAGCCTTGCCTTCGGAACCCGGCCACATACGGAACCTGCCAGCTCAGGCGGGGACATTTACGCAGCAAAAATTTGGAAAATGGCAGAGTCTCCTCGATTTCCCTGGCATCGACCTTTTTGTGCGGTATGCTTTTTTTCCTAGTAGGATAAGGCACTGATGGAGAAAGGCAAGATTATGTCTACAGGAAAGGTGTGTTCTGAGAGGGTGACGACGTTGAGACCGGGTAGGGATCTTTAGTCCCAGGAAAGGCCCCGGGTAGGTGTGGGTCAATGTTTTCGGTAAATTCCACTTGGTGAGGGGAAGTTTTCACCATACAAAGGAGCAGCGGAATTATTCGTGGCCAGAGAGGTTGCATCTGCCCACAAGTTCCACTTGGCCCGGGTCTGCCCCTCCTGTATTGCCCAAGTCAACCAAAAGAGCCAAAAGCTTCCAGAGAGACTAACTGCTATTGTTTGCCCATGAGGAAGCGGTACAGCCAGAAGCCTCCCGTGTTTCATCTCCAGGCTGTCTCTCAGGCCCCTCATACTTGTGATCTGTCTCAAGGGTAGAATGAAGAGATTTCTCTGAATGAACACATACAGAGAGTGGCCATAGGTGCTGAGGTAGGGCGCCTTGGCTACTGATATCCTAGCGTAAGTGGAAAAGAGGTACCTGCCTGAAGCCCCAATGTGTCGGACCTGTCCACATCAGCGGTTCCCTAGTGTGAAGATATTCCCTGGGTGCCCTCGATTTTGTGGCCAAGAGAGAAGGGGCCGTTGTGTGTCCATGGGTAAAATGGAGGGCTCTGTGGAACCGGCTGGGTAGACTGGAGCTCTCCTATTCTCTCAGTGTTTGTGACCCGTCCCCGGCAAAAGTTCCGCCCAGCCTTCCAATGGCTGTCTCCATGGTAATTGACAAAGAAGCCTTAGGCCCCACACTCAGCCTTCACCTGGCCTACCTGGCCTCTTTCCCCTCGTCTAGACCACTGTGTGGATGAAAGAAAGGATGTCGGCCAGTGACCACGTGTCCTCATTTCCTTTGAAGGATTAGGCTGCTTGCCTGGGCAGAAGACAGCCAAGGTCAGCCTGAGCCTAGACTCCTAGTGACCTGTGACACTGCAGGCAGTGATAGATGTTCACGTCCACGCTGAGGTATCCGCAGGTGGCAGATTCAGAGTGGTCGGAGGTGATGTGTAACTAGAGATCACACACTCACGGGGGCACGGGCCAAAGGTCAGGGAAAATAGCTGAGGTCGTGGAGCTCTAGCGGAGCCAGGCTAGGGCCCAGGCCTCCCTCCTGTACGTGGCAAAGAGGTGATCCATATGCCGCCATCCGCAGACTCTGGACTGCTAGGGCCCTGGATGCCCGAATTTCGGCCTTGTCTTCGGAGAAGTGACGCACATGCAGTGTGCCACGGAGGCTGTGGACCAGCACAGGGGAAAATCTTGAAAATGCAGGCTTCAGTTGACTTTGCCTGTGCTCTCCTTTGGCTGAGTGACATCCTGTGTTTCCTAGCAGGAGAAGGCATTTGTGGAGAGAGGCGGATTCCATGTGTGCAGGCAAAGTGTGTGCTGAGATGATGAGTCGCTGGAGACCAGGGTGGACTCTTCAGACCCAGAATAGGCCTCTGGCAGGTATGTGTCAATGTTTTCTGCCCTTCGCTCTCAGCTGGGTATTTGCATACAACGTTACCAGCGGAATTAGTAGTCTCCGGAGAGGCTGCCACGTGTCAGCAAGCTTCACCTGGCCAGGGTCCGCGCGTGATGTAGCTCCCCAATCAATCACCACTCTCTAGACCTTCCAGAAAGACTAGCAGATCTTGTCTGCCCGTGGGCAACCAGTAGAGCCAGAGGCCTTCCCCCTTTGCTCTTCCGTCTCTAGGCACTCTGTCAGGCACTCCAAGCTGTGAAGTGACTCAGGGGGAGAAGGAAGAGATTTCAGAGAACGAACACATCCAGAGAGAGACAGAGAGAGGCAAGAGATGCTGCGTGGGGTTGCATTGCGTACTGATATCCTCTGGAAAGTGGGAAAGAGGTACCTGGCCTGTTGTAGCAATGCCCTGAACCAGTCGGAACCAGAAGCTCCCCTGTGCCTGCGTAGGCTTTCCCGGGGTGTGCTCAAACCCTGTGGCCACTAGGTGTCATAGGTCGTAATGGAGGGCCCTGTTTCATCTGTCTGGCGGGCCAGATCTCTGCCATTGGCTCAGTCTTGTCACCAGGCCCATCATAAGCTCCACCCACTCTTCCGGTGGTGGGACTGTCTCCATGGTGATGGCAAAGGAGCCTTAGTCCCGCCCACCTGGCCTTGACGTCACCTAGCTGGCCTGCTGACCCTCACTCAGACCTCTGTGTTGATAAAAATGAATATCCGCCAGTGCCCAGGTGTCAGCATCTGGGATAAAGGATTCGGGACCTTGCCTGGGGCAGAAGGCAGCCTAGGCCAGCTAGTACCTGGAAGTCTAGTGACTTGTGACACTGCTGCCAGTGACAAATGGTGACTCCCACTCTCACATATCCCCTGGTGGCAAAAGGATAGTGATGGGTCGAGAAACATCGCTCCGGAGCACACGTAGAATGGGGCACCGGGCAAAGGCCAGGGTCAGTAGTGGACGTCGTGGAGCTGAATGGCAAGCCAGTGAAGGGCCCAAGGATTTCTCCTGTATGTGGCAAACAGGTCATCCGTGTCCCCACGTCCATAAACCATTGGACTGCCATGGCCCAGGCTGCCAGGATTTCGGCCTTGCCTTCGGATCCCAGCCACATATGCAGCCTTGCACTGGAGGCGGGGACATGTAGACAGCCAAAATTTGGAAAATGGCAGTGTCTCCTCGATTTCCCCGGCATCAGCCTTTTTGAGCAGCATGATTTGTTTCCTAGTAGGATAAGGCACTGACGGAGAAAGGCAGGATTATGTGTGCAGGAAAGGTGTGTGCTGAGAGGGTGACGACGTTGAGACCAGGTTGGGATCTTTAGTCCCAGGAAAGGCCCCGGCAGTTGTGGGTCAATGTTCTCTGCCCATCCGAGTTGGCAGGGGGAGGTTTTCACCAAACAAAGCAGCAGCGGGATTATTCATTGCCGGAGAGGTTGCATCTCCCCACAAGCTCCACCTGGCCAGGGTCCGCTCCTACTGTATTGCCCATGTCAATCAACAGAAGCTAAGACTTTCCAGAGAGACTACCTGCTATTGTCTACCTACGGGGAAGCAGTCCAGCCAGAAGCCCCCCCGTTTCATCTCCAGGCTCTCTGTCAGGCCCCTCATACTTGTGATGTGTCTCAGGTAGAAGGAAGAGATTTCTCTGAATGAACACATCCAGAGAGGGGCCATAGATGCTTGGGAAGGGCGCCTTGCCTACTGACATCCTAGCGTAAGTGGAAAAGAGGTACCTGCCTGCTGTCCCAGTGTGTCGAACGTGTCCACATCAGGGGTTGCCTACTGTGAAGTTATTCCCTGGGTGCCCTCGATTTTGTGGCCAAAGACACAAGGGGCCGTTGTGTGTCCATGGGTACAATGGAGGGCTCTGCAGAACTGGCCGGTTAGGCTGGACTTCTCCTATTGGCTCAGTGTTTGTGACCCGTCTCCGTCAGAAGTTGCGGCCAGCCTTCCGGTGGCTGTCTCCATGGTGATTGGGAAAGAAGCCTTAGGCCCCGCACTCAGCCTTCACCTGGCCTACCTGGCCTCTTTACCCTCATCTAGACCACCGTGTGGATGAAAGAAAGGATGTCGGCCAGTGACCACTTGTCCTCATTTCCTTTGAAGGATTAGCCTCCTTGCCTGGGCAGAAGACAGCCAAGGTCAGTCTGAGCCTAGACACCTAGTGACCTGTGTGACACTTCAGCCGGTGATAGATGTTGATTTCCACGCTCAGGTATCCGCAGGTGGCGGGTTGTGAGTGGTCGGAGGAGGAGTGTAACTAGAGAGCACACAGTCAAGAGGGCACGGGCCAAAGGTCACGGAAAATAGCTGAGGTCATGGAGCCCTCGCGGAGCCAGTCTAGGGCACAGGCCTCCCTCCTGTACCAGGCAAATAGGTGGCACCATCCGCAGAGTATGCCACCATGCGCAGACGCTGGACTGCTGGGGCCCTGGATGCCCGGATTTCGGCCTTGTCTTTGGAGAAGTGATGCGCATGCAGTGTGCCACCGGGGCCTGTGGCCCAACAGAAGTCAAATCTTGAAAATGCGGGCTTCATTTGACTTTGCCTGTGCTCTCCTTTGGCTGAGTGCCATCCTGTGTTTCCTAGCAGGAGAAGGATTCGTGGAGAGAGGCGGATTCCATGTGTGCAGGCAAAGTGTGTGCTGAGATGATGAGTCGCTGGAGACCAGGGTGGACTCTTCAGACCCAGGATAGGCCTCTGGCAGGTATGTGTCAATGTTTTCTGCACATGGCACTCACCCGGGTATTTGCATACAATGTGATCAGCGGAATTAGTGGTCTCCGGAGAGGCTGCCACATGTCAACAAGCTTCACCTGGCCAGGGTCCACCCGTGATGTAGCTCCCCAATCAATGACTACTCTCTAGACCTTCCAGATAGACTACCAGATCTTCTCTGCCCATGGGCAACCAGTACAGCCAGAGGCCTTCCCCCTTTGCTCTTTCGTCTGTAGGCACTCTGTCAAGCACTGCAAGCTGTGAGGTGCCTGGGGGGGAGAAGGAAGAGATTTCAGAGAAGGAACACATACAGAGAGAGACACAGAGAGAGATCCAAGAGATGCTGAGTGGGCATGTCTTACGTACTGAAATCCTGCGGAAAGTGGGAAAATTGGATCCTGGCCTGTTCTGCCAATGCCCTGAAGCAGTCCGCACCAGGGGCTCCCTTGTGCCTGCGTAGCCTTTCCCCGGGTGTGCTCAAATTCTGTGGCCACTAGGTGTCCTAGGTCACAATGGAGGGCCCTGTGTCATCTGCCTGGCGGGCTGGATCTCTGCCATTGGCTGAGTCTTGTCACCAGGCCCATCATAAGCTGCGCCCACTCTTCCGGTGGGGGGACTGTCTCCATGGTGATGGCAAAGAAGCCTTAGTCCCACCCACCTGGCCTTCACTTCACCTACCCGGCCTGCTGACCCTCACTCAGAGCTCTGTGTTGATCAAAATGAATGTCCGCCAGTGGCCAGGTGTCAGCATCTGGGATAAAGGATTCGGGACCTTGCCTGAGGCAGAAGGCAGCCTAGGTCTGCGGGTCCCTGGAAGTCTAGTGAGTTGTGACGCTGCTGCCAATGACAAATGGTGACTCCCACACTCACATATCCCCTGGTGGCAAAAGGATAGTGATGGGTGGAGAAACATGGCTCCGGAGCACACGTTGAATGGGGCACCGGCCAAAGGCCAGGGTCAGTAGTGGACGTCGTGGAGCTGAATGGCGATCCAGTGAAGGGCCCAAGGATTTCTCCTGTATGTGGCAAACAGGTCATCCATGTCCCCACGTCCATAAACCATTGGACTGCCGGGGCCCAGGCTGCCAGGATTTCGGCCTTGCCTTCGGAGCCCGGCCACATACGCAGCCTTGCACCGGAGGCGGGGACATGTAGACAGCAAAAATTTGGAAAATGGCAGTGTCTCCTCGATTTCCCCGGCATCGGCCTTTTTGAGCGGCATGCTTTGTTTCCTAGTAGGATAAGGCACTGACGGAGAAAGGCAGGATTATGTGTGCAGGAAAGGTGTGTGCTGAGAGGGTGACGACGTTGAGACCAGGTTGGGATCTTTAGTCCCAGGAAAGGCCCCTGGCAGGTGTGGGTCAACGTTCTCTGCCCATCCGAGTTGGCGGGGGGAGGTTTTCACCAAACAAAGCAGCAGTGGGATTATTCGTCGCCGGAGAGGTTGCATCTGCCCACAAGCTCCACCTGGCCAGGGTCCGCTCCTACTGTATTGCCCACGTCAATCAACAGAAGCTAAGACCTTCCAGGGAGACCACCTGCTATTGCCTACCCACGGGGAAGCAGGCCAGCCAGAAGCCTCCCCTGTTTCATCTCCAGGCTGTCTGTCAGGCCCCTCATACTTGTGA
Organism: Loxodonta africana; assembly: GCF_030014295.1. NCBI lineage: Eukaryota > Metazoa > Chordata > Mammalia > Proboscidea > Elephantidae > Loxodonta > Loxodonta africana. The sequence goes on along the minus strand of NW_026975207.1, from coordinate 680,602 downwards.
TGTGTCTCAGGGGTAGAAGGAAGAGATTTCTCTGAATGAACACATCCAGAGAGGGGCCATAGATGCTTGGGAAGGGCGCCTTGCCTACGGATTGGGAAAGAAGCCTTAGGCCCCGCACTCAGCCTTCACCTGGTCTACGTGGCCTCTTTATCCTCATCTAGAGCGCTGTGTGGGTTAAAGAAAGGATGTCGGCCAGTGACCACGTATCCTCATTTCCTTTGAAGGATTAAGCTCCTTGCCTGGACAGAAGACAGCCAAGGTCAGCCTGAGCCTAGTCACCTAGTGACCTGTGACACTGTAGCCGGTGATCGATGTTGATTTCCACACTCAGGTATCCACAGGTGGCTTTTTGAGAGTGGTTGGAGGAGAAGTGTAACTAGAGATCACACACTCACAAGGGCACGGGCCAAAGATCACGGAAAATAGCTGAGGTCGTGGAGCTCTAGGGGAGCCAATCCAGGGCCCAGGCCTCCCTCATGTAAGTTCAAAGAGGTGATCCCTATGACCCCATGCGCAGACTCTGGACTGCTGGGGCCCTGGATGCCCTGGTTTTGGCCTTGTCTTTGGAGAAGTGACGCACATGCAGTGTGCTACCGGAGGTTGCCTATTATTGCCTGCAGAAATCTTTGTTCGGGCCTGTTCTTGCTTGCATGTCTCTCCATTCGCGCCTATTCTTGAATGCTGGACTCTCCGTTCAGGACTATTCTTACTGCCGAGCTCTCCGTTTGGACCTAATCTTGCCTGCGGGAGTCTCCTTTCGCGTGTCCTCTTCCATGCGGGGCTCCTCTCTTAGATCCTTTTGTGCTTACGGAGCTCCTTTATTTGGTTCTGTTCTAGCTTGCGAAGCTTTGCTATTCGGGCCTGTTCGTGCGTGCATGGCCTCGCTACTCGGGCCAGAGCATATGTGCAGGGCTGCGCTACACGGTGTGTTCGTGCGTGCCCGGCTCTGCTACTCGGGCCTGTTCCTTAGTGTGGGGCTTCTCTATTCGGGCCTGTTCTTGCTGCGGAACTCTATTCAGGCCTATTCTTGCCTGTGGGGCTCCTGTATTCGGGCCTATTGTGGCCTACGGGATTCTCCGTTCTTTGCTGTTCTGGCCTGCAGGACTATCCATTCGGGCCTATTCTCGCCTGCGAGAGTCTCCCTTCGGACTATTCTGAACTGCGGGACTCTCCGTTTGGTCCTATTCTTGATAGCGGGACTCTACTCGGGCCTATCCTTGCTTGCGGGACTCTGTTAGAGCCTATGCTTGCCAGCAGGAATCTCCGTTTGGGCCTATTCTGGCCTGCGGGACTCTCCGTTCAGGCCTGTTCTCGCCTGCGGGACTTGCCGTTCGGGTCTTTCCTCGTCTGCGGGACTCTCTGTTCAGGCCTTTCTGGCCATCGGGACTGTCCGATCAGGTCTATTCTTGCCTGCAGGGCTCTCCGTTCCGGCCTATGCTGGCCTGCGGGATTCTCAGTTTGGGCCCATTCTCGCCTGCGGGATTCTCCGTTCGGGCCTATTCTCACTTGCGGGACTCTCCGTTCGGGTCTTTCTGGACTGCGGGACTCTCTGGACGTTTTCTTGCCAGTGGGACTTTAAAAAAATTCTTGCCTACGGTTCTCCTCTATTCGGGCCTATTCTTGCCTGAAGGAATCTCCATTCGGGTCTATTCTTGCCCGCGGTACTCTCTGTTCGATCCTATTCTTCCCTGCGTGACTCTCCCTTCGGGCCTATTCTTGCCTACGGGACTCTGTTTGAGCCTCTTCTTGCCTGCATGGCTCCTCTACTCGGGCCTATTCTTACCTGCTGGACTCTGCTCTTGCCTGTTCCTGCCTGCAGGACTGTCCGTACGGGCCTATTCTTGCCTGCGGGACTCTCCGTTCGAGCCTATTCTTGCCTGCGTTACTCTCCGTTCAAGTCTGTTCTTGCCTGCGGGACTCTGTTCGGGCCTCTTCTTTCCTGCGCGGCTCCTCTACTAGGGCCTATTCTCGCCTGTGGGACTTCCCTTTGGGCCTATTCTTGCCTGCGGTACTCTCCGTTTGGACCTAATCTTGCCTGCGGGAGTCTCCTTTCAGGTCTCCTCTTGCATGCGGGCCTGCTCTATCTGGGCCTTTCGAGCTTACGCAGCTCCTTTATTCGGTCCTGTTCTAGCCTGCGGAGCTCCGCTATTCGGGCCTGTTCATGCATGCGGGACTCCGCTACTCAAGCCTGATCGTGCTTGTGGGGCTCTGCTACTCGGGCGTGTTTGTGCGTGCGGGGCTTCTCTACTCGGGCCTATTCTTGCCTGCAGGACTCTGTTCGATCCTATCCTTGCCTGAGGGAATCTCTGTTCAGGCCTAGGCTGGCCCGCGGGATTTTCAGTTTGGGCGTATTTTTGCCTGCGAGACTTCCGTTTGGGCCTATTCGTGCCTGTGGGTCTCTCCGTTCGGGCCTATTCTGGCCTGCGGGACTCTGTTTGGGCCTATTCTTGCCTGCAGCAGTCTCTATTCGGGCCTATTTTTGCCTGCGGGACTCTCCGTTCGAGTCTATTCTTGCTTGCGGGACTCTGTTCGGGCCTATTGTTGCCTGTAGAAATTTCCGTTTGGGCCTGTTCTTGCCTGCGGGAATCTCCGTTCGAGCCTGTTCTTCCCTGTGAGACTTTCCGATCGAACCTATTCTTGCCTGCGGGACTCTCCATTCGGGCCTAATCTTGCCTGGGGACTCTGTTCGGGCCTCTTCTTGCCTACACGGCTTCTCTTCTCAGGCCTATTTTTTCCAGCGGGACTCTATTCGAGCCTATTCTTTCCTCCGGGGCTCCTCTATTCGGGCTTATTCTTGCCTGCGGGACTCTGTTTGGGCCTATTCTTGCCTTCAGGAATCTCCATTTGGGCCTATTCTTGCCTGCGGGAGTCTTTTTGGGCCTATTCTAGCTCTGGGAATCTCCATTCGGGCCTATTCTGGCCTGCGGGACTCTGTTCGGGCCTATGCTTGTCCTGTGGGAATCTCCGCTCAGGCCTATGCTGGCCTGCGGGATTCTCAGTTTTGGCGTATTTTCACCTGTGGGACTTGCTTCGGGCCTATTTTCACCTGCAGGTGTCTCCGTTCGGGACTATTCTTACCTGCGGAACTCTCCATTCGGACCTAATCTTGCCTGCGAGAGTCTCCTTCGGGTCACCTCTTGCATGCAGGGCTCCTCTCTTTGGGCCTTTTGTGCTTACGGAGCTCCGTTATTCAGTCCTGTTCTAGCCTGCGGAGCTCCACTATTTGGGCCTGATGATGCATGTGGGGCTCCGCTATTCGGGCCTGATCGTGCATGTGGGGCTTCCCTACTTGGGTCTGTTCGTGCGTGCGGGACTCTGTTTGTGCCTATGCTTGCGTGGGGGAATCTCCATTCGGGCCTATTCTTGCCTGCAGGACTCTCCATTCAGGCCTATTCTGGCCTGCGGGACTCTCTGTTCGGGTCTTTCTGGCCTGCGGGACTCTCCGTTCAGGTCTATCCTTGCCTGCAGGACTCTCTGTTCGGGCGTATGCTGGCCTGTGGGATTCTCAGTTTGGGAGTATTCTCGCCAGCATGACTTCTTTTCGGGCCTATTCTTGCCTGCGGGACTCTGTACGTGCCTATTCTTGCCTGCAGGAATCTCCGTTCTGGCCTATTCTTGCCTAAGGGACACTCCGTTCGAGTCTATTCTTTCTGCGGGGCTCTCTGTTCGGGCCTATTCTCACCTGCGGGACTCTCCATTCGGGCCTATTCTTGCCTGTGGGACTCTTTTCGGGCCTCTTCTTGCTTGCATGGCTCCTCTACTTGGGCCTATTCTTCCTGCAGGACTCTGTTCGGACCTAATCTTGCCTCCGGGAATCTCCGTTTGGGTCTATTCTGGCCTGCTGGACTCTGTTCGGGCCTATGCTTGACTGAGGGAATTTTCGTTCGGGCCTATTCTTACGTGTGGGACTCTTCATTCGGGCCGTTCAGTCCTTCGGAACTATCTGTTCGAGCCTATTCTTGCCTGTGGGACTCTATTCGGGCCAATTCTTGCCTGCAGGACTCTCCGTTCGGGCCTCTTCTTGCCTGCGGGACTCTGTTCGGGCCTCTTCTTGCCTGCACGGCTCCTCTACTTGGGCCTATTCTTGCCTGCGGGACTCTCCCTTCGAGCCTATTCTTGCCTCCGGGAATCTCCGTTCGGGCGTCTTCTGGCCTGCGGGACTCTGTTCTTGCCTATGATTTCCTGCGGGAATCTCCGTTCGGGCCTATTCTGGCCTGCGGGACTCTGTTCAGACCTATGTTTGCCTGCGGGAATGTTCGTTCAGGCCTATGCTGGCCTGCGGGATTCTCAGTTTGCGTGTATTCTCGCCTGAGGGACTTCCCTTCAGGCCTGTTCTCGCCTGCGGGACTCTCCGTTCGGGCCTATTCTTGCCAGCAGGACTCTCTGTTCGGGCCTATTCTTACCTGTGGAACTCTCCATTCGGACCTAATCTTACCTGCGAGAGTCTCCTTTCAGGTGTCCTCTTGCATGCGGGGCTCCTCTCTTTGGGCCTTTTGTGCTTACGGAGCTCTGTTATTCGGTCCTGTTCTAGCCTGCGGAGCTCCGCTATTCGGACCTGATCGTACATGCGGGGCGGTACTCAGGCCTGATCATGCATGCGAGGCTCCACTACTCAGGTCTGTTTGTGCATGCGGGGCTCCGCTACTCGGGCCTATTCGTGCGTGTGGGGCTCCTCTATTCAGGCCTATTCTTGCCTGCGGGACTCTCCGTTCGGGCCTATTCTTGCCTGTGGGACTCTGTTCGGGCCTCTTCATGCTCCGGAATCTCTGTTGGGGCCTATTTTGGTCTTCGGGACTCTGTTCCGGTCGAGGTTTGCCTGCGGGAATCTCTGTTAGGGCCTATTTTGGCCTTCGGGACTCTGCATTCGGGCCTATTCTCGTCTGCAGGAGTATCTGTTAGGATTTCCTTGCCTGCGGGACACTCCGTTCGGGCTTATTCTTGCCAGCGGGACTCTATTCGGGACTCTTCTTGCCTGCATGGCTCCTCTACTCGGGTCTATTTTTGCCCGCGGGACTCTGTTCGTGCCTATTCTTGCCTGCAGGAATCTCCGTTCGGGCCTATTCTTGCCTGCGGGACTCTCTGTTCGAGCCTATTCTTGCCTGTGGGACTCTGTTTGGGTCTCTTCTTGCCTCCAGGAATCTCCATTCCAGCGTATTCTGGCCTGCGGGACTCTGTTCCGGCCTGTGCTTGCCTGCGGGAATCTCCGTTCGGGCCTATTCTGGCTTGCGGGACTCTCCGGGCTTATTCTCGCCTGCGGGACTCTCCATTTGAGCGTATTCTTGCCTGTGGGACTCTTTTTGGGCCTCTTCTGGCCTGCACGGCTCCTCTACTTGGGCCTATTCTTGTCTGCGGGACTCTGGGCGTATTCTTGTCTCCGGGAATCTCCGTTCGGGCCTATTCTGGCCTGCAGGACTCTGTTCAGGCCTATGCTTGCCTGCGGGACTCTTTGTTCGGGCCTTTCTGGCCTTCGGCACTCTCCGTTCGGACCTATTCTTGTCTGCGGGCCTCTCCGTTTGGGGCTATTCTGGCCTGCGGGACTCTGTTATGGCTTCTTTTTGCCTGCACGGCTCCTCTACTCGGGCCTATTCTTGCCTGCGGGACTCTATTCGTGTCTATTCGTGTCTACGGGGTTCCTCTATTCTGGCCTATTCTTGCCTGCGGGACTCTGTTCGGGTCTATTCTTGCCTACAGGAATCTCCATTTGGGCCTATTTTTGCCTACGGGACTCTCCGTTCGAGTCAATTCTTGCCTGCGGGACTCTCTTCAGGTCTTTTCTTGCATGCATGTCTCCTCTACTCAGGCGTATTCTTGCCTAGGGGACTCCGTACGTGCCTATTCTTGCCTGCGGGACTCTCCATTTGGGCCTATTCTTGCCTGTGGACTCTGTTCGGTCCTCTTCTTGCTTGCACGGCTCCTCTACTCGGGCCTATTCTTGACTGCGGGACTCTGTTCAGGCCTATTCTTGCTCCGGAAATCTCCGTTTGGGCCTATTTGGGCCTGCGGGACTCTGTTCGGACCTATGCTTGCCTGCAGGAATCTCCATTTGGGCCTGTTCTGGCCTGCGGGTCTCTCCATTCGGGACTTTTCTGGCCTGCGGGATTCTCAGTTTGGGAGTATTCTTACCTGCGTGACTTCTCTTCGGCCCTATTCTGGCTTGCGGGACTCTCCGTTCCGGCGTATTCTGACCTGTGTGACTCTCCATTCGGGCCTTTCTAGCCTGCGGGACTCTCTGTTGAGGTCTATTCTTGCCTGCAGGACTCTCTGTTCGGTCCTATGCTGGCCTGTGGGATTCTCAGTTTGGTCGTATTCTCGCCTACGTGACTTCTCTTTGGCCCTATTCTGGCCTGCGGGACTCTCCGTTCGGGCCTATTCTCGCCTACCGGACTCTGTTCGGGCCTCTTCTTGCCTGCACGGCTCCTCTACTCGGGCCTATTCTTGCCTTCAGGACTCTGTTCGGGCCTCTTCTTGCCTGCACGGCTCCTCTACTCGTGCCTATTCTTGCCTTCAGGACTCTGTTTGGGCTTATTCTTGCCTGCGGGGCTCCTCTATTTGTGCCTATTCTGGCTGCGGGACTCTGTTTGGGCCTATTCTTGCCTGCGGAACTGTTTTCAGGCCTGTTCTTGCCTGCAGGGCTCCCCTTTTTGGGCCTATGCTTGCCTGCGGGTATCTCAGTTTGGGCCTATTCTGACCTGCGGGACTCTCCTTTCGGGAATTCTGGCCTGCAGGACTCTCCGTTCAGGTCTATTCTTGCCTGCAACACTCTCTGGGCCTATGCTGGCCTGTGGGATTCTCAGTTTGGGAGTATTCTCGCCGGCGTGACTTCTCTTCGGGTCTGTTCTGTACGGGGGACTCTCCATTCTTTCCTATTCTGGCCTGCGGGACTCTCTGGGCTTATTCTTGCCTGCGAGACTCTCCGTTTGAGCCTTTCTGGCCTGCGGGACTCTCTGTTCGGGCCTATTCTTGCGAGCAGAACTCTACTCGGCCCTCATCTTGCCTACAGGGTTCCTCTGTTTGGGCCTATTCTTGCCTGCGGGACTCTCCGTTCGGGCCTATTATGGCCTGCCGGACTCTGTTCGGGCATATGCTTGCGTGCACGGCTTCTCTACTCGGGACTATTCTTGCCTCCGGGACTCTTTTTCGGGCCTATTCTTCCCTTCAGAAATCTCCGTCCGGGCCTATTCTGGCATGCGGAACACTCCATTCGTACCTATTCTTGCCTGCTGGACTCTCTTCGGACCTAATCTTGCCTGAGGAATGCCCCTTTTCAGGCCTATTCTTGCATGCGGGGCTCCTCTATTCGGGCCTATTCTTGCTGCGGGACTCTCCATTCTGGCCTATTCTGGCGTGTGGGACTCTCCGCTCGGGCCTTTTCTTACCTACGGGACTCTCTGTTTGGGCCTATTCTCGCCTGCGGGACTCTCCGTTCGGGCCTATCCTCACCTACGGGACTCTGTTCTTTATTATTCTCAGCTGTGGGAGTCTCCTTTTGGGCCTCCTCTTTCCTGTGGGGGTCCTCTATTCGGTAGTGTTCATGCCTATGGAGCTCTGTTATTCAGGCCTTATCGAGCCTGCGGAGCTCCGATATTTGGGTCTGTTTGTGCGTACGTGGCTCCTCTACTCGGGCCTGTTAATGCATACGGGTCTTCGGTATTCGGTCCTGTTCGTGCTTGCAGGTCTCCGCTATTCAGTCCTATTCCCTGTGCGACTCTGGTTGGGCCTATTCTTGCCTGCGTGGCTCCTGTACTCGGGCCTATTCTTGCCTTCGGGTCTCTCTGTTCGGGCCTAATCTTGCCTCTGGATCTCCTCTTTTTGGGCCTATTATTGCCTATGGGACTGTGTTTGGCCTATTCTTGCCTGCAGGGCTCCTCTATTCGGTCCTATACTTCCTGCTGGACTCTGGGCCTATTCTTGCCTGCGGGAATCTCCGTTCGGGCCTATTCTTGCCTGCAGCGCACTCCAGGCCTATTCTTGCCTGCAGGACTCTCCGTTCGTGCCTCTTCTTGCCTGCGGGACTCTATTCGGGCCTATTGTTGCCTGCGGGGCTCCTCTATTAGGGCCTATTTTTGCCTGCGGGACTCTGGTCGGGCCTGTTCTTGCCTTCAGGACTCTCTGGGCGTATTCTTGCCTGCTGGACTCTCTTCGGGCCTAATCCTGCCTGCGGGGCTCCTCTATTCAGGCCTATTTTTGCCTGCTGGACTCTGTTCGGGCCTATCAGGCCTGGGGGACTCTTTGTTCTGGCCTATTCTCGCCTGCGGGGCTCTCCGTTTGGACCTATTCTTCCCTGCGGGACTCTCTGTTGGAGCCTATTCTTGCCTGCGATACTCTTCGGTCGGGCCTATTCTTCCCTGCGGAACTCTGTTCAGGCCTATCGTTGCCTGCGGGGCTCCTCTATTCTGGCCTATTCTTGCCTGCAGGAATCTCCATTCCGGCCTCTTCTAGCCTGCGGGACCCTCCATCCGGGACTATTCTTACCTGCGGAATTCTCCATTCAGGCCTAATCTTCACTGCGGGAGTGTCCTTTTGGGTCTCCTCTTGCCTGCGGGAGTCCTCTATTCGGGCCTGTTCGTGCCTACGGAGCTCCGTTATTCGGGTTTGTTCGAGCTTGCGGAGCTCCGCTATCCGGGCCTGTTCGTGCGTGCTGGGCTCCACTATTCGGGCCTGTTCATGAATACAGAATGTAGAATATAGCATATAGAATATAGAACATAGATTATACAATACAGAAAAATATACTTTATAGAAAAATAAAGAATATATAGAGCAGAAATTTGAATGTACAATATAGAATACAGAGTGTGGAATATAGAACCTAGAATATGGAAAAATATAGAAATAGAATATAAACGAATATAGAACATAGAGGAATGTACAATTTAGAATATAGAATATAAAATACAGAATATAGAATATAGAAGAATTTAGGACATAGAATATAGAATATTGACTATAGAATAAAGAGGAATATAGTATATAGAAGAACATAGAAGATACAACAGAGAATATAAAAGAAAAAAGAATATAGGGTATAGAAGAACATGGAATATGGAAAATAGAATGTAGAATATAATTATAGAAGAATATAAAATATTGAAATACAGAATATAGGAAAACAGAGCATAAATTTAGAATATAGAAGATATAGGATATAGAATGCAAAATATAGAAGAATAAAGAACATAGATGACAGACTACAGAATATAGAAGACAAGAAGTAGAAGAAAACAGAATATTGACAAATAGGGAATATACGGTATAGGACATACACTATTGAAGAATAGAGAATAAAGTAGAATGTAGATTACAAAATATAGAAGAATATAGAATGTAGAATAGAGAATAGAATATTAGATTACAGAAGAGTATTAAAAAATTTTTTTATAGACTATAGAGATTAGAAGGTAGAATATACAGTAAAAAATATAGAATATAGAGGAATATAGAATTCAGAAAAATTTAGAATATAAAATGTAGACTATAGAATATAGAAGAAAAAGGAATGTAGAATGGAGAAGGGATAACATAGAATATGGAATAGAGAATAGAGAAGAATAAACAATTTTGAAAAATTGAGACTAGAATGTAGACTGTAGAATATTGAATATAGAATTTAGAATGTACAATATAGAACATAGCAGAAAGAAGAATATAGATTATAACAGAAGAATATAGAATGTAGCATAAGAATGTAGAAGAGTATAGAATACAGAACATAGAAAAATATAGAATGCAGAATATAGAATCTAGAATACAGAAGAATATAGGATATAAAAAATATAGAACATCAAATATGGAATATAGAATACAAGAGTATGGAATAGAGAATATAGAAAAATATAGAATAGAGATAAATATAGAATATAGAAGAGTATGTACAAAGTAGAATGCAGAATTTTGAATATAAAATATAGAATAAAGAACATAGAATATGGAAGAATATAGAATATTCTGGAATATAGAATGTAGAATTAAACATAGGATATAGAAGATGAAATATAAGAGAATATAGAATGTAGAATATAGTTTACAGAATATGCAATATGGAATATAGAATACGGAAAATTATAAAAAATATAGAATAGAGACAACATTGAATATAGAATACAGAGAATGGGATATAGAAAAATATAAAATAGAATAAATACATAATATAGAGAATATACATTACAGAATATAGATTATGGAATATCGAATGTAGAATGTAAAAAGAGAATATACAATATAGAAGAATATATGATATAGACCATAGAAGAATATAGGGTATAGAATGTAGAATATAGAATACAGAAAATTGTATGGGGAAATATAGAATATAGAAAAAACATTGAATATAGAACACAGAGTATGGAAAACGGAATATAGAAAATATAGAGTATAGAAAAATGTAGAATATACAATGTAGAATACAAAATATAGAATATAAAATAAAGTATAAAGAACACAGAATACAGAAGAATATAGAATATAGACGATAATGGAATATAGAATATAGAATGTAAAATATAGACTATACAATAGAGAAGAATATACAATAGAGAATATAGAAGAATATTGAATATAGAAGGAAGAATGTAGAATATGGAATATAGAATAGAGAAAAATATGTAGAAAATATAGAGTATGGAAGAACATAGAACATAAAATTTTGAATGTAGAATATAGAATACAGAACATAGAATATAGAAGAATTTAAAATATAAAATATTTAATATAGAAGAATATTGTATGTAGAAGAATATAGAAAATCGAATATAGAATACAGAGTATGGATTATAGAATATAGAAGAATATAGATTATAGAATAAAGTGAATTTAAAATATAGAATATAAAATATGGAATATAGAACACTGAAGATAGAATACAGAATATAAAAGAACTTTGAAAATAGAAGAATATAGTGTATAGAGGATTTGGAATAAAGAAGATAGAATATAAATTACAGAAGAATATAGCATAAATAATACAGAATATAGAAGAAAATAAAATATAAATTTAGTATATAGAACACAGAAGAATATAAAAGGTACAGTGTAGAATACAGAATTCAAAATATAGAATGAAGAATTTAGGAGAATAGAACATAGAATTTAGAATGTGGAATATCAAATATGGAATATAGAACATAGAAGGATATAGTATATAGAAGAAGATTGAACATGGAACAGAAGATAGAAAACAGACTGTAAAAGAATACAGAAAATAGTAGAATATGTAATATACGAGAATATGTAACAAAAGAATATAAACAAGAATATAGATTATAGAATATACGTTACAGAAGAATATAGAAGAATATCGAATATAAATGTAGAATATAGAATATACAAGGCTATAGATAATACAAGAAAAAGAATATAGTAGAAGGTAGAATACAGAATATGGAAGAATAGAGAATATAGAAGAATTCGAATATAGAATACAGAAGAATATAGAATATACATTATAGAAGAATATACACAATAGAAGACTATACAATACAGAATATAGATTATAGAAGAACATAGAATACAGAATTTAGAATATAGGCAGTAGAATGCAGAATACAGAATAGAATAAAGACTATAGAATACAAAGTATAGACTATAGAAAATTATGGAATGTAGAATAAAATATAGAAGAATATAGAATACAGAATATAGAATGTAGAATATAGCATATGGAATATAGAATAGGGGACATAGAATATACCATACAGAAAAATACAATATATGTAAAAATAAAGAATATAGAACATAGAACTTTGAATATACAATATAGAATACAGAGTATGGAATATAGAACCTAGAATATGGAAAAATATAGAAAGAGAATATAAAAGAATATAGAACATAGAAGAATATAATATTTAGAATGTAGAATATAGAAGAATTTAGAACGTAGAGTATACAATATGAACTATAGAATATAGAGGAATATAGTATATAGAAGAACATAGAACATAAAGAACATAAAAAAATAGATTATAGAAGAATATAAAAAAATATAGAATATGGAAAATAGGTGAACGTAGAATGTAATTATAGAAGAATATAAAATATTGAAAAATATAGAATACAGAATATAGGAAAACATAGAGCATAAATTTAGAATATAGAAGATATAGGGTATAGAATGCAGAATATAGAAGAATAAGGAATATAGATGGCAGACTACAGAATATAGAAGACAGAAAGTAGCAGAAAACAGAATATTGACAAATGGGGAATATAGGGTATAGGACATACACTATTGAAGAATAGAGAATTAAAGTAGAAGAATATAGATTACAAAATATAGAAGAATATAGAATGTAGAATACAATATAAGAAAATATTAGATTACAGAAGAATATAGAATATAGAGATAAGAAGGTAGAATATACACTAAAAATATAGAATATAGAAGAATATAGAATTCAAAAAAATTTAGAATATAAAATGTAGAATATAGAACATAGAAGAAAATGGAATGTAGAATGGAGAACATAGAATATGGAATAGAGAATAAAGAAGAATAAAGAATATTGAAAAGTTTAGAATATAGAATGTAGACTGTAGAATATTGAATATAGAATGTACAATGTACAATATAGCAGAAAGAATATAGATTATAACAGAAGAATATAGAATGAATAAAAATGTAGAAGAGTATAGAATACAGAACATAGAAGAATATAGAATGTAGAATACAGAAGAATATAGGATATAAAAATTATAGAATATACAACATAGAATATAGAATACAGAGTATGGAATATAGAATACAGAAAAATATAGAGAAATATAGAATAGAGTATGTACAAAGTAGAATAGAGAATATAGAATATAAAATATAGAATAAATAACAGAATATAGAAGAATATAGATCATAGAATATAGAATATTCTGGAATAAAGTAGAATTAAGTACAGGAAGTAAAAGATGGAATATAAGAGAATATAGAATGTAGAATATAGTTTACAGAATATGCAAAATGGAATAGAGATGACAGAAAATTATAAAAATATACAATATAGAAAACATTAAATATAGAATACAGACAATAGAATATAGAACAATATAGAATTTAAAATATACAATGTAGAATACCGAATATAGACTACAAAATATAGAATAAAAATACATAATATAGAGAATATACATTATAAAATACAGAATATTATGGAATATAGAATGTAGAAAGTAAAAAATAATACAATATATAAGAACATATACTACAGAAGAATATAGAGTATAGGATGTAGAATAAAGAATACAGAAAATTGTATAAAATATAGAATATAGAAAAAGAATATGGTAATGAATATAATAATGAAAAATATAAAGAAGAATACAATAATGAAGAATGCAATAATGAACAATATAATAATGAAGAATATAATAACGAAGAATATAATGAAGAATATCATGAAGAATATCATGATGAAGAATATAATAATGAAGAATATAATAAAGATACATATAATAATGAAGAATATAATGAAGTATATAATAATGAAGAATATAATGATTATATTAATGAATATAATGAAGAATATAAAAATGAAGAACAATAATGCAGAATATAATTTAGAAGAATATAATAATGAAGAATATAAAAATGAATATAATAATGTGGAATATAATGATGAAGAAGAATACATTAACGAAAGAGAATATAATAATGAAGAATACAATAATGAAGACTAAAATACTGAAGAATATAATCATGAAGAATATGATAATCAAGAATGTAATGAAGAATATAATAATGAACATAAGGATAACAATGAAGACAATAATAATGAAGAAAATAATGTAGAATATAATGAAGAATACATTAATGAAGAAGAATATAATAATGAACAAGATAACAATGAATAATATAAAAATGAAGAACATAATAATAAAGAATAATATAATGAATATAATAATGAAGAACAACGTGGAATATAATGAAGAATACATTAATGAAGAATATAATAATGAATATAACAATGAAGAATATAATTAGAAGAATAGTAAATGAAGTATATAATAATGAAAAATATAATGAAGAAATATAATATTGAGGAAGAATATAATGAAGAACATAATGAAGGATATAATAATAAAGAATATAATAATGAAGCATATAATCAAGAAGAATATATTAATGGAGAATATGATGAAAAATACAATAATGGAGAATATAATGAAGAATGTAATAATGAAGGATACAATAACGAAGAATAAAATAATGAAGTATATAATAGTGAAGAATATAATAATGAAGAATGTAATAATGAAGAATGAAATAATGAAGAATACAATAGGGAGGGTATAATGAAGACTATAATAATGAAGATGATACAAATGAAGAAAATAATGAAGACTAATGAAGAGTATACTAATGAAGAATATAATAATGAGGAAGAATGTAATAATGAATAATATAATGAAGAATAATAATGAGAAAGAATATAATAATGAAGAATATAATAAAGATATAATAATGAAGAATATACTAACGAAGATGAATATAACAATGAAGAATATAATGAAGAACATAATGAACAATATAATGAAAAAGAATATAATAATGAAGAATATTATAAGAATAGAATGAAGAAGTATATAACTAGGAAGAACATAAAAATGAAGAATAATGCAGAAGAATATAATAATGAAGCAGAATATAATAATATAATAAAGAATACAATGAATAATATAATAAAGAATATAATAATGAAAAACATAATTATGAAAACTATAATAAAGAATATAACAATGAACAATATAATAATGAATATAATAATGATGAATAATGTAGAATATAATAATGAAGAATATAATGAAGCATATAATAATGAAGAATATAATAATGAAGAACACATTAATGAAGAATAATGATGAATAAGAATTTAACAATGAAGAATATACTAACGAAGAATATAATAACGAAGAAAATAATGAATATAATAATGAAGACTGTAATAATGAAGTACATTATAATAATGAACAAGAATATAATAATGAAGTATATAATGAAGAATATGATAATGAAGAATATAATAATGAAAAATAATAGTCAAGAAGGTAATAATGAAGAATTTAATAATGAGGAATATAGTAATGAATATAATGTAGAATAAAATAATGAAGAATATAGTGTAGAATAAAATAATGAAGATTATAACGATGAGGAATATAATAATGAAGAATATAAAGATGAAAAATATAATATTCAAGAATATAATAATGAAAAGGATATAAAAGGAAGACTATAATGATGAAGAATATAGTAATGAAGTATTCAACAATGAAGAATAATATAATAATGAATATAATGAAGAAATATATAATAATGAAGAAATATATAATTATGAAGAATATTTTTAATAATGAAGAATATAAGACTAAAAATGAAGAATATAATGAAGACTATAATAATGAAGAATAAAAAAATATAATAATGAGGAAGAATATAATAATGAACATAACAAAGAATATAATAAAGAATATAATAAAGAGGAATATAATAAAATAAAGAAGAATATAATAATGTGGAAGTATATAATAATGAAGAATATAATGAAGAATATAATACTGAAGAATATACTAAGAATAAAATAATGAAGAATATAATAAGAATACAATAATGAAGAACCATAGAATGAAGGAGTATATAATAATGAAGAACATAATGAAGAATATCAAATGAAGAATACAATAATGAAGAAAAAGAGGAATATAATAAAGAATATAATTATGAAGAATATAATAATGAAGAATATAACAATGAATAATGAAGAATATAATGATGAATATACTAATGACGAATAATGTAGAATATAATAATGAAGAAGATATGATAATCAACGAGAATATAAATGAAGAAGAATATAATGAAGGATATAATAAAGAAGAATGCTATAATGGAGAATATAATAATGAAGAATACAATAATGGAGAATATAATAATGAAGAATATAATGTACAATATAATGAAGAATACAATAATGAAGAATATAAATTAAAGAATATAATGAAGAACATAATTATGAAGAAAATAATACAATAAAGAAGAATATAATAATGAGATATATAATAATGAAGAATATAATATTGAAGTATATAATAATGAAAACCATAGTAATGAAGAACATAATAATGAAGGATACAATAATGAAGAATACAGTAATAACGAATACAAAAATGAAGATTATAATGAAGAATTATATAATAATGAATATAATAATGAAGAATATAACTGTAGAATATAGTATCAAAGAACAATGAGGAATGTAAAAATGAATATAATGAAGAACATAATTATGAAGACTATAATAATGAAGAATACAATAAAGACGAATATAATAGGAAGTATATAATAATGAAGAATATAATAGTGAAGAACATAAAAATGAATATAATAATGAAGGATACAGTAATGAAGAATTAAATAATGAATATAAAAATGAAGAATATAATGAAGAATAATAATATAATGAATATAATAAAGAATTTAATAATGAAGAATATATAAATGAAGAATATAATAATGAAGAATGTAATATGTAGAATATTATAGTGAAGAATATAATAGTGAAGACTATAAAAATGAACATAATGAAGAATACATTAAAGAATATAATAAAGAATATAATAATATAACGAAGACTATACTAATGAAGAATATAATGAAGAATGTATAAATGAAGAAGACTATAATAATGAATATAATAATGAATATAAGAAGAATACAATAATGCAGAATTTAATAATGACGAATATAGTAATGAAGATTGTAATAATGATGAATATAATAATAAAGAATAAAGAATATAATAATGCAGAATACAATAATGAAGAATATAATAAAGAACATAATTATGAAGAATGTAATAATGAAGAATACAATAAAGAATATGATGAGGTATATAATAATGAAGAATATAATAATGAAAAACAATAATGAAGGATACAATAATGAAGAATATGATAATGAAGAAGTATATAATGTAGAATGTAATGAAGAAAATAAAAAATATAATGAAGAAGAATACAATAATGAAGAATAGAATAATGAAAAACACAATAGTGAAGAATATAATAATGAAGGATAAAATAATGAAGAATAGAATAATGAACAAAATAAAAGTAGATAATGAAGAATATTACAATATAGAAGAAAAAATGAGGAATATAATTATGAAGAATATAATGAACAATATAATTATGAAGAATATAATAATGAACATAATGACGACTAAAGAATATAGAAATGAAGAATATAATAATGAAGAATATAATAGTGAAGAATGTAATGAAGACTGTAGTAATGAAGAATGTAATAATGAACAATGTAATAATGTAACAATGAAGAATGTAATAATGAAGAATATATTAATGAAGAATGTATTAATGAAGAATGTAATAAGGAAGAATGTAACAATGAAGAATGTAATAATGAATATATTAATGAAGAATAGAATAATGGGATTAAAATAATGAATATAATAATGAAGAGCATAATGAGCAAGAATATAATGAACAATATAGTAATGAACAATATAATGAAGAAAATAATGAAGAATATAATCAAGAATATAATGAATAATGAAGAATGTAAGAGTGAAGAACGTAAGAGTGAAGAACGTAAGAGTGAAGAACGTAAGTGAAGAACGTAACACTGAAGAACGTAACAGTGAAGAACGTAATAGTGAAGAATATAATAAAGAAGAATATAATAATAATGAAGAAGAATATAATAATGAAAAAATAATGAAGAATATAAAAATAAACAATATAATAATGAAGAATATAATAATGAGGAAGAATATAATGAGGATTATAACAATGAAGAAGTATATAATATTTAAGAAAATAATGAAGAATATAAACAAGAATATAATAATGAAGAAGAATATAATAATGAAGAATGTAATAATGAACAATATAATAATGAAGAAAATACTAATGAAGAATATAACAATGAAGAATGTAACAATGAAGAATCTAACAATGAAGAATCTAATAACGAAGGATGTAATCGCGAAGGATGTAAGAATGAAGGATGTAATAATGAAGAAGGATATAATAATGAAGAATGTAAATAAAGAATATCATAATGAAGAATATGATAGTGAAAAATATAAAAAAGAATATAATAAAGAATATATTAATGAAGAATATAATGAAGAAGAATATGAACAGTATAGGCTTAGGGTTGGTTAGGGTTATGGTGTTAGGGTTAGGGTTGGTTAGGGTTAGGGTGTTAGGAATAGGGTTAGGGTGTTAGGGTTTGGGTTAGGGTGTTAGGTATTAGGGTGTTAGGGTTAGAGTGTTGTTAGGGTTAGGGTGTCAAGGATAGGGTTGGTTAGGTTTGGGTTGGTTAGGGTTAGGATGTTAGGGTTAGAGGTTACGGTTCGGGTTAGGGGTTAGGGTTAGTGTTAAGTTTTAGGGTTAGTGTTAGGGGTTATGGTCAGGGTCAGGTGTTATGGTCAGGGTCAGGTGTTAGGGTCAGGGTTAGGAGTTAGGGTTTAGGGTCAGGTTCAGGGGTTTGGGTCAAGGTTAGGGGTTAGAGTCTGGGTTAAGGGTTAGGGTCAGGGTTAGGGGTTAGGGTCATTGTTAGGGGTTAGGGTCAGGGTTAGGGGTTAGGGTAAGGTTTAGGGGTTAGGTTCAGGGTTAGGGGCTCGGGTCAGGGTTAGGGTTTCGGGGGAAGGTTAGGGGTTCGGGTCAGGGTTAACGGTTAGGGTTTAGGGTCCGGGTTAGGGGTTCGGTCAGGGTTAGGGGTTAGGGTCAGGGTTAGGCGTTAGGGTCAGGTTTAGGGGTCAAGGTCAGGGTTTTAGGGTCAGGGTCACAGTCAGGGTTTTAGGGTCAGGGTCACGGTCAGCGTTTTAGGGTCAGGGTTTTAGGGTCAGGGTCAATGGTCAGAGTCGGGGTCAGGGTCAGGGTTTTGGGGTCAGGGTCAGGGTTTTAGGGTCAGGGTTAAGGTTAGGGTTAGGGTTGTTAGAGTCAGGGTCAGGTTTATGGTCAGGGTCAGGTTTAGGGTTAGGGTTAACAGAACACTGAAGATAGAATACAGAATATAAAACTTTGAAAATAGAGGAGTATATTTTATAGAGGATTTGGAATAAAAAAATTATAGAATATACATTATAAAAGAATATAGCATAAAGAATACAGAATATCGAAGAAAATAGAATATAAATTTTGAAGTAGAATACAGAAGAATATAAAATGTACAATGTAGAATATAGATTGCAAAACACAATGAAGAATTTAGGAGAATATAGACTATAGAATATAGAAGATTATAAATTACACAATATAGAAGATTATGGAATATAGAATATAGGAGAATATAGAGTGTTGAATACAGTTAAAGAATATGGAATACAGAATACACAAAAATATATGTAAAAACGTAGAAAATAGAAGAATTAATATAGAACATAGTATATCGACAAATATAGAATATAGAAGAATGTAGAACGTAGCATATAGAATAGAGAATGTAGAATATAGAAGATTTTAGAATATAGAATGTAGAATATACAATATGGAATATAGAATACAGAAGAATATAGTATAGAGAAAAATATAGAATATAGAACACGGAACATCGAATATAGAATAGAGAGTATGGAATATAGGATGTAGGAATATATAGAATATAGAAGAACATAGAATTTAAAATGTAGACTATGGAATATAGAAGAATTTATGGAATATAGAACATAGAAGAATATTGAACATGGAACACAGAAGATACAATACAGAATATAGAAAACAGTAGAATATAGAATATACTAAGAATGTGGAATATAGAAGAATACAAACAAGAACATAGATTATAGAATGTACATTGCAGAATATAGAATACAAAATACAGAAGAATATTGAATATAAATTTAGGAAATAGAAGAATATAGAATATAGAAAGCCACAGAAAATGCAAGAAAAAGAATATAGTAGAGTGCAGAACACAGAATATTGAAGAATACAGAATATGGAAGAATACAGAATATAGAATACAGAAGAATAGAGAATATACATTATAGAAGAATATACACAATAGAAGAGTATACAATACAGAATATAGATTATAGAAGAACTTAGAATATAGAAAGTAGAATACAGAATATAGAATAAAGACTAGAATACAGGTTATAGAATATAGAAAATTGTGGAATGTAGAATGTAAAATACAGAATATAGAATACAGAATATAAAAGAACATAGAACACAGAATGTAGAATATAGCATATAGAATATAGAATATGGAGCATAGACTATACCATACAGAAAAATATATAGATAAAGAATATAGAACATAGAAATTTGAATATACAATATAGAATACAGAGTACGGAATTTAGAACCTAGAATATGGGAAAATATAGACATAGAATATAAAGGAATATAGAACATAGAAGAATATAAAATTTAGAATGTAAAATACACAATATAGAAGAATTTAGAATATAGAATATGGACTATAGTATATAGAGGAATATAGTATATAGAAGAACACAGAACATAGAAGGTACAATAGAGAATATAAAAGAAAATAGAAGAATATAGAGTATAGAAGAATATGAAATATGGAAAATAGGAGAATGTAGAATATAATTATAGGAGAATATAGAATATTGCAAAATATAGAACACAGAATATAGGAAAACAGTATATATTTAGAATATAGAAGATACAGGATATAGAATACAGAATATAGAGGAGTAAAGCAAATAGATGACAGACTACAGAATATAGAAGATAGAATGGAGAAGAAAATAGAATATTGACAAATAGGGAATATAGGGTATAGGATATACACTATTGAAGAATAGAGAATAAAGTAGAAGAATATAGATTACAAAATATAGAAGAATATAGAATGTAGAACAGAGAATATTGGATTACAGAAGAATATAGAATATAGAGATTAGAAGGTAGAATATACAATAAAAAATATAGAATATAGAAGAATATAGAATTCAGAGAAATGTAGAATATATAATATAGAAGGAAATGGAATGTAGAATGGAGAACAATAGAGAAGAATAAAGAATATTGAAAAATTTAGAATATAGAATGTGGACTGTAGAATATTGAGTATAGAATTTAGAACATAGAATATAGCAGATAGAAGAATATAGATTATAACAGAAGAATATAGAATGTAGAATAAGGATGTAGAAGAGTATAGAACACAGAATATAGAAGAATATAGAATGCAGAATATAGAATATGGACTATAGAATGTAGAATACAGAAGAATATTGGATATAAAAACTACAGAATATAGAACATCGAATATGGAATATAGAATACAGAGTATGGAATAGAGAATAAAGGAAAATATAGAACAGATAAATATAGAATATCCAATAGAGTACGTACAATGTAGAATACAGACTATAGAATAAAAAATATAGAGAACAAAGAATATAGAAGAATATAGATTATAGAATAAAGAAGGTTCTGGAATATAGAATGTAGAATTAAATATAGAAGATGGAATATAAGAGAATATAGAATAAAGAATATAGTTTACAGAATAGGCAATAAGAATACAGAAAATTATAAAAAATAGAAAACTTTGAATATAGAATACAATGGAAGATAGAAAAATATAGAATGTAGAATATAAAATATAGAATAAAAAGTACATCATGTAGAGATTATACATTATAGAATATGGAAGATTATGGAATATAGAATGTAGAATGTGAAATACAGAATATACAATATAGAAGAATATATGATACAGACAATGAAGACTATAGTGTAGAATGTAGAATATAGAATACAGAAAATTATATAGAAAAATATAGAATATAGAAAAGAACATTGAATACAGAACACAGAGTATGGAATGTAGAATATAGAAAATGTAGAGTATAGAAAAATATAGAATATAGAACATAGAATGTAGAATACAAAATATAGAATATAAAATAAAGTATAAAGAACACAGAAAATAGAAGAATATAGATTATAGCATATAGAAGATAATGGAATATAGAATATAGGATGTAAAAGAAAGAATACACAATATAGAAGAATATAGAAGGAAGAATGTAGAATATGAAATAGAATACAGAAAAATATAGTATATAGAAAAATATAGAATATAGAAGAATAAGGAAGAATATAGAATTTAGAATGGAGAATATAGAATACAGAACATAAAATATAAAAGAATTTAAAATATAGATTGCAGAATATAGAATATGGTATATGAAAAATACAATATAGTATATAGGAGTATATTGTATGTAGAAGAATATAGAATACAAAGTATGGATTACAGAATATACAAAAATATACAATATAGAAGAACATAGATTATAGAATCTAGAGAATTTAAAACAGAATATAGAATATGGAACATAGAACACTGAGGATAGAATACACAATATAAAGGAACATTGAAAATAGAAGAATATAGTGTATAGAGTATTTGGAATATAGAATATACATTATAGAAGAATATAGCATACAGAATACAGGCTATAGAAGAAAATAGAATACAAATTAGAATATAGAACACAGAAGAATATAAAGTGTACAATGTAGAATACAGAATATAGAATGCAAAATATAGAGTGAAGAATTAAGAGAAATATAGATTATAGAATATAGAAGATTATACGTTAGACAATATGGAAGATAATGGAATATAGGATGTAGAATGTAAAATATAGAATACAGGAAATATAGAATATGGAATATAGAAGAATATAGAATGTTGAATACAGTATAAAAATATGGAATATCGGATACACAAAAATATAGTATACGTAAAAATATAGAAAATAGAAGATTGAATATAGAACATAGAAAAATATAGAATCTAGAATACAGAATGTAGAATATAGAAGATTTTAGAATGTAGAATATAGAATATGGAATATAGAATAGAGAAGAACATAAAACATAGAACATCGAATATAGAATAGAGAGTATGGAATATAGGATATAGGAAAATATAGAACATAGAATTTAGAATGTGGAATATGGAATATAGAACGATATACAGAAGAATATTGAACAGAGAACACAGAACACAGAAGATACTATACAGAATATAAAAGAATATAGAAAACAGAATATAAAATATACAAGAATATGGAATATAGAAGAATATATACATTACAGAAGAATATAGAATACGGAATATAGAAGAATATCGAATATAAATTTAGAATATAGAAGGCTATAGAAAATACAAGAAAAAGCATATAGTAGAATGTGGAACACAGAATATTGAAGAATACAGAATATGGAAGAATATAGAAGCATTAGAATATAGAATACATAAGAATATAGAATATACATTCTAGAATATACTCAGTAGAAGACTATAGAATACAGAATATAGATTAGAGAAGAACACAGAATACAGAATTTAGAATATAGAAAGTAGAATACAGAATATAAAATATAGTATAAAGACTAGAGGATACAGATTATAGAATATGGAAAATTATGGAATGTAGAATGTAAAATATAGAATATAGAAGAATACAGAATGTAGAATATAGCATATAGAGTATAGATTATGGAACATAGAATATAACATACTGAAAAATATAGTATACAGAAAAATAAAGAATACAGAATATAGAACTTTGGATATACAATATAGAACACAGAGTATGGAATATAGAACCTAGAATATGGAAAAATGTAGAAATAGAATATAAAAGAATATAGAACATAGAAGAATATAGAATTTAGAAAATACAATATAGAACAGAATATAGAAGGATTATAGAATGTAGAGTGTAGAATATGGAATACAGTTTAAGAAATATGAATTAGAGAAAGTAGAAGAATACAGTATATAGAAGATATTAGAATACAGAATTATGACATATGGAATACAGAATAAAATATATAAAATGTAGAATGTGCTATAGAATACAGAATGCAGAAGTACATAGATTATAGAATATAGAAGAATTTAGAATGTAGACGAGAATACAGATGAATATAGGTTATAGAATATAAGAATACAGAATATAGAGTGTAGAATGTAGAAAACAACACAGAATATAGCATACGGAAGAATATAGAAAATTTTTGAATATATAATGTTGAGTGTAGAATATGGAGTATAGAATACAGAATATAGAATATAGAATGCATAATGTGGAATATACAATACAGAATATAGAATAATATAGTATAGGAAATAGAAGAATATAGAATGTAGAATACAGAATATTAAAGAATTTAGAATATAGAATGTAGCATATAGAATATACAAGAATATAGATTAAATAATATAAAAAATATAGAATGTAGAATATAGAAGAATATAGAATACAGAATATGGGATATAGAATATTGAAGAATATAGTATATAAAAGAATATAGAATATAGAACAGAACACAGAAGATAGAATACAGAATATAAAAGAAAATAGAATGTAGAATAATGTAGAAAATAAAATCTAGAATATAGAAGGATATAGACTATAGAGAAATAGAATACAGAAGAATATAGTGTATAGAATATAGAAGAATACAAAATATAGAATAGAGAAAATAGAAGAATATAGAATATAAAATATAGTAGAATATGGGGTATAGAATATACATTATAGAAGAATATAGATTATAGTATACAGAATATAGAAGAATATAGAATGAAGAATGTGGAATATAGAATACAGAAAACAGAATATAGAATGTAGGATCAAGAATCTAGAAACTAGAATATAGCGTATAGTAGAATATAGAAGAGTATAGAATATAGAATTTACAAAGTAGAATGTGGAATATAGAATATATAGAAGAAATTAGAATATAGAATGTAGAATATACAAATTAGAGAATTACAAATTATGGAATATGGAAGAATATAAAATATAGAACATAGATTATAGAAAATATAGAATATAGAAGAATACAGAATGTAGAATATAGAATACAGAAGAATATATTATATAGAAGAAAATAGAACATAGAATATAAAAGAATATAGATATTGAATACAGAATTGTATAGAATATGGAATATAGAGTATAGAATGTAGATGTGTATAGAATGTAGAAGAATATAGAATACTGAATATACAGGAATATACAATATAGAAAATTATAGAATATAAAAGAATATGGAATATACATTATAGAAGAATTTAGAATGCAGAAGATATATAATAGAGAAAGTAGAAGAACATAGCATATAAAATATAGGATATAGAATGTGGAATATAGCATATAGAGGAATATAGACTACAGAATGTAGAAGAGAGAATATAGAAGAATATTGTATATAGAATATACAATATAGAAGAATATAGATTATAAGATTATTCAAGAATATAGAATGTAGATTATAGAATATAAAAGAATATAGATTATAGAACACAGAATATGGAGTTTACCATGTTGAATATAGAATAAAAAATATAGAATACAGAATGTAGAATATAGAAGAACGTAGAATATAGAATGTAGAATGTGGAACACAGAACATATAATACAGAATAGAGAAGAATAAAGAATATAGACGAATTTAGAATATATAATACAGACTGTAGAATATAGATTATAGAATATAGAGCACAGAACATACAATATAGAATACAGAACATAGAAGATAGAAAATAGAATATAGAAGAATATAGGATATTCACGAAAATGGACTATAGAGCACGGAATATAAGTCATGAAATATACAATATAGAGGAATATAAAGAATACAGAATGTAGAATATAGAATATATATTACAGAACACAGAACATAGAATTTAAAAGTATATAGATTATAGAATACAGAAGAATGTAGAACATAGAATATAGAAGAATATAGATTATAGAAAAGAGAATATAGAATATTAAATATAGTAGAATATGGAATATGCAATATAGTATATAGAAGAATATGGAATATTGACAAATATAGAATTTAAGATATAAAATATACAATTTAGAAGAATAAAAAATAGAATACAGAATACAGACTGTAGAAGTATATAGGTTATAGAATATAGAAGAATATAGAGTATACAACGTAGAATGTAGAATAAGGAATATAGAACAAAGAACAGAGAATTTAGAATATAGAAGAATATGGAATATAGATTATGGAATACAGAATATACAAGAATATAGTATATAAAAGAATATAGAACATGGCATAAAACAGAATATTGATTATAAAGTATAGAATGTAGAATATAGAATAAAAATACAGAAGAATATAGAATATAGAAAGATATAGAAAATAGATATAGAATATGGAACACAGAATATAGAAGTACATAGAATATAGCAGAATATGGAATATAGTAGAACATAGAATAGAGGAGAATATAGAATATAGAAGGCAATAGAATACAGGACACAAGAATATAGAAAACAGAAGAAAATATAATATCAAATATAGAAGACAATAGAAGATAGTAGATAGAAGACACAAGATGATAGGAGATAGAAGATTGAACATAGAATACAACACAAAGAATATCAAATATAGACTATAGAAGAATATAGACTATACAGCACAGAATATTTAATATAGAAGAATCTTAAATACAGAATTTAGAATGTAGAATATAGAAGAATATAGAATATTGAAGAATATGGAATATAGAATGTAGGATACAGAATATAGAAGAATATAGAATATAG
Organism: Loxodonta africana; assembly: GCF_030014295.1. Classification (NCBI taxonomy): domain Eukaryota; kingdom Metazoa; phylum Chordata; class Mammalia; order Proboscidea; family Elephantidae; genus Loxodonta; species Loxodonta africana. Next base: position 654,008 of record NW_026975207.1, on the reverse strand, counting down.
AGTGTAGAATATAGAAGAATGAAAAATACAGAATGTAGAATATGAATAAAGAATACAGTATATAGAATAATACAGAACATAAAATATAGACTATAGAAGAATATAGATTATAGCATACAGAAGAATATAGAATGTGGAATACAGAATATAGAAAATAGAAGAATATAGAATATATAACACAGAATGTATAAAATATAGAACATAGAATATAGATTTTAGTATATAGAAGAATACAGAATAAAGAATGTAGAATATAGAATGTAGAGTATAGAATATAGAATACAGAAGAATACAGAATATGGAATAAAGAATATGGAATATAGATATAGAAGAATATAATACATAGAAGAATATAGAACATACAACATAGAATATTGAATATAGAATATGGAATGTGGGATATAGAATATAGAAGAATAAAGATATAGAGGTATATAGAATATAGAAGAATATAGGATATAGAATATAGAAGAGTACAGAAATTAGGATATAGATTATACAAGAATATGGAGTATAGAATAGTATAGGATATACGATATAGAATAAAGCAGAATATAGAAGAATGTAGAATATATAGAAGAATGTAGAATATTGAAGAATTTAGAGTGTAGAATATAGACTATAGTATTTAGAATGTAGAATATAGAAGAATACAGAATGTGAAATGAAGAATATAGAATGTAGAATATAGAAGAATATAGATTATAGCATATAGAGGAATATAGAATATGGCGTGTAGAGTGTGGAATATAGTATATATAATGTGGTAGAATATAAAATATAAAAAATAGAAGTATATAGAATGTACAGTATTGAATATAGAATACAGAATATATAAAATAGAACAGTATAGTTTATAAAATATGGAATATAGAGTACAGAATATAGAATAAAGAACATAGAGAATAGAAGATAGAACACAGAAGAGTATAGAATATAGAATATAAGACATAAAAGTACAATATAGAAGATTATAGAATACAAAATATAGAAGTATAAAGATTATAGGATATAGATAAATATAGAATGTAGCTTCTAGAATATAAAATATAGAATGTAGAAAATCGAATATGGAGTGTAGAATACGGAACATAGAAGAACATAGTATTTAGAAGACTATAGAATATTGATGAATATGGCAAAAAGAATATAAGAAATAAAATATACAATATAGAAGAATATAGAATACAGACTGTACAAGTATATAGATTATAGAAAATAGAATATAGAATGCAGAATGTAGAATATAGAATACAGTACATAGAACAGAGAATGTAGCAGAATATAGAATATAGAAAGTAAATGTAGAATATAGAATATAGAAGACCATAGAATATAGAAGAATGCAGAATATAGAATAGAGAAGAATATGGTGTACAGAATATAGAACAGCAAACATAGAGTATTGAATATAGAATGTAGAATAGAGAAGAATTTAGAATAGAGAAGAATGTAGAATAAAGAATATAGCATGTTGAATGTAGGATATAGAATGTAGAATTCAGAGTATAGAATATAAAATTTAGTATATACAATACAGAAATAGAAGAATATAGAATGTAAAACATAGAATATAGAATATGGAAAAATATATAAAAAAGAATATAGAACGTAGAATGTAGAATACAGAATATGGAATACAGAACATAGAACATAGAAGCATACAGTATTTGGAAGAATATAGAATACAGAATATAGGACATAGAATATAGAGTACAAAATATTAAAGATAGAATATAGAATATAGCATATAGAAGAACATAGAATACAGAATGTAGAATGTAGAATATAGAACAATATAGAATAGAGAATATAGACTATAGAAGACAAAATATAGAAGATGGAATATTGAAGAATATTGAACATAGAATATAGGATTTGGAATATAGAATTAGAGTATAGAATATAGACTAGAGAATATAGAAGATAGAATACAGAAGAATAAAGAATATTGACAAGTATGGTATATACAATATAGAATAAAGGATATAGAATATACAATATAGAAGAATATTATAGATTATTGAGGAATATAGAATATAGAGTTTACAGTGTGGAATATAGAATACAGAATATAGAATAAAGAAAAATTTAGATTATAGAATGTAGAATATAGAGCCATATACAATATAGAACGTAGAATATACAGAATATAGAATAGAGAAAAATAAAGTAGAATACAGAATATGAAATAGAGTATAGAATGTAGATTATAGATTATAGAATATAGAGAACAGAATATAGCATATAAAATAAAGAATATAGAAGATAGACTATAGAAGGATATAGAATACAGAATACAGGATATTGACAAAAACGGAATATAGAATATAAGATATAAAATATACAATATAGAAGATTATAGAATATAGAATGTAGAAGTATATAGATTATAGAATACAGAAGATGTAGAATGTGGAATATAATATATAGAAGAATATAGAATACAGAATAAGAAGAATTTAGAATGTAGAATATAGCATATGGAATATAGAATATGGAAGAATATAGAATATTGATGAATATGTAATATAGAAGAATATAGAATATACAGAACAGAATATAGAAGATACAATATAGAAGAATATAGGATAGAAAATATGGAATATAGAATATAGGAGAATATAGACTATTGATGAATATGGAATGTAGGCTATGATATATAAAATGTACAATATAGAAGAATATAGAATATACAAAACAGAATATAGAATGTAGAAGAATATAGATGATAGAATATAGAAGAATATTGAATATAGAATTTAGAATGCAGAATATAGAATATGGAACATAGGGTAGAGAATATAGATTATAGAATGTAGAATATAGAAGAATATGGACTATAGGAAAATTTAGAATATAAAATGTAGAGTGGAGAACATTAGATATAGAATACAGAACATACAAGAAAATAGAATGTAGAATATAGAATACAGAATATAAAAGAGAGAAGTTAAAGAATATAGAAATATTTAGAATACATAATGTAGACTGTAGAATATAGAAGAATATAGATTATAGAATACAGAAGAGTATAGAATGTAGAGAAGAGAATGTAGAATATAGAACATAGAGGATAGAACATAGAATATAGAAGAATATAGAATAGAGGATATTCAGGAAAATGGAATACAGACTATAAGACATAAAATATACAATATAGAAGAATATAGAATAAAGAACGTAGAATGTAGAATATAGATAATACAATACAGAACATAGAAGAGAGAATATAGAATGTAAAAGTATATAGATTACAGAATATAGAAGAATAGAGAATACAGAATGTAGAATATAGATTATAGAACACAGAATATAGAATACAGAAGAATATAGATTATAGAATATAGACAGTAGAATAAGAAGTATATAGAATATAGTAGAATATAGAATGTTGAATATGCAATATAGAAGAATATAGTTTATAAAAGAATACAGTATATAAAAGAATATAGAAAATAGAATATTGATGAATATAGACTATAAGACATAAAATATACAATTTAGAAGAATATAAGATATAAGACATACAATGTAGAAGAATATAGAAAACAGAACGTAGAAGTATATAGATTATAGAATACAGAAGAATATGGAATATATACTGTAGAATGTAGAAGATACAATATAAAACATAGAATATTCAAGAATATAGATTACAGAATATAGAATGTAGAAAAATATAGACTGTAGAATATAGATTACAGCATGTAATATAGAATACAGCATGTAGAAGAATATAGAACATAGAAGATAGAATATTGAATATAGAAAATAGAATGTAGATTATAAAATATAGAAAAAAGTATAGAAGATTATAGGATATAGAGTATAGAATGTAGAAGAATATAGAAGAGAATAGAATATGGAAAATAGAATATAGACTGTAGAATATGGAATATAGAAGAATATAGAAGATAATAGAATATAGGACACAAAAGAAAATAGAAAATATAATATAGAATATACAATATAGAAGAAAATTGACGATAGAAGATAGATTGAAGATAGTAGATAGAAGAAAGCAGATGATAGAAGATTGAACATAGAACACAGGACATAGAATATCAAACATAGAATATAGAGTACAGAATTTAGAATGTAGAATATAGAAGATAGAAAATAGAATATAGAACTTAGAATATTGAAGAATAAGGAATATAGAATACAGAAGAATATAGTATATAGAAGAATATAGAGTGTAGAATGTAGAATATGGAGTACAGAATATAGAAGATAAAATATAGAACATAGGATATAGAATACAGAAGAATAGAGTGTAGAATGTAGAATATAGAATATAGAAGAATATGAAATATAGAATATAGAAAATAGAATTTAGAATATACAATATAGATAAATATAGAATAATACAGAATAAAAATAATATAGAATATTGTTGTCGTTAGGTGCTGTCGAGTCGGTTCCGACTCATAGAGACCCTATGCACAACAGAACAAAACACAGCCCGGCCCCGTGCCATCCTTATAACCGGTGTTGTGCTTGAGCACATTGTTGCAGCCACTGTGTCAATCCACCTCGCTGAGGGTCTTCCTCTTTTCCGCTGACCCTGTACTCTGCCAAGCATGACGTCCTTCTCCAGGGACTCATCCCTCCTGACAACATGCCCAAAGTATGTAAGACGCAGTCTCGCCATCCTTGCCTCTAAGGAGCGTTCTGGCCGCACTTCTTCCAAGACAGATGTGTTTGTTCTTTTGGCAGTCCATGGTATATTCAATATTCTTCACCAACACCACAATTCAAAGGCGTCAACTCTTCTTCGGTCTTCCTTATTCATCGTCCAGCTTTCACATGCATATGATGTGATTGAAAATACCATGGCTTGGGTCAGGCACACCTTAGTCTTCAGGGTGACATCTTTGCTCTTCAACACTTTGAAGAGGTCCTTTGCAGCAGATTTGCCCAGTGCAATGCGTCTTTTAATTTCTTGACTGCTGCTTCCATGGCTGTTGATTGTGGATCCAAGTAAAATGAAATTCTTGACAACGTCAATCTTTTCTCCATTTATCATGATGTTGCTCATTGGTCCGGTTCTGAGGATTTTTGTTTTCTTTATGTTGACGTGCAGTCCATACTGAAGGCTGTGATCTTTGATCTTCAAGTACAGATTATAGCATATAGAAGAATATAAAATATAGAATGTGGAATATAGCATATAAAACATAGAATATAGAAAACAGAATACAGAATATAGAAGACTATAGAATATAGAAAATAGAAGAATATAGAATATATAATGTAGAATATAAAATATATAATAAAGACTAGAGAATATCGATTATAGAATATAGAAGAATGCAGAATGTAGAATATGAAATATAGAGTATAGAATAAAGATGAATATAGAAAAATATTGAATGTAGAATATAGAATATGGAAGATAGGAAATAGAATATAATATATAGAATTGAACATAGAATGTAGAATATAGAAGTATATAGAATATAGAGGAATATAGAACATAGAATATAGAACAGTATAGAATATAGAAGAATATAGAATACAGAAGAACATAGAAAATAGAATATAGTATGTATAATGTAGAATATGGAATAGAGAATACAGAATATAGAATATAGAGTACAAAATATAGAATATTGAAGAATATGGACTATAGGATATAGAATGTAGAAGAATAGAGAATATAGAAGAATACAGAAGGATATAGAGTACAGAAGAATATAGAAGGATATAAAATATAGAAGAATATAGGGAGAAGCAGAGAGAGACTTCATAAAGGCACAAGCAGAGATGACAATGTGACCACAGAGGCAGAGATTGGATGATGCAGCCACAGCCATGGAATAGAGACAGCCACCAGAAGCTGGAAGAGGCAATGAACAGATTCTCCCCTGGAGCCTCTGAAGAGTGTGTGGTGTGATTCTGCCGTGACAGCTTGATTAAGGCTCAGGTATTTTGGCTCTGACTTTGGATTTCTGGCCTCCTGAGCTGTGGAAGAATAAATTTCTGTTGTTTTAAGTCAATCAGTTTGTAGCAATTTGTTATAACAGACACAGAAAATGAATTAACTGACCAATAAAAGATGTGGTAATCTATGCATCATTATAGTATTGTAACCTGATGAGGGTGGGTCCTGCCCGGTGTGACCCCTTGAGTCAATTGAGAGACACCAGGCCTTTGAAAAAGAGAAAACAGACTTTATTGCAAGCTGGTCAAGCAAGGAGCTCAGAGATTAAGTCTCAAATCAAGCTCCCTGAGGTTGGGGATTCTAGTGCAGTTGCAGGGCTTGTGATAGGGAACTTATGCATAATTCATGAAGTTTCTAAGAACTGGCAGACAATTTCAGGAAATTAACACATACAGGGGTGCAGTAGGGGGTGCAATATGATGACTGGGGGCATGTGGTTTTCAGGGGGGTATAAATTTTTTTTTTTATGAAACATGAAGTTTATCCAAGGACAGCTTTGTGGCTTATTGCTCATGTCCAAATGGAGTGAGGGGAAGGTTGGTGCGTAGCGAAGCAAACTTGAGCAGAGAAGCAGTAAGATGGCCTTGAGCTGCTACACAGAATTTCTTATCAAAAGAGTGTGATGTGGCTCAGGTGTGATGGGAGGAAGGGGAACCGTTTAACCCTGTTGTTTACGGTATCAATAATATATATATTTTTAAATAATTTTTATTGTGCTTTAAGTGAAAGTTTACAAATCAAGTCAATCTCTCACATATAAACTTATATACACCTTACTACATACTCCCACTTACCAGCCCGCTCCCTCCTTCCGGTCTCTCCTTTCGTGACCGTTTTGCCAGTTTCTAGCCCTCTCTACCCTCCCATCTCCCCTCTAGACAGGAGATGCCAACACAGTCTCAAGTGTCCACCTGATACAAGTAGCTCACTCCTCATCAGCATCTCTCTCCAACCCATTGCCAGTCCAATCCATGTCTGAGGAGTTGGTTCCTGTCCTGGGCCAACAGAAGGTCTGGGGACCCCAACTGCTGGGATTCTCCTAGTCTCAGTCAGACCATTAAGCCTGGTCTTTTTATGAGAATTTGGGGTCTGCATCCCACTGTTCTCCTGCTCCCTCAGGGGTTCTCTGTTGTGCTCCCTGTCAGGGCAGTCATCGGTTGTGGCCGGGCACCATCTAGTTAATAATATTTTTAATAACATATCCAGACTTAAAAACTTAAGGAAGGAGAGGGTCTTTCAATTCTTAAAATAAGGCAGATGTTATGGGTTGAATTGTGTCCACCAAAAATGTGTGTCAACTTGGCTAGACCATGATTCCCAGTATTGTGTGGTGGTCCACCATTTTGTCAAGTGATGTGATTTTCCTACACACTGTAAACCCTACCTCTATGATGTTAGTGAGGTAGGATTAGTGGCAGTTATGTTAATGAGGGAGGACTCAATCTACAAGACTGGGTTGTGTTTTAAGTCAATCTCTTTTAAGATATAAAAGCGAGAAGCAAGCAGAGAGACAGGGGGACATCATACCACCAAGAAACAAGAGCCAGGAGAATAGAGTATCCTTTTGATTGGGGGTCCCTGTGCTTAGGATCTCTTGACTGGGGAATATTGATGACAAGGACTTTCTCCCAGAGCCAACAGAGGGAGAAGGCCTTCTCCTGGAGCTAGCGCCCTGAATTCGGACTTCTAGCCTGTTATGCTGTGAGAGAAAAAATTTCTCTATGTTAAAGCCATCCATCCACTTGTGGTACTTCTGTTACAGCAGCACTAGCTAGCTGAGACAGCAGGTATATTGAAAAATATATCTCTGGCACAAAAAGCCTCAAATTGCTGAAAGAAATTAAAAATAGACTTGTATTTTTGTATATTTGTGTGGGTATATATGTGTGTGTGTGTGTGTATATATGTATATATGAGCTCTGGTGGGTTTATATATATATATACACCTGTGTATGAGTTCTGGTGGCACAGTGGTTAAGTGCTCTGATGCTAATCAAAAGGTAAGCAATTTGAACTCACCAGCCTATTCCACAGGAGAAAGGTGTGGCAGCCAGCTTCCATAAAGATTTAGAGCCTTAGAAACCCTATGGGGCAATTCAACTCTGTTCTATAAGGTCACTATGAGTTGGAATTGACTCGGGGCAACTGGTTTGATCTGGTTTTATATGTATATATATATGGTGTAAGATGAATGATTGAGCTACTGGAAAAGTAAGAGAAATCTGCACTATCTAGAAAGATATTGTGAATGAGTCCTGAAAAAGGTCAATACAGGTTACAGACATGAAAAAGGTGTTGATATAGGTATTGGACTTTACTAGGACTCATACAATGGGGAAAGGAAGCCAAATTAAGTCCCATGCACAGTGGTTAGTTATTGCACATGCAGAGATATCAAGCTGGGACCAGGAAAATTATTTTCTTAAACAACCCAGTAAGAAAAAGCTACATCGAAGATAAATGAGGACCATGACTTCCCTTGACCATAGATGTCTGTGGAAGGGAAATAAAAAAGCTTTTCTTAAAATTTCTATTCTCATCCCCACACTTACATATATTTGGAAGTAAATTGCACACCACCGTGTAACTTAAATATCACCATCTCAAAATTGAGTTAACATAGAGTCCGAGTGATGAGCAGCCAGCTACTGAGCAACTGTGAAGGACAATTCTCTTATTACAATTCAGATATAGACATAGATAAATTTCTAAACAATTTGATCTCAGAATGAAATATCTCATATTACATGTTTAACAGTATTGCTCTGGGCAAATCTGCTACAAAAGACCTCCTTAAAGTGTTAAGAAGCAAAGATGTCACTTTGAAGACCAAGGTGTGCCTGACCGAAGCTATGGTATTTTCGATGACCTCATATGAATGTGAAAGCTGGACAATGAATTAGGTGTTGGTGAAGAATATTGAATATGCCAGTGACTGCCAGAAGAATGAACAAATCTATCTTGGAAGAAGTACAGCCAGAATACTTTTTTGAAGCAAGGGTGCCGAGACTTTCTTTCACGTGCTTTGGATATGTTATCAGGAGGGATCAGTCCCTGGTGAAGGACATTATGCTTGATAAAGTAAAGGGTCAGTGAAAAAGAGGAAGACCCTCAAAGACATGGATTGACACAGTGACTACAACAATGAGCTCAAACATGGCAATGATTGTGAGGATGGCACAGGATGGGGCAGCTTCTCCCCCTCTGGTACATGGTGTCACTATTAAAAAAAACAACCATTGCCATTGAGTCAATTCTGACTCATAGTGACGATGGCAACTAACAACGACAACATATTTTTTTCGCAAGTATTGGGATGGGAAACAACCAAGGTAACAGAATCTTAATATATTGCCTAATGGAGACAAAAGTTCCTTTTGGAGTTAAACATCTGACCAGTAAAATTACTCAACAGCTCCATGGGAGTTGAGAGTAGATTGCATACCACCACGTAACTTAAATATCACCATCTCAAAATGTATTTAACATAGGGTCCGAGTGATGAGCATCCAGTTACTGAACAACTGTGAAGGACAATTCTCTTATTACAATTCAGATATAGACATAGATAAATTTCTAAACAATTTATGACCCCTTGGGAGTGGAATAGCAGAATACTGTTGACATCTTATATAGAGTTTAAATCATTTCTGGTTATCTTTTGGGAGAATGTCCCCTCAGTTTTGTACTTAAAAAAGGAATTGACAATTCTCTCTCTTTTTTTTTTTTTTGTACGTAATTGGTAGACAGGAACACCAGCCTCCACAGGAGATTTCTTTTTCTTTTTTCCTTTTATTTCATTTAATTCCCTCGAGTCTTTTATGAGCAAAATTTTGCTGTTGTGAAAAATGCTGCAATGAACATGGGTATGCATTTGTCTATTCATATGACAGCTCTTATTTCCCTAAGATATATTCCTAGGAGTGGGATTGCTGGATCTTACGGTGTTCTCTTTCTAGCTTTCTAAAGAAGTGCCATATCGTTTTCCAAAATGGTCGTACCATTTTGCATTCCCACCAGTAGTGCATAAGAGTTCCAGTCTCCCCACAAATTCTTCAACATGCGTTATTTTTTGTTTTTTGTGTTTTTTTTTATTTATGCCAGTAATGTTGGGGTGAGATGGTATCTCATTGTAGTATCAATTTCCAATTCTCTATTGGCTGGTGATCATGGTCATTTCCTCATGTGTCTGTTAGTCACTTGAGCGCCTTCTTTGGTGAAGTGTCTGTTAATTTCCTTTGCCCATTTTTTAATTGGATTATTTGTTTTTTGTTGTAGAGGTATTGGATTTTCCTGGAGATTTTAGAGATTAGACTTCTGTTGAATTTGTCATAGTCAGAGATTTTTCCAAATCTAAGTTCTTTTTTTAATCTTTTGGTGAAGTCTTTTGATGAGCAGGAGTGGTTAATTTTTAGAAGATTCCAGTAATCTAACTTATATTCTAGAGTTTGTGTCTTGTTAGTTATGGTTTGTATCCTGTTAATGACATGTATTAGGGCCTCTAGCATTGATCCTATTTTTTTCTCCTATGACCTTTGTGGTTTTTGATTTTATATTTAGGTGTTTGATCCAGTTTTAATTAGTTTTTGTGTATGGTGTGAGGTATGGGCCCTGTTTCATTTTTTTGCAGAGGGACATCCAGTTTTGCCTGCAGAATTTGTTAAAAAGACTGTCTTTTCCACATTTGATGGACTTTGGGCCCTTTTCCAAGATCAGGTGATTGTAGGTGGATGGATTTACACCTGGGTTCTCAATTCTGTTCCACCGGTCAATGTAGCTGTCATTGTACCAGTACTAGGCTGTTTTGACTACCGTAGCCGTACAGTAGATTCTGAGGCCAGGTAGTGTGAGTCTTCCTAGTGAATTCTTCTTCTTCAATAGTACTTTACTTATGTGGGGCCTCTTTCATTTCTGTATAAAGTTAATGATTAGTTTTTCCATCTCTTTAAAGAATGCTGTTGGTATTTGGATGAGAATTGCTTTGTATTTGTGGATTGCTTTGGGTAGAATTCACAATGTTGAGTCCACCTATCGATGAGCATGTCTCTCACTTTTGTCATTTTGATATACTCGTTATTTGTTGTTTGTTTCTTTAACAATCTGACACTTTCTCTTCTGCTTCAGGACATTCACTTGTGTTCTTCTGTCTGCTAGAGGTGGTTTCTCTGGTACCTCAATTCATTTGTACTTTAATTGTACTCTCTTGGAGAAGTCTTCTCGGATTCTCTCAAACTCTTACATGTTTCCAGAATGTCCTGTGCTTCCTCTTTAAAGCAGTAATATTATTTGAATTTGAACTAATAACCAAGTATCAGCCTTGCTCAGGAGTAAGTTACTTTTGCGGTTATTTAAATTTAAATATGAATGAAATAATATAGCAGTTCAGTTCCTTAGTCATACTAGCCGTATCTAAAATGATCAGTAGCCACATGTGTCTAGTGGCTAATGTATCAGGCAGCACAGATTATAGAACATTTCCATTATTGTAGAAAATTATTTTGGACAAGTGCTGCTAGATCAGTTACTTCTCCTTTTTGTTGTTCTTAAACCAAACCTGTGCAACCCAGAACCGAGGCCCTGTGCAACATTTGCACTAACATCATCAAATCTTTCATTTATTCCTATAAACACTAGGTATTTTCAGACGTGCTCACATACATGCAAATACACACACATATACACCCATACTTTTCCCTAAGGTTTGGTCTAAATTTAATAAAATCCTTGAAATCTTCCCTTTGTGTAAAGCCAAAATTAGGTGCTATCTCCTCTTTGCTCTCCCAAAACTTTGTCCTCTTAGCTTACTCTACTGAAATTATTTGTACATAAACCTGTTTCTATTAAATTACTACCTAACCTGGAAGAAACAGAACTTGGTTGTTTTATATTTATATCTCTAGTGCCTGGTAAAGGTGACATAATTTATACTCAATAAATATATTTTAATCAAAGATTTGAAACTCTTGTACTGTCCTCTCATTAGTGAACGTTTTGGTTTCACAAAAAATGTATATATATAGTTATTAAGTCAAATATTTATACATATATCTACATCAATATTAACACCTACATGTATATTTATACAGGCAACAATGGATCTGCAATTAGTTTTCATTTACTAGAATTTCATGTGAATAAAATCATATAATATGTACTCTCTTTTTTTTGTTTTGTGCCATTTTACTCTTCTTTTTCTTGTTTCCAATGGTAAAACATTTGTTTATTGATTTGAGATCTGTCTTCCTTTTTAACATAGGCACTTGGAGCTATTAATTTCTCTATAAACGATTCTAAAGTTGCAATCCATATGTTTTAGCATGCTGTTTGTCACTTCCTTTTATCTAAAAATATTATTTTTAAACTCTCCTTGTGATTTATTCTTTGGCTCATTTGTTATTTAGGAGTGTACTGTTTAATTTACATATATTTGTGATTTTCTTATATTTTCTTCTATTGTTGATTTCTAATTTAATTGTATTTTGGTCAAAGAACATATTTTGTATTATTTCAATTATTTTGTATTTATTTAGGTTTTTTTTTGTTTTGGTTTATAGTCTGGCATATGGTCACTCTGGAGAATGTCCCAGGTATACTGCCTAGTTTTATATCCATTATTGAAAATGAGGTATTGAAGTCTCTAACTATTATTGTGAGATGTTAGGGGAATATATGTTTATAATTGTTTATTCTGCCAAATAGATTGACAATTTATAATTATAAAATATTATTTGTATCCTGTAACTTTTTTGTCTTAAAGTCTAATACGTCAAATATTAATATAGGCAACCCAGCTCTTTTTTTTTTTTTTTTTGGCTACTGCTCACATGGTATGTTAGATTCCTAGTGCTGCCATAACAAAATACTACAAAGTAAATGGCTTTGAAGAACAGAATTTATTGTCTCAGTTCTGAAGACTAGAGGCCCAAATTCATTAATGGGTCTATGAGCTCTCTCTCTGTTTGTTCTACGGAAAGGTCCTACCTGTCTCAGCTTCTTGCAGCAAAAAAAAAAAAAACCCTGTTGCCGTTGAGTCAATTCCAACTCATAGCAACCCTATGGGATAGAGTGGAACTTTCTCATGGGGTTTTCAAAGAGCAGCTGGTGGATTCCAACTGCTGACAATTCGGTTAGAAGCTGAGCTATTAGCTACTGCACTGTCAGGGTGCCTTGTAGCTTCTTGTAGCCCTTTGCAATTCTTGGCATGCTTATGGATGCTTATAGATGTGTCTGCCTCCATTATCACCTGGCATCTGTGTTACTCTGTGTGTTTCTTTCCAGCTCCCTCTCTGTTATCTCCTTTTAAGGTACCACTCAGAATGGAATAGGGCTTATCCTACTCTGGTGTGGCTTAAGTGACAATATCATCAGCTGCTCTTTGGAAACCCTATGGGGTGGTTCTACTCTGTCCTATATGGTCGCTATGAGTTATAATCAACAGGATGGCGAAGGTTTTTCTTTTATCTTCCAAGAATAGCGCTATTTTCCCAAACAAGGTCACAACTTCCAGGTACAAATTTTAGCACTTCAACATATATATTTCGGAGACACTTTCAATCCGGAATACATGGCCTATCTTTTAAATCCTATTTTCAGTCTATTTGTGTCTTTTAATCTAAAGAGTGCCTATAATAGACAGACATATATTTGGGTTATGTTCTCTTTTTAGACTATGTTTCCAATCTCTGCCTTTCAATTGGGTTGTTTCACTATTTAAATTTAATTACTGATAAAGTAGGACTTATGTCTTCCTTTTTTTAAATATGCTTATGTCTTTTTTATTAGTCTATTCCTGGATTGCTGGCTTCTTTTGTGTTAAATTGGTACATCCTAGTGTACCTTTAAATTTATTTATTATCTCTTTTACAGCATATGTTTCAAGCTATTTTCTTAATGATTTGTTGTGGATTACAGTTAGCATCTTAATGTAAAACCAACTCATTCAGATGAATAATGTCTTAATTTCAATAATGTTCAGTGTATCTTGATCCTGCTCATTCTTTGTAAAAAATTATCATACAAATTACATATTTGTACATGAAAAGCAAGTATTCTTTTCTCCATTTCATGAAAAGTTTTGTGCATTAAATGACACTACCAAGAAAATGAAAACATAATGGATAGAATGGAAAAAATATTTGAGCATCATTTATCTGATAAAGCTCGAGTAATTTTTAAAAAGTGTATTGAAAAAACAAACTGTGTGAGTGAAAATTCTCAGGCCCATGAATATAATCACATGAACTAACACTCTTCTTTCTGCCAAGGAAAAGTAGATGACTAAAAATTGTTGCTTTGAAAGATTGTAAAACAAATTTGAACACAAATAAAAACTACATGACTTCTATTCAAGGCCACATAAATAATAGATATGCCATCGTCTTAGTTATCTAGCACTGCTATAACAGAAATACCACGTATGGATGGCTTTAACAAAGAGAAATTTATTCTCTCACAGTCTAGGTGTCTAGAAGTCCTAATTCAGGATGCCAGCTTCAGGGGAGGCTTTCATTCGCTGTTGGCTCTGCAGGAAGGTCTTTGTCATCAACTTTCCCCTGGTTGAGGAGCTTCTCAGTTTAGGGACCCCAGGTCCAAAGATGTGCTGTGTTCTTGGTAGTTTTTCTTGGTGGTATGAGGTCCCCCTGTCTCTCTGCTTGCTTCCCTTTTTTATATTTCCGAAGAGATTGACTCAACATACTATCTAATCCTGTAGATTGAGTCTACCTCATTTATGTAACTGCTTCTAATCCCGCCTCATTAACTTCATAGTGGCAGGATTTACTACACATAGGAAAATCACATCAGATGACAAAATGGTGGACAATCATACGCTACTGGCAATCATGGCCTAGCCAAGTGGACACACATTTTGGGTAGGGGGGTGCAATTTAATCTGTAACAGCCATCTATCACCCCAGTAAATTCGTCACTTATATGTCTCTGATGAAAAATTATATCAAATATAGAACCCCATATGTTTTATAGGTGATTTTTTTTGATCTGACAGATATTAAGAGAACTTCTTTTTTAAAAAAGACATTAGACATTTCGGTGCTTGTGCACAGAGTGGACAGAAGGGAGAGCCCAAGAAGAGTCTTTTCTTTTTCTTTTTTTTTTTAAATGGCTTTCTTTCACTTATCCCGGACATGAAAATGTTCAACAGTTTAACCTCAGTTCATTCCCCTAAACATCTCTGGAGTCTGCTCCCTGAGCTTGCAAGCCACTGTCACTATTGTGTTTTTAACCTTTAAAATATCTCATTTAGCTTAAAGTGTTGATCCTCTCCCCTGTCTTCCTAACTCCAAACATCTAGAAAACCATTCTCAGCACATTTAACAGATCAATCTTTATAAAATAAAAATCTGATCACATTGTGAAAAATCAGCCTCAGAATCATCTACAGTCCATGTTTCTAGACTATCCCATGTGATTTAAAAAGTTATTTTAGGTACAGACACATGAAATTTTTATCTCAGTAATGTATTCACACTAAATTTTCAGGTCTATAGACCAATCAGATTAAGTCGTAATACATTTTAGGTCATAAAAGCTTTTTATGATTTGAAGCTTCCTCTTTTTCTTCCCTTGTTACATACTACCATGAGTGAGGCAAGCTTTCCCTCCAAGGGGAGCTAACCCTTGTTGATAACTCACTGTGGGCCAGGTTCTGATTTAAAAATGCTTTATACATACTGCCTCATTGCATTCTCAAAATAAACAACAAGTAAGGACTATTATTGTATCTATATCATAAATGGAGAAACTTAGCAACAGAGTTTTAAAATTTGACCGGGCTCACATGTTTTCCTGGGTTTATATCTGGCTGACTGGCTTAAAAGCCTACATTCCCCTTATCAAGCTAGTGACACTTGAACTAGGAAGTAGTGCCTCAAACATTGTGCATATTGTTATACACATGCCTATAACACCATTTTACTCTTTTTTTCCTATATATCACAACTGTCATAAGAATTACCATTTTTCGAGCTGCATTTCTGATACACTGAAATAATTAAACCTTCATTACTATAAGAACACAATTTTGTGTAGAGCTTTACCATAAGAGAAATCATACTGTTTGAGAACTGTTTGTTTCTTTGTCTCTCCATAGCAAGCTGTATCATTCTAAAGAAGACAAAAATTATAACTAGCGTAGTATATAAGACAAGGTATACCTATAATAAATGCATGTAAACTACACTTATCCAGGCAAATTTGTACAGGAAAAATTAATATATAACTAATTTCACGACCCTGAAGTTGCATATCTTTGGGATTAAAAGAAAGTTAAAATTTGTGAAAATTTGAAGGTGGATCTCTTAATATTAACACTGCGAGAATTTTAAAGAAAAAGTAGGGAAATGTATTGTGCTGAAAGACTTGTTTAAATGCTGTAAGAAATTTAAGTTACTGAAAGGATAAATTAAGTAAACATGTTTCTGTCAAGATTTTAGTTTTTTTCCTTATTTTTTGAAAAAAATGAAAACTTTTTTGAGTGTATCCTTGAAAGCTTGTTTCACTTGCTTGTTCCTAAGACTGTAAATGAAGGGATTGAGTAAAGGGGCTACTGAGGTATAGATAACAGCTACATCTTTGGATAAAGTCACCCTTTCTTTTGCTGATGGCTTCATGTAAATGGAGACACAGCTACCATAAGTAAGGGAAACTGCAGCCATGTGGGAAGAACAAGTGGAAAAAGCTTTTGTTCTTTTCCGAGCAGAGGGAATTTTTAGAATGGTCTTGATTATATATGTATAGGAAAAAATTACTAAGAGTAGTGTGACCACTAGTGTTATAACTGCTGAAACAAATGAAATCATTTGTAGGAAGTGAGTGTCTGTGCAAGAAATCTGCAGGATAGGAGAAGTGTCACACATGAAATGATCAATTACTTTGGAAGCACAGAATTCCAGCTTTAGTCCCAAGACCAACGGTGGAAAGGTAATCAGAAAGCCAGCTGTCCATGAACTGAGTAGAAGTTGGTAGCACACTTTGCTTCTCATAATGACTGAGTAATGCAGGGGTTTGCAGATGGCTGTATAGTGGTCATGGGACATGGCAGCCAGAAGGTACAACTCTGTAACTCCTGACAAAAGTAAAAGAATAAGTGAGATGCATAACCATTGTAGGAAATGATTTTGTTTTTAGTCACAATGGTTGTCAAGAATCTAGACAACAATCTAGAGTTGTTGTCAATAAGATTTCTAGGAAGGAGAAATTTTGTAGGAAGAAATACATTGGAATCTTGAGGTGAGGATGCAGTAGGGTGAGAAGGATGATGGATAAGCTCCCCATCACACTCAAAATGTAGTTGAGAAAGAGAAATATAAAAATCACAATTGCTAACTGTGAGTCATCTGTGAGTCCCAAGAGAACGAATTCTATCTCCCTTGACTGGTTCTTCATTTCAGTTTTGAGACCTATTAAACTGACATTAGGAAACAACTCCAAAAGCAGAAAAACAATTTTTTTAAAGCTACTTCAGGAAAAAAATCTGATATCCAGAAATGTAAACAAGTGTAAATATTTGCTGCAGTTTAACAAGGCAGATGATACCTAAAATTATAATGTAGGTCAACCAAAGCATTCTCTATGTATCTTCTGTGTGTGTTTAATAAATTACTGCAAAAAAAAAAAGCCTTGTAACATCTAGGCAGCTTTTTCAGTGTCAATTTACAACGTATGTTCAACAATTTTTATTTTATGAATTTTTAAAAAATTGATGAAACGTATAGAAATATTTCCTTAACTACAATTGAATTTCTCCAATATATGCCATTAATTCTTTAGTTCCAATGCAGTACTGATCCATTGTTCCTTTGACTTATTTTCTGCAATTACCATTTTTCTAGTTCCAAATCATTAGTCTTCTCATAATCATTTAAACTTATCATTTTGAAATATCTTCAAGATACAGTTAGTAATTTCAAAATTCTAAACAACTTGGGAGAAAAACTGTAGCTACAGGAAAAGTAAAACAAATCAAAATCATTATTTTCTGACTTGATCTTTGCCTTGGATTCAGGTAATTTGTAAATTCTTAAATAATATTTTTTTCCCTGTTTGAGCCGACCACGATAAATAATTTTGTCTTTTTAGTATAAATATGAGGATGATTTTAATAACTAGGTGTTTTAATAACTAGAAGTAATTTAATAAAATCATTTTGTTATTCAAAGACTAGTATAGAAGTGGTAGTCAATAGTCACTTATGATGCTAACTATATTGTTTTTGGCACTCAATGTCATTGTTCTTAAATCCATAAATAAGACTTTTCTCTACAGATGAATAGGCCTAAATTGCTGACTGGATACATTACGTTCAGTAGATGATGGCCTTTTATAGATGTCTAGGACAGAAAAGAGAGCTTTTCTCTTTATTTGAAGGAAGATATTGAGGTGCTATCCAAGCATTCATCTATGTTTAATGTCAAAGTTAATTTACAGGTTTCATATGGTATTTAAATAAGTGCATTTGCAAAACACTTTCCTTATTCATTTTAAAATCATTCCATGGGTTATTAATGTATGCTTTCCACATGAATAAAAATAATTTCCATGTGAATAAAAATAATTTAATCTATTCCTGCATATAAGAATTTTATTAGTTTTCCCTGAATTTCATTTTTCTCACTCTCTACTCAATGCAATAAACACATCTATTTTCTTATAAGAATTTTGTTTTGTGTTTTAAATGATAACTATTGAAAAAAAAAGTACAGTGCTCCTATTTCCAAGTGGCTTTTTTCCCAATATTTTATAGGTAGTAGTCCCTTCTATCTTCATTTTGCTCCGGAAAAGAGAGAGAGTGACAGTAAGAGAGATATTGATGAAAAATTCCTAAGTATTGATTTGTGTAAATCTCAAAACCAGAACACAAGAATAGTAGCAATTTTTCTTCTACTCCTTGACTACTGAAAGGATGAGAAGCTGAGTGATCATGAGTGTTTATTTATCAAATATGTATATCAGCACTGCCATTTCTTTAATCTCAGTTTTGCTCTAACTCAGTGGGAAAGGAAACTCTCTGAGTCAGTCAAACAATTTTTGTAACATCACGTGTCTAGGTGACAAGTCTATATGCTGCTTTCTTAAAAACCTGCAAAACAGAAGCTATTTTTACTCTTCAAAATCTGCTGAACGATCATAGTTACATATAGTAAAAAGCCTATAATGCTACAGTTTATATCAGTTCCTATATAATCAGGCAGCTTTGAATACTGCATCTACACAGAGCATGTATGATGATCCAGATGCCAGTGGTTATAACTATTGTACTTGTAGAACTACCTTCACCTATGATCTAGGTGATTTGCCGTATTCAGGATTTATTGATTTCCCTTCTCCTTTAAGGACATATGCTATAAACAAAAGTCAAATAATAGATGTTGAATATTATTGCATTTATAATATTAGAAAACATTCCATTATTTGCATAAGAAGTTTAATTCCAATGTTTTACGTGGGAAGGATTCAAAGCAGAGGAGAGATTTGGAAAGTATATGTATCTGTTAATGTCTCCCAATATTACATACACTACAAAAATCACAGAACCTAGATATTGTAGAAAATTCAACTAGAATGCCCTTTCTGGTTACCAAATAGAGGTTTTCTGATTTTTTTCCTTAAATATTTAAACTTAAATGAAAATGATGCTCTAAGAGAAGGGCATTTTAGGAAAGGTCTCAGGTTAAACAACCCACTCTTCGTAGCAAAGAATGACTCTGTTTACAATTGTACACTAACAAAAGCCACACTTTTATCAATTTGCTCATAAAAGACTCAGGGGAATTAATTGAAATAAAGGGAAGACAGAAAAAGAAATCTGTGGAAACTGGTGTTCAGGACCTACCACTTACATCAAGAAAAAAAAAAGCCACAAAGCTGTATATTGATTTAAATACAAAGCTGAGGGAACACTCTCCCAAAAGATAACTAGAAACGATTGAAACTCTATATGGGATGCCAACAAGATTTCGATATTCCACTCCCTCAGAGCTATATGGGAGCCCTGGTGGCACAGTAGTTAAGAGCTTGGCTGCTAGCCAAAAGGTCGGTGGTTCAAATCCACCAGCCGCTCCTTGGAAACACTACGGGGCAGTTGTACTCTGCCCTATAGGGTCACTGTGAGTCGGAATCTACTCAACAGCAACCAGTTTCGTTTTTTGGGTTTTGGGGCTATATGAGTCGTTCTACTGGTCAGAGACCTTATCTCAAACAGGAGATTTCTCTTGCCTTCATTAGGCAATATATTAAGATTCCACTAACTTGATTGTGGCCCACCCTAAGGCTTGAGAAGGAGGATTTAAATGGCTCCTATTAATTCTTATTTCTATTCTGAAACCATCTTAAACTGAGAACTTACAAATACAGAGCAAGAAATTTTTTGTTTTTTTCCTGAATCATTTGATGCCCTATCTCCTGCTCAACACTGCAGTGTGCATTCCTTACAAAAAGAAAATATCTACTATATAATAACATGAATCCGTTTCTAATAAATATTAGAACAGTAACACACTAACATTGATATATTAATAACATCCAATATCCCAATCCTGTTCAATTTTTACAAGTTTATAGAGGTATAAATAGCTCAGAGTTATGTTTTCATTTGATTAGCATGACTTTAATTTCATTTAATACAGAATGGCTTTTCAGTCTTTCCTTAACTTCCTTGCATGTTGGAGATTACTTTTTGGTAAGCCTGTATAATGTCCCTTGATTTGTGTTTTTCTGAGGTTTTACCTCATTAAAAAAAAATTCCATTAATTTACTTTTTGGCACCAGAATCACGGAAGTGATTCTATTTTTTCATTGAGTCCTATCTCTTGCATAACGTGGTGATTGACAGACTTCTCCACCATAAAAGTAATATTTTATATTTGTAATTAATAAGCATTTTGTGGGAAGGTACTTTGAATACTCTGGATAAAGCAATCTTCATAACACTTTCAACTTACTCATTAATTACTTAATATCATTATGTACTCATGGCTTCCAATTTTATTTATTAACAAATATGTCAATCATCTATGTAGCTTATATATTTAATTTTTTACCTCAATTTTTACTTTAATTTCAATTGGTCCCATTTTTAAAAAAATTCCTGCTGTTCAATAGTCTTATATATGTACTTAAATATCCTGGGAAAAGTTTATTTCATCAAACTATTAAACATTCTTCAGTATAGTTTGTGTGAATTCTTTCAAATTCTTTAGTTTTTATGAGTCTATTCAGCAGTTATTGTTTCTGCTTGCTATTACTTGATGACCTCTAAAACATAAGATAAGGTATTTCATTGTGAAGTCACATTATTTAGAATTTATCTGTGTCTATATTTCAGTAGGATTGTCATTAGAAGTTTGTGAGGCAGTGGTATTAAGTTAATGAGAGTGAAACAACTAGAATGGAAATAATGACAATGTTGACAAAATGTGAAGAATGTAACAATGCCGCTGAATATTATCTATAGAAATTTTTTAAATGGAAGTGTGTTTTGCTATGTATATTTTTACCAAAAATGTGATAAAATATTTTTAAAAGCTGGTTCAGCTATATTACTATAAATCAGTATAGATATTTTTCATAATGACAAAAGTTATATTCATCAAGAAGATAGAACAATTCCAAATTGGTATGCACAATGTCAAAGTATTGGAAATTAGAAATTCACAGCACTACAAAGAGAATAAAAAAAAAATCCATAGGAATTTTGGAGATTTAAATAGCTCAGTAATTATATACAAAGCAAAAATAAAATAAAGGTATAGAATATTTAAATTATGTGATTAATGAACTCAACCAAGTTGAACTAACTAGAACACTGTACTTAATGACACAACACTTATAATTTTCAAATGTTCATGCAATTTTTATTAAAAATTTGACTATATGCTAGGCCATAAAATAAGACTCAACTAATTTCAGATAATTTAAGTTAAATAAAGCATATTTTCTGACATCATAGAATTTAAAAAAATTATACCAGTAGAGTTGTAAATATAAATGAAATGGGCTGTTTTTAATAATATTCAAAGATAACTAGAAATCCAAATATGCATGAACATTTAGGCAATATACTTATAAATAATGAATAGGTTGAAAGTAAAATCACAATGGGAATTAGAATACTTACAATTGAATGAAATGAAAATAATAAAATTACGTATCAAAATATGTAAACGCAGGTCAAGTTAACATTCTAAGAAATTGTATGGCCTTAAATAAACACATGAGAACAGAGGAATAGGCTGAAAGTTCATCCATCTTGATGGATGATCTAAGTTTCCATCCCAAACATTTTTTAAAAATGGCAAATTACACTTTAATTTGAAAGAAGATAGAGAGCAGGAGAAACAAACAAAATAAAACACATACAATACATTAGGGAGTATTAATGGAGCTAAAATGTAGTTAATTATAAGAATAACAGAATACATATATGCACTTACGATAAAGAAAATGAAAATACATGTATCTGATATAAAAAACAGTGAGGTGATTTTACTTCTTAGTTTATAGATCTTATCACATAAGAGGACTGTTTGAAAACTTTATGACACTGGAATTGAAAATATTGATGAAATTGACTATTTATGAGGGAAGGACGTGGGGAAGTAACTTTCCATAGCTCTGTTCCATAAGCATAAAAGTTGTTACATGATTAACTATCTTCTCACTAAGAAATTTCATGTAGATTTCCTATAAAGTGCCTAGTTCTTTGCTTTTATTGTCATTGTTTGTTTTATTGTTTTGTTTTGAAAAATTCTTGGAGCCCTGGTGGCACAGTCGTTAAGAGCTACAGATGCTGATAGGGAAGCCAACATGGTGCTATGGACAGAAGCACCATGCTGTCCCTCTGCAGCAAAGACCCCCAAAACTAAGTAAAACAGGCACAAATGTCAATCCTGGAACCCTAAGCATCAAATGAAGGGAAAGAATTTGATCAAGCACTGAATGGGATAAGAAACTGACAGAGAACAGAGAATGAATGAGGAGAACTGTGGATTGGAGGCTCCCTACCAGCTAACGTGGCACAGATTCGCCATCTTGTACTATAACCACCAAGGAGTGCAGACAAAGAGTACAGGAAGGCAACTTCATAGGGCTCCCAACAGGAGTTAGAGCACTCAGCAAGCAGGGATACACGCTTTCCCACCCCTCACCCTTCTTCCTTCTACGTGGCCTCCTCCATTTTCCAGTGGGCTACAGTCACTCGGATGGAGAGACACCAGTTCACTGTTGCCCAGGTCCTCCCCGACTCCACCAGCTGGCTCCTTCAGTGCCGATTATTTTTGTTATTATTATTATTGCCTTTCTTTGTTTTTTCTCTCTGTCTCCTTTCCTTCCTTTCATTTCTTCCACCCTGCCAGCCCCTTTGCTGTCCCCATCCTTTATTGACAAGCTATGCCACACTGCTGGGCCGGAGAGCCACTGGCACATCTTCCTCAGTTTTGTGCCACCCCCACTGGCCAGGTCTCTTAGCAACATTTTTTTTCCTGCTTCTCTCTCTCTCCCTACCTTCCTTTGCTTTCTCTCACTCAGATAGCCCCATGTGCCGTCCCCATCCCTTCTTGGTGGGCCGTATAACACTGTTCAGCTAGAGAGCTGCCAACATGGCCTCCCCAGTTCTGTGCTGCCCACACTGACTGGGTCTCTCAGTCCGTTTTTTTTTTTTTTTCAAATTTTTCTCTATCTCTTCCTTCTTTCCCTATCTTCCACCCACCTAGACCCATGTGCTGCCCCCATCCCATCTTAACAGGCAGTGTTGCACCGCTGGGCTAGAGTGCCCTGGATCCATGCTGCTGCCACTGGCTGGCTCAGCACCATATTTTTTTGTTTTTGTTTCTACTCTCTCTCTTCCTCCTTTCCTGTTTCCCACCCATCTAGTCTTGTACAGTGTCCCTGCTCCTTCTCGAACGGCCTTACTGCACCACTCTGCTAGGGAGCCACCAGCACACAGCCTCCCTGGACCTACATTATCCCCACCAGCCAGCTCCCTAATCACAATGTTGTTTTAGTTTGTTTCCTTTGGTCTTTTCTTTTTTTCCAGTTTCTTCTCTCTCACCCCCTACCTCCTCTTCCTTTCTCCCACACACCTAGCCTTGTGTGCCACCCCCACCCTCTCTCAAAGAGTTGTGATGCACCCCCAGGCTAGAGCTACACTGGCACGCCGCTTCCCCAGTTCTGCATCATCATCACCAACTGGCTTCCTCAGCACAATTTTTATTTGTTTTTGCTTTTTTTCCTTTTAGTAGTTGTTTCTTTTGTCTCTCTTCATTCCTTCTTTTTCTTTCTCCTGCCCACCTAGCCCTGTGAGCTGCCCCCTCCTTATTGACAGGCTTGCTGCACCACTTGGTTAGAGAGCCTCTGGCACACGGCCTCTCTGGGTCTGCACTACTCCCACAGGCTGGCTCCCTCAGCACCATATTTTTCTTTTTCTTTCTTCTTCTCCCCTTTCCTTCTTCCTTCCACCTAGGCCCTGCACTGCCTCCACTCTTTCCTGACAGGCCATGCGACACCAGCCGGTGAGAAAGACATCAGCTTGTCATCACCCTGCTTCCACCCTGCCCCCAACAGCAGGTTCCTTCAGCACCATATTTATTTTCTTGTTGTTGTTTTGTTTCCTCTCTCTGTTTCCCTTCTTTCCTTTCCTTTCTCCAGTCCACCTAGGTCCATGCACTGCCCATGCACCTTCTCAACAGGCTGAGCTAGGATCTCTCAACTAGAAAGTCACCAGCACATGGCCTCCCTGGGTATGCCCTGCCCCACCTGCTGAAATCCACCACACTGCCATTGTATTTACTTCTTTTTCTTTTGCCTCTCCATTTTTTGCTTTGTTTTGATTCTGTTTCTCTGTCTCTTATTTCTCTTCTTTCTGTCACCTGCTTAGTTCCACACATTGCATTCTCTCCTTTGCCTCCTGCCTATCTACACCACACACAAAGTGCCGTACCCAGGAGAGGCATCAGTCCAAACCCCTGGACCTCTGAACCACATCAGCACTTCCCTGTCAACCCACGTTCATGTTGCAAATGATCCTTCCTTCTCCCCCCTCCCTAGTGGACCTTCCCAGCTGCATCATAGCTGAGCAACCAGCCTTGCCCACCTGGGCGAGGTGGTGAGAAGTATGCCCACAGACAAGCAACAAAACACACCCAGCCTGCCTGCTCAGATATAACCAAACAAGACAAAAAACAGGATGAAACAAGCAAATCTACAATCAATAAAGGAAGAAAATAATTCCTGACTGTCCTGGAAACAACAGACAATATCAAAACATATTAAAAACAATAGGACGGGATGAGTCCAAAAAGCAACCAAAATAAAACACCACATGACCTCTGGTAGAAGTAAAGGCACTGGAATTACCTCATAGGGAATTCAAAAGTCTAATATTCAGGACTCTCCAAGAGATTAAGAAAGAGATGAAGGAAAAGGCAGACAAGACTAAGGAAAAAATAGACAAAATTATGGAAAATACAGACAAAAATCAGGAAAACACAAAGCAAAGGGAGAATTTGGGGAAACAATACAAGAGCAAAATGTCAAAATAAATAAACAATTAGAAATCATACAAAAACAGCAATTAGAAATCCAGAAGACAAAATAATTTTAGAAATGGGCAGTGCAATAGAAGGTTTTAGGAGCAAATTTGAAACAAGGGAACACAAGATCAGTGAAACCGAAGACAAATCCTTGGGTACCACTTTGTTTGAAGAAAAATCTGAAAAAAGAATAAAGAAAACCTGAGAACCATGTGGGATACAAACAGAAGCAAGAATTTCTGAGTGACAGGAATTCCAGAACAGGGGGAGAAAATGGAAAACACAGAGAAAATCACTGAAGGCTTGCTGACAGAAAGCTTCCCTAATATAATGAAAAATGAAAAGCTGACCATCCAAGAAGCTCAAAAAAAAGCACATATAGAATAGACTTCAAAAGAAAGTCACCAAACCATATTGTAATTATACTTGCCAAAACAAAAAAACCAAAAAAGAATCCTGAGAGTAGTTGAGAAAAATGAAAAGTCACATACAAAGGGGATACTATAAGACTAATCTCTGATTACTAGGCAGAAACCATGAAGGCAAGAAGGCAATGGGATGACATATAAAAACTTGAAAGAAAATTTGTCAGCTAAGAATAATACATCCTGCAAAATTCTCACTCAAATATGATGGTGAAATTAGGAAATTTCCAGATAAACAGAAATTAAGGGAATATGTCAAAACCAAACCAAACTTACAAGCATTATGAAAAGGAGTCCTTCAGTTAGCGAACCAACGACATCAGACAACAACCTGAATCTAGGACACAGGAGAGTATCAGCC
Source organism: Loxodonta africana (assembly GCF_030014295.1). Taxonomy (NCBI): domain Eukaryota; kingdom Metazoa; phylum Chordata; class Mammalia; order Proboscidea; family Elephantidae; genus Loxodonta; species Loxodonta africana. The sequence continues at coordinate 627,728 of NW_026975207.1, read as the reverse complement.
AGGTGCCAACCTAGCTAATGAGCACTAAAGGACAAAAGAAAACTAAAAGATGTACAACAGGGAACAAGGGAAGTCAATCTGCAAATGACAACAACATCAGAACAATAAAAGTGAGAATAAACAGTGTAGGTACACGATTTTCAAATGGAAAGGAAGTCAGGGTGATATCATGTAATAAAAGACTGGTTTAAACTTAGGAAGATGGTGTAAATTTTAAGATAACCACAAAGAAAGTTAATAAACCTACTCATTAAAATAAAGAAGAAAAAGATAAAGTTTCAGTGTCATGGGTTGTATTGTGTCCTCCCAAAATATGTCAACTTGGCTATGTCATGATTCCCAGTATTGTGTGATTGTCCACCACTTTGTCATCTGATGTGATTTGCCTATGTGTTGTTAATGAGATGAGATTAGTATCAGTTAATGAGGTTTTTTTTTTTATTAGTAGCAGTTATGTTAATGAGGCAGGACTCAATCTATAGGAAGAGTTTGTGTCTTACGCCAATCTTTTTTGAGATATAAAAGAGAGAGAGAGATGGCAACCTCATATCACCGTGAAAGCAGCACCGGGAGCAGAGAGTGTCCTTTGGACCCAGGGTCCCTGTGCTGAGAAGCTCCACGACCAGGGAAGATTGATGACAAGAACTTCCCTCCAGAGCCAACAGAAAGACAGAAAGCCTTTCTCTGGAGCTGACGCCCTGAATTTGGACTTCTAGCCTACCAGGCTGTGACAGAATAAACTTCTGTTTGTTAAAGACATACATTTGTGGTATTTCTGCTATAGCAGCACTAGATAACATAGACACTCAATAAACATAAAATCTATGAAAGTGAGAGACATGAAAAAAATCCACAAACAAAAGGAATTCAGTACAGGAGAGAAAGAGGTATGAAGAAAACATCTGCACCACACACACACAAAAAAAAGCACTACAGAATGACAGCAATAAACTCATACCTATCAATAATCATACTGAATGTAAATGGCTTAAATGTACTTGTAAAGATACAGAGAGTGACAGAATGGGTTAAAAAAACAAAATTATCAACATGCTGTCTACAAGAGGCACACCTTAGAAATGAAGACATAACTATATTAAAAAGGAAAGGATGGAAAATAATATAGTAGGCAAATGACAAACAAAAATGGAGCAGGAGAGGCAATACTTATCTCAGATAACATAGACTACAAAACAAAAATCACAAAAGATAAGGAAGGACATTAGGTAATGATTAAAGGGACAATCCACCATGAGGACATAACAATAATAAATATCTACACAAGCAATGACATGGGTCCAAAAACATAAAACAAACTCCAACAACACTGAAAAGAAATTTACAGCTTCACAATAATAGTAGGAGTTTTGAACACACCAGTTTTGGTAAAGGACAAAACATCTAGAAAGAAACTCAACAAAGATACAGAAGACTTAAAGGCCACCATCAACCAACATAACCTCATAGACATATACGGAGCAATCCACCCCACAGCAGCAAAGTACATGTTATTTTCCAATGCACATGGAACGTTCTCCTGAATAGACCTCATCTTAGGGCACAAAGCAACCTTAAACAAAACCCAAAACACTGAGATAATACAAAGCACCTTCTCTGATCACAAAGCAACCAAAGTAGAAATTAATAAAAAAAAGAGCAAGGAAAAAATCAAATATATGGAACTAAATAACAACCAGCTTAAAAACCAGTGGGTAATACAAGATATCAAAGAGAGAATTAAAAAAAATTCAAAGTCTCAAATGAGAATGGAAACCCATACCAAAATCTTTGGGACACAGAAAAGGCAGTGCTCAGAGGTCAATAGGGATAGATGCACACATCAAAAATGAAGAAATGGACAAAATCAAAACACTAGCTATACAACTTGGACAAACGGAAAGAGAAGAGTAGGAGAAGTCCACAGCCATGAAAAGAAAGGAAATAATAAAAATCAGAGAGAAGTGAATGAAATAGAAAATAGAAAGAAGCAACAAAACCAAGAGTTGGTTCTATCAAAGGATCAACAAAATCAACAAAACATTGGTCAAATTGACAAAAGAAAAACAGGTGAAGACAAAAATAACCCAAATAAGAAATAAAACGGGGGACATTACCACAGACTTAACTGAAATAAAAAGGTTCATGACAGAATACTAAGAAATCTATACTCCAACAAATTTGAAAACCTAGAGGAAATGGACAAATTTCTAGAAACACACTATCTTCCTAAACTAACATAAACTGAGGTCTAAAATCTGGACAGACCCATAATGAGAAGAGATTGAAAAGGTAATAAAAAAAACTTCCAATAAAAAACAGCCTTGGCTCAGATGGCTTCACTGGAGAATTCTACCAAACATTCAAAGAAGAATTCACAGTAGTACTACTAAAACTATTTCAGAACATATTTCCTAACTGATTCTATGAAGACAGCATAACCCTGATACCAAAATCAGGCAAAGACACCACAAAAAAAGGAAAATTACAAGCCAATATCTCTCATGAATATAGATGCAAAAACTCTCCACAAAATTTTAGCCCATAGAATTCAGCATCATATTAAAAAAAAAAACCTTGACCAAGTGGAATTCATACCAGCTATGAAAAAAAAAATTTTTTTGTGCAACAATGATTCAACATTGGAGAAACAGTCAATGTGATCCACCACATAAATAAAACAAAAGAATCACATGGTCATCTCAATAAAAAAAAAAAAAAAATTTTATCTCAATAGACTCAGAAAAGTCATTTGATAAAGTATAACACCCATACCTGATAAAAACTCTCAATAAAATAGGTATAAAAAGGAAATTTCTCGACATAATAAAGGGCATCTAAACAAAACCAACAGCCAATATCATTCTCAACAGAGAGTGGCTGAAAACATTCCCCCTGAGAACAGGAACAAAACAAGGATGCCCTTTATCACTACTGCCATTAAACATTGTGCTAGAAGACCTTCCTACAGCAATAAAAAAAGGAAATACAGGACATTCAAATAGACAAGGAAGAAGTAAAACTATCCCTATTTGAGGATGATATTATACTGTACATAAACCTCCTCAAAGATACACAAGAAAACTACTGGAACTAATAAAAGATTCTGCAGTATAGCGGGATAGAAGATAAACATACAAAAAACTGTTGGATTCCTATACACCAATAAAAAGAACATGGAAAAGGAAATGAGTAAAGCAATACAATTTAAGATAAGTCCTAAAAAAATAAAATACTTAGGCATAAATCCAACCAGGACGTAAAGGACATATACAAAGAAAACTACAAAATCCTACTGCAAGAAACCAAAAGAGACCTACATAAATGGAAAAACATACCATGCACATGGATAGGTAGACTCAACATTGTGAAAATGTCAATGCTACCCAAAGCAATCTGCAAGTACAATGCAATGCCGGTACAACAGCATTCTATAACGAGATGGAAAAACTAATCATTAAATTTATATGGAAAGGTAAGAGGCCACAGATAAGTAAATCGCTATTGAAGAAGGAGAATAAAGCAGGAGGCCTCATACTGTTTGACCTCAGAAACTGCTCTACAGCTACAATAGTCAAAACAGCCTGGTATTGGTACAATGACAGACACAGTAATCAATGGAACTGAATCACGTATGCAGATGTGAATCCACCCACCTATGGTCAACTGATCTTCAACAAAGGCCCAAAGTCCACTAAATGGGGAAAAGACAGTCTTTCTAACAACTGGTGCTGGCAAAACTAGATGTCCATCTGGAAAAAATGAAACAGGACCCATACTTCACACCGTACACAAAAACTAATTCAAAATAAGTCAAAGACCTAAATAAGAAATCAAAAACTATAAAGATCATAGAAGAAAAAACAAGGTCAATGCAAGAGTCCCTAATACATGGCATAAATGGCATACAAACCATAACCAACAATACACAAACACCAGAAGATAAGCTAGTAACTGGAATCTTCTAAAAATTAAACACTTATGCTCATCAAAAGATTTCACCAACCCAGCAAAATGAGAACCTACAGATTGGGAAAAAAATTTGGCTATGACAAGTCCAACAAAGTTGCAATGTCTAAAATCTGTAGGAAAATCCAGCACCTCTACAACAAAAAGACAAACCAATTAAAATCTGGACAAAGTATATGAACAGATACTTCTCTAAAGCAGACATTCACATGGCTAATAGACACATGAGAAAATATTTCCGATCGCTAGCCATTAGAGAAACATAAATGAAAACTACAATGAGACACCATCTCACCCCAACATTACTGGCACTAATAAAAAAAAAAAAGAAATTAACATATATTGGAGAGGTTGCAGGGAGATTGGAACTCTTATGCACTGCTGGTGGGAATGCAAAATGGTACAACCATTTAGGAAGAAGATATGGTGGCTTCTTTAAAAAGCTAGAAATAGAAATACTATATGATCCAGCTATCCCACTTCTAGGAATATATCCTAGAGAAATAAGAGCCATCATACAAACAGACATATGTGCACCCATGTTCATTGCGACATTATTAACAATAGGAAAATGGTGGACACAACCTAAGTGCCCATCAACAGAAGAATGGATAAACAAACCATGGTACATACACAACATGAAATACTGTGCAATAATAAAGAACAATGATGAATCTGTGAAACATCTTATAACATGGATGAATCTGGAGGACATTATGCTGAGTGAAGTTCAATCACGAAAGGACAAATACTGTATGAGATCACTGTTAGAAAAACTCACGGAAAGGTTTACACACAGAAAGAAACTATGATGGTTATGGCGGAGAAGAGTGGGGAGGGAAAATCACTAAACAATAGGTTAAGTGGTAAATTTGGTGAAGGGTCAGATAGTACACAATGCTAGGAAAGTCAGCACAACTTGACCAAGGCAAGGTCATGGGAGCTTCATAGACACATTCAAACTTCCAGAGGGACAGAATTACTGGGCTAGGGGCTGGGGACCATAGTCTCAGGGGACATCTAGCTCAATTGGAATAACATGATTTGTAAAGATGTTCTACATTCTACTTTGGTGAGTCACCTCTTGGGTCTTAGAAACTTGTGAGCGGCTATCTAAGACACTTCTCTGGTCCCACCCCATCTGGAGCAAGAGAGAATGAAGAGAACGAAAGACACAAGGGAAAGATTAGTCCAAAGGACTAATGGACCACAAGTACCACGACCTCCACCAGACTGAGTCCAACACAACTAGATGGTGCTCAGCTGCATCAACCAATTGCTCTGATAGGGATCACAATAGAGGGTCCTGGACAGAGCTGGAGAAAAATGTAGAACAAAATTCTAACTCACTAAAAAAGATCAGACTTTTTGGTCTGACAGAGAGGATTGGAAATAGAGAACTCAAGATTGAGAAGTGGACAGTGTTCACATGTCATGGGGTTGGCAATCAATGTCACAAAACAATATGTATGTTAATCGTTTAATGAGAAGCTAATTTGCTCTGTAAACCTATAGCACAATAAAAAAAGAACTATAATAACAACAGCAACTCAAAAGATTAGATAGGAATCTTAGGGAACAGTGAGTTTATGTTGATGGGGGAGGAAGAACCCAGAAAATGAGGGTGAGAATGGTTGCACAACTCCAAGAATGTAATCAATGTCACTGAATTGTACATGTAGAAACTGTTGAATTGGTGTATGTTTTGCTATGTATATTCCCAATGACAATAACAAAATAATTAAAACAAAAAAGAAGGAAAAAAAAAAAAAGAGCTTGGCTGCTAACGAAAAAGTTGGCAGTTCAAATCCAAAGCAGCTCCTTCGAAACCCTATGGGGCAGTTCTACTCTATCTAGGGTCGCTATGAGTCAGAATCGACTCAAAGGTAACAGATTTTTTTTTTTTTTTTTTTGGTTTATCACTTCAAAAATTGCCTCTCCTTTTTTTTTTTTTTTTTTTCCTTTCTCTTTCTGGAAACCCATTAATCCATCTGGTAGAAGTTCTCACCTTATTCTCTTTGTCTCTTACCCTCTTCTCTAGTTTTCCTTAGTATTTCTCAAATATTCACTCTTCTGAGTTCTGTTCCAGTACACTAGCTCTTTCTTTGGCTGTGTTAATCTGCTCTTAAACTCCTCCACTGAGTTATTAAGGAGAGCTTTAAATATCAGATTTTTTTTCCTCAGTAATTCTAAGAACTTGAATCAAAATTACAATTCTTACTGTGATCTTTTGAATATATTAAGCATAGCTAATTTAACATTTGTGCCTTTTGAGTCTATTTTCTATAGCCACTCTTCCTCTGTTTTTATTGTTAGCTTTGTTTGATTTTATTTATATTGCTTTATCTGCTCATGTGCCAGGGTATTGTTTCTGATAGATAGGAGTTGTGTGACAAAGTTATAGAAATATATTGGTGTTTAGGGCAATGATATCTTCCTACAGAGATTTTATGCTTTTTTCTAGCAGATGATTAGGGACACTAATATTCAAAGGCATCTTAATCTAAATCCATGAATTGATATAATTTGAAGCTTTTCTTTAGGGTAAAGGCTATCTTCTCCCCACTCTTATTTCTATGGCTTAACCTTTTAAATAAACTTTGAAAGTATAAATTTTTCTAGCTTCACAAACTTGGCAAGTCCTATACTCCAGTTTTTGTTCTTTTTTTTTAACCTATTAGGAAGATTTCCTGATTTATCTGTTCAGCTACCTCGTCCATTATGGGCAGGGAAAAGTGACCTCCTTTGCTGGGATTATCATTCTGAATTCTTTAATATATTGTATTTTAATCCTAAAATACTTTTTTTTTTTACTTTCCAATATCTTCAATAAAATTTATTATTATTTTTGCTTTCCTATTGTTTCTGTGCAAGGATTGTCCTGAACTGAGAGTGAATATACTTGTTATCTATATTTTCAGCTCTACCCTGAGCATAAACAACTGAGCCAATGCATCTGAGGCTGAGCGAGTTTAAGAAACAGTTCTAGATGTCTTTATAATTAATCAAAGGGATGATATACCATTCCTTTGCCTAGTGTACTGTCATACAGCATAATTCTCATGAGAAAATTCACTTATGTGTACTTCCTCATTCATCTAAACTTGGATGCTGGTTCCTCTACTGTATTAATTTACAAAGATATGCAAAATGGAAATAGTGCCAAGCTGTTTTCATGTCTTTGTAAGAGGATGCTAAGAAAATTTTCTTCTGGGTTGGCATTGTGGTTGACTTTCCACAGCTATAAAAATCAAATGCTTAACCTTCATGTCTTAATTATCTTGTCCTGCTATAACAGAAATACAATAAGTGGGTGACATTAAAAAACACATTTATTTTCTCACATTTTAGGAGGCTAGACAGAAGTTTGAATTCAGGGCACCAGCTCTGGAGGAAGGCGTTCTATCTGTGTCTCTTCGAGGGGTTGGTCCTTCTCTCTTTTCAGCTTCTGTTCCTTGGTTCCTTGGTGATCTTCAAGTGGCATGGTATCTACCTTCTCCGACTATGCTTGCTGTCCCTGGCTTAATCTGCTCTTTTATATCTCAAAAAAAGATTGATTTAAGACACATCCTACATTATTGGAAAACCTGGTGGTACAGTGGTTAAGAGTTCTGTTTCTAACCAAAACGTTGGCAGTTTGAATCCACCAGCCACTCCTTGGAAACCACGTGAAGCAGTTCTACTTTTTCATGTAGGGTTGCTGTGAGTCAGAATAGACTCAACGGCAATGTTTATTTGTTTGTTTTTGCTACATTATTAACACAACGAAAAAACACATTCCCATATGGAATTATAACCACGGGTAGAGGGGTTAGGACTTGCAACAGATATTTTGGGGCAGGCACAATTCAATTTATAACGCCCTACAGTCAAGATAATTTGGGGGTCAAGCAACCATTACAGAGCCAAATAACTGGCAGTTGGACAGATTCTGCTACCAGAAACCATTATCTAGAATCTCTCATTATTCCGTATACAGTGGAGTTGCTAAAAGAGAAAGATTAATGGAACCATGTCATCATCAGCTTAGAAACGATTTTCCCTCCATTTTCTGTGAATGTTGCAACCTGACAATGACTCTCAAGGTCAAGTTTAAAAGGTCTTAGAGAACCAGATACATGAATACGCAGTGCTTCTGAGAATGACAGGCTTCTCTTTACAATGATTTGGTATATCACACCGTATTTGCTGCTCTGCCCTCTCAATTTGAGTAGAAGAGAAAGAGAATTTCAGAGAGACATTTGGGCACAGAGAGTGAGCAGAAGTGAAGTAGTCATTACAATTATTACTTGTTAAACCAAGAATGTGCAGGTTTCCCTTAGATCAATTAAACATCAGAAAAGGTAATCACACTTTAGGCATTTTGCAAGAACCCTTTCAAGGTTAGCTGCTTCCAGATTAAGGAACACTAATACAATTTTCTATGTTGTGTATACTGGTGAGGGATTGGTTGTAGCACCGCAGTTTGTGTGAAGTCCATTGAATTTACTCATATGCACCATATAGGAGTATCTGCATTTAGACACCCTCCCACAAAGATCCAATGTTAATCAAAAGAGATTTAAAGGAGCACCAGATAAATAAAAGGTGTTTGTCCTTTTCCATCTGTCTTCTGCCTTTGTCCTAATCACGAACTATCTCTGAGTAGAGAAGAGGCAATGAAAGGAGCCCGAGACTCCATCCAAATTTCAATGCCTGGCTGAAGCTAGTTGAATATGAAACTGATATTTTTCCATTGACCAGACTAAACTCAATGTGACTAGCAAGTAATGGCTTTACATGATATGAAATTAAGAGCTGGGAAAGAAATTTCACCTGTGCACAATAGATTGGAGTGCCTAAAAAAAAATTATATATATATATCTTATTTCACATATAAACAAAGTCGTAGATTTGGAGCAAAACCTAAGCCCTTCATACTGTTGGATTCTTAAACACTAGTGTTACATTTGAATAACGTTTCTTACTTTTAAAAAATTAATCCATGTATATCTTTTATAGTTTCATCTCATGGTAAGCATAAAAAAAAAACCAAAAAAACCCAGTGCTGTTGAGTCAATTCTGACTCGTAGCGACCCTGTAGGACAGAGTAGAACTGCCCCCTAGAGTTTCCAAGGAGCACCTGGGAGATTCGAACTGCCAACCCTTTGGTTCGCAGCTGTAGCACTTAACCACTATGCCACCAGGGTTTCCACAGTAAGCATATGGCATAAAAACTAAAGTATTATCATCTTTATTTAAAAAAAATGAGGACACTGAAGTTGGAAAAGCTAACTTGCCTAATTTTCTTATGTTTTTATTGATGGTAAGTTGAAAGTTAGGTATCATAACTCAGTACTTCAATAACAGTCATTATTTATTTAACCAGAAAAAAAGAACCTTATTGCTTATAATGTATTAAATAATTATGAATACACCAAATTTAACTCAATTTCAGATGGAACCCCAAATCTACGTACATGGATAAGTATTTTTCTTTTTGTCTATAGTTGCAGACTGTCGTTTACTTAGTTTGCTCAGAATGACAGCTATTGTTCCGCCATGCCAGATGCCAATCAAGTTTAAAAACATAAAATGTAGTCACGTAGAATGATTACTACATATGTCGTTAAAAAAAAAAAAGAACTGTTGCTGTCCAATGGCAACCCCATGTGCCTAAAAATCGAAATGTGCTTCATAGGGTTTTCAATGGCTTATATTTTGGAAGTAGATTTCCAAGCCTTTCTCCTGAAGCAGTTTTGGGTGGACTCGAATCTCCAACCTTTTGTTTAGCAGTAGAGTGCAGCATTAACAGTTTGTACCACCCAAGGAACCCACTATGTCATAGGAGTGTGCAAAAATAGTTAAGCTTTTATACTTGGTCGTGTGTGTAATACTTTTAAGTATTAACTAAATGTTAATTATTAATGGAATGTCTAGTTATGCAAGGCTTTGCAATGTAGCAAATATTCCCTTTATCTGCTGTCTGTATCATGACTGTAATCCTAATACATAAAAATAACAATGATTGTGCCTTCCTTATTGCTGTAATGTTGTTTCCAAATTCTGAATAATGTGGGCAAGCCTATTATATTTATAACCTTAATATTTTCATGTGCCTGTACAGTGTATTCTTCATAGAGATATTATGGAATTTTTATACAATTGGATTATAATCATCAGTTTACTTGTTTTCCTTACACTGGATATGAACAAGCACAAAAGTCATTATCATTTCCTATGTAGATACTGAAACTTGGGAATAAAGAGATGAATAAATACATGAATAAAAGGGACATGTAAAAGATCTCTGAGACTATTTAAATCACAGACAAGTGTAAGGTATCACCAAGACTTACAGGTTTTAAATTCCTCAGAGAGAAGTCACTATGTTCATTTCTCATATTGGAACGCATTGTGTTCCAGATCTTAAAAACATATAGATACATATAAAGACCAAAACTTATTCGAATTATACTAAGAATCTGCATAACAACACTTTTCATGATTTGACAAGTACTTCAAGTTTTTTATTTTATTTTCTTATACTTCACTTTGTAAGTAGTCTAGAATTTAACAATGAAGTCTGTTAAACAAAATTTTCTAGTCAACATAATTTGCGAGAACAAGAAAAGAAAAAGAAAGTTTGAAATTGTAATTCTTCTAAAATATAGCCATTAATTAATGTTTTATATTTTAAGCCAGATGAATCATTATCACAACACTGTTCATATAACTTGTGCGGCTCATATAATTAAAATAATCATAAAACCAAAACCCGCTGCCGTCGATTCTGACTCCTAGCGACCCTATAGGACAGAGTAGAACTGCCCCATAAAGTTTCCAAGGAGTGCCTGGCAGATTCGAATTGCTGACCTCTTGGTTAGCAGCCGTAGCACTTAACCAGTACGCTACCAGGCTTTCCAAAATAATGATAGTGTAGCCTAAATTTATTTTTGTAGTTTGCAACGTGGAACTTATATAATTTACAGAAAAATAGAAGTGAAATGTGTTTTAGTTTTAGTGCATTTACTCTGCATGTTTTAGAAAAACTATGAATATCTCCTAAGAAGTTTTAAAAACATGAAAATTTTATAAAAATTACTTAATATCATGATCAATATTTATCCAGAAAATGTACATTAAATTTCACAAAGTATAAAGCTCTGTATTCAAAGTGCAACACAATAGTATGTATTGAACTGAATTTAATGAACAATGATATAGAGCGTGGAAATTCTATAAACATTACTGAAAACACTATCAATATTCACCCTGAAAACACACAAGAAATTACATACATTTGAAACACTACATTTGAAGTACGAAGCAATAATACCTGTGTCTTTTAAGAGCTGAGAAAATAAACAGAATTAAAACAACTTTACTCCATCTTAACTACAGTGTGCCTTCAAGGAAAATGTAAGGTTTTCAGAAAATTCAGTAGGAGAAATAAGCTTTACCATATTTTTTTTTTTTTTTTTTTTAAATTTTTATTAAGCTTCAAGTGAACATTTACCATTCCAATCAGTCTGTCACATGTAGGTTTACATACATCTTACTCCCTTCTCCCACTTGCTCTCCCCCTATTGAGTCAGCCCTTACAGTCTCTCGTTCCGTGCCAATTTTACCTTCTTCCATCTCTCTCTATCTTCCCATCCCCCCTCCAGTCAAGAGTTGCCAACACACTCTCCCGTGTCCACCTGATTTAATTAGCTCGCTCTTCATCAGTATCTCTCTCCCCCCCACTGACCAGTCCTTTTCATGCCTGATGATTTGTCTTCGGGGTTGGTTCCTGTCCTGTGCCATCAGAAGTTCTGGGGAGCATTGTCTCTGGGATTCCTCTAGTCGCAATCATACCATTAGGTGTGGTCTTTTAATGAGAATTTGGGGTCTGTATCCCATTGGTCTCCTGCTCCCTCAGGAGTTGTCTCTTGTGCTCCCTGACAGGGCAGACATCGATTGTGGCCGGGCACCAACTTGTTCTTCTGGTCTCAGGATATTGTAGGTCTCTGGTTCAAGTGGCCCTTTCTGTCTCTTGGGTTCTTAGTTGTCGTGTGACCTTGGTGTTCTTCCTTTGCCTTTGCTCCCGGTGGGTTGAGACCAATTAATGTATTTTAGATGGCTGCTTGTTGGCATTTAGGACCCCAGGTGCCACAATTCAAAGTGGGATGCAGAGTGTTTTCATAATAGAATTGTTTTGCCCATTGATTTAGAAGTCCTCTCAAACCAAGTTCCCCAGACCCCAGCCCCTGCTTCGCTATCCTTTGAAGCTTTCATTTTATCTCGGAAACCTCTTTACTTTTAATCCTGTCCAATTAGGCTGACCTTCCTTGTTTTGAGTGTTGTCTTTCCCTTCACCCTAAGCAGTTCCCATCTACAGATTGATCAATAAAAAGCCCTCTCCCTCCCTCCCTCCCTCCCTCCCCCCTTTGTAACCACAAAAGTATGTGTTCTTTTCCGTTTTTTCTATTCCTCAAGATCTTATAATAGTGGTCTTATACAATATTTGTCCTTTTGCAACTGACTCATTTCGCTCAGCATAATGCCTTCCAGATTCCTCCATGTTATGAAATGTTTCAGAGATTCGTCACTGTTCTTTATCGATGCGTAGTATTCCATTGTGTGAATATACCACAATTTATTTACCCATTCGTCCGTTGATGGACATCTTGGTTGCTTCCAGCTTTTTGCTATTGTAAACAGAGCTGCAATAAACATGGGTGTGCATATATCTGTTTGTGTGAAGGGTCTTGTATTTTTAGGGTATATTCCGAGGAGTGGGATTTCTGGTTTGTATGGTAGTTCTATTTCTAACTGTTTAAGATAACGCCAGATGGATTTCCACAGTGGTTGTACCATTTTACAATCCCACCAGCAGTGTATGAGAGTTCCAGTCTCTCCGCAGCCTCTCCAACATTTATTATTTTGTGATTTTTGAATTAATGCCAGTCTAGTTGGTGTCAGATGGAATCTCATCGTAGTTTTAATTTGCATTTCTCTAATGACTAATGATCGAGAGCATTTTCTCATGTATCTGTTGGCTGCCTGAATATCTTCTTTAGTGAAATGTGTGTTCATATCCTTTGCCCACTTCTTGATTGGGTTGTTTGTCTTTTTGTGGTTGAGTTTTGACAGAATCATGTAGATTTTAGAGATCAGGCGCTGGTCTGAGATGTCATAGCTGAATATTCTTTCCCAGTCTGTAGGTGGTCTTTTTACTCTTTTGGTGAAGTCTTTAGATGAGCATAGGTGTTTGATTTTTAGGAGCTCCCAGTTATTGGGTTTCTCTTCATCATTTTTGGTAATGTTTTGTATTCTGTTTATGCCCTGTATTAGGGCTCCTAGGGTAGATCCTATTTTTTCTTCCAAGATTTTTATCGTTTTAGTCTTTATGTTTAGGTCTTTGATCCACTTGGAGTTAGTTTTTGTGCATGGTGTGAGGTATGGGTCCTGTTTCATTCTTTTGCAAATGGATATCCAGGTATGCCAGCACCATTTGTTAAAAAGACTATTATTTCCCCAATTGACTGACACTGGTCCTTTGTCAAATATCAGCTGCTCATACGTGGATGGATTTATATCTGGATTCTCAATTCTGTTCCATTGGTCTATGTGCCTGTTGTTGTACCAGTACCAGGCTGTTTTGACTACTGTAGCTATATAATAGGTTCTGAAATCAGGTAGGGTGAGGCCTCCCACTTTCTTCTTCTTTTTCAGTAATGTTTTGCTTATCCGGGGATTCTTTCCTTTCCATATGAAGTTAGTGATTTGTTTCTCTATTCCCTTAAAGTATGACATTGGTATTTGGATTGGAAGTGCGTTGTATGTATAAATGGCTTTTGGTAGAACAGACATTTTTACTATGTTGAGTCTTCCTATCCATGAGCAGGGTATGTTTTTCCATTTAAGCGTGTCCTTTTGAATTTCTTGTAGCAGAGTTTTATAGTTTTCTTTGTATAGGTCTTTTACTTCCTTGGTAAGATTTATTCCTAAGTATTTTATCTTCTTGGGGGCTACTGTGAATGGTATTGATTTGGTTATTTCCTCTTCGGTGTTCTTTTTGTTGGTGTAGAGGAATCCAAGTGATTTTTGTATGTTTATTTTATATCCTGAGACTCTTCCAAACTCTTCTATTAGTTTCAGTAGTTTTCTGGAGGATTTCTTAGGGTTTTCCATGTATACGATCATGTCATCTGCAAATAGTGATAGCTTTACTTCCTCCTTACCAATCTGAATACCCTTTATTTCTTTGTCTAGCCTAATTGCCCTGGCTAGGACTTCAAGTACGATGTTGAATAAGAGCGGTGATAAAGGGCATCCTTGTCTGGTTCCCGTTCTCAAGGGAAATGCTTTCAGGTTCTCTCCATTTAGAGTGATATTGGCTGTTGGCTTTGCATATATGCCCTTTATTATGTTGAGGAATTTTCCTTCAATTCCTATTTTGGTGAGAGTTTTTATCATAAATGGGTGTTGGACTTTGTCAAATGCCTTTTCTGCATCAATTGATAAGATCATGTGGTTTTTGTCTTTTGTTTTATTTATGTGATGGATTACATTAATGGTTTTTCTGATATTAAACCAGCCTTGCATACCTGGTATAAATCCCACTTGATCAGGGTGAATTATTTTTTTGATGTGTTGTTGGATTCTATTGGCTAGAATTTTATTAAGGATTTTTGCATCTATGTTCATGAGGGATATAGGTCTAAAATTTTCTTTTTTTGTAATGTCTTTACCTGGTTTTGGTATCAGGGAGATGGTGGCTTCATAGAATGAGTTGGGTAGTATTCCGTCTTTTTCTATACTTTGAAATACCTTCAATAGTAATGGTGTTAAGTCTTCTCTGAAGGTTTGGTAGAACTCTGCAGTGAAGCCATCTGGGCCAGGACTTTTTTTTGTTGGGAGTTTTTTGATTACCATTTCAATCTCTTTTTTTGTTATGGGTCTATTTAGTTGTTCTACTTCTGTATGTGTTAGTTTAGGTAAGTAGTGTTGTTCCAAGAATTTATCCATTTCTTCTAGGTTTTCAAATTTGTTAGAGTACAATTTTATGTAGTAATCTGATATGATTCTTTTGATTTCATTTGGTTCTGTTGTGATGTGGTCCTTCTCGTTTCTTATTCGGGTTATTTGTTTCCTTTCCTGTTTTTCTTTAGTCAGTCTAGCCAATGGTTTATCAATTTTGTTAATTTTTTCAAAGAACCAGCTTTTGGCTTTGTTAATTCTTTCAATTGTTTTTCTGTTCTCTAATTCATTTAGTTCAGCTCTAATTTTTATTATTTGTTTTCTTCGGGTGCCTGATGGATTCTTTTGTTGCTCACTTTCTATTTGCTCAAGTTGTCGGGACAGTTCTCTGATTTTGTCTCTTTCTTCTTTTTGTATGTGTGCATTTATCGATATAAATTGGCCTCTGAGCACTGCTTTTGCTGTGTCCCAGAGGTTTTGATAGGAAGTATTTTCATTCTCGTTGTTTTCTAAGAATTTCCTTATTCCCTCCTTGATGTCTTCTATAACCCAGTCTTTTTTCAGGAGGGTATTGTTCATTTTCCAAGTATTTGATTTCTTTTCCCTAGTTTTTCTGTTATTGATTTCTAGCTTCATTGCCTTGTGGTCTGAGAAGATGCTTTGTAATATTTCGATGTTTTGGATTCTGCAAAGATTTGTTTTATGCCCTAATATGTGGTCTATTCTAGAGAATGTTCCATGTGCGCTAGAAAAAAAAGTATATTTTGCAGCAGTTGGGTGGAGAGTTCTGTATAAGTCAATGAGGTCAAGTTGGTTGATTGTTGTAAGTAGGTCTTCCGTGTCTCTATTGAGCTTCTTACTGGATGTCCTGTCCTTCTCCGAAAGTGGTGTGTTGAAGTCTCCTACTATATATGTGGAGGTGTCTATCTCACTTTTCAATTCTGTTAAAATTTGATTTATGTATCTTGCAGCCCTGTCATTAGGTGCGTAAATATTTAATATGGTTATGTCTTCCTGATCAATTGTCCCTTTTATCATTATATAGTGTCCTTCTTTATCCTTTGTGGTGGATTTAAGTCTAAAGTCTATTTTGTCAGAAATTAATATTGCTACTCCTCTTCTTTTTTGCTTATTGTTTGCTTGATATACTTTTTTCCATCCTTTGAGTTTTAGTTTGTTTGTGTCTCTAAGTCTAAGGTGTGTCTCTTGTAGGCAGCATATAGATGGATCGTGTTTTTTTATCCAGTCCGTGACTCTCTGTCTCTTTATTGGTGCATTTAGTCCATTTACATTCAGCGTAATTATAGATAAGTAAGTTTTTAGTGCTGTCATTTTGATGCCTTTTTATGTGTGTTGTTGGCCATTTCATTTTTCCACATGCTTTTTTGTGCTGAGACGTTTTTCTTAGTAGCTTGTGAGATCCTCATTTTCATAATGTTTAACTTTGTGTTTATTGAGTCGTTACGTTTTTCTTGGCTTTTTTCTTGAGTTATGGAATTGATATTCCTTTTTGTGGTTACCTTTTTATTTACCCCTATTTTTCTAAGTAAAACCCTAACTTGTATCCTTCTATTTCGCCTTGTATCACTCTCCATCTGGCAGTTCAATGCCTCCTATATTTAGTCCCTCTTTTTGATTATTTTGATCGTTTAGCTATTGATTTCCATGATTTCCTGTTGTGTGTATTATTTTGTTTATTTATTTATTTTTTAGAATTAGTCTTAATTTGTTTGTTTTTGTGCTTTCTCTGTTTGAGTTGCGTTGATATCAGGACGTTCTGTTTTGTGACCTTGTATTGTGCTGGTACCTGATATTATTGGTCATCAGGCCAAACAATCTCCTTTAGCATTTCTTGCAGTCTTGGTTTAGTTTTTGCAAATTCTCTAAACTTGTGTTTATCTGTAAATTACCATATTTTAAAATATGTTAATAGACACTGCATTGGAGAAACTCAGGCACAGCAGTTAAAGTGAAGGATTTGCAAAATATCAGATCAAATGATGTGACAGGTAAAGAGACTCTAAAAGAACAAGCATACCTGTACAAACATCTATGAATTCCAGGTTTATATTTAATTGTTCTTTATACGCCCCCCCCAAAAAAAAACAACTGTTGGTGTGGAGTCGATTCCAACTCATGTCAACCACATGTATCTGTATTTTTCCTAAAAAAAAAAAAACTCCCAATTTGTAGAAAACGCTATGTTCTGGAGGAAGTTTTCGAAGACTTGTTTTACTTCCTGGTTCCTCAGGGAATAAATGAAGGGGTTCTGCATGGGGACAACAGAGGTGTTCAGAATAGCAACTCCTTTGGTCAATGATGCTTTTCTTTTGCAGAGGGATTGGCATACATGAAGATGCAGCTTCCATAAGAGATGGAAATGACAGTCATGTGGGAGGAACAAGTGAAGAAAGTTTTTTTTCTCTTACTGGAAGATCGGATTCTCAGAATAGTCCTGATGACACACATGTAGGACAAAATCGTTAATGCCAAAGTGAATAGCAAAGTAACCAAAGCCAAGTAAAAACCAATTACTTCTAGGAGTCATGTATTTGAGCAAGATAGTTGTAAGAGGGGAAAATAGTCACATGCAAAGTGATCAATGACTTGGGAAGCACAGTAAGCCGGGGGGGGAAGAAGCATAAGGGGTGGGAATATGGTCAGAAACCCTCTCAGCCACACACATGACACAAGCAGGGAGCAGAGTTTCCTGTTCATGGTGCTTGTGTAATGCAGGGGCTTGCAGATAGCCACATAGAAGTCATAGGACATGGCCATCAGAAAGTAAAATTCTATCATCCTCATGAAAATAAAGAAGAGTTGAGCTGCACAGTTGTTATAGGAAATGGTCTTATCCTTGGTGATAATTGCACCCAGAAATCAAGGAATGCATACAGTTGTAAAGGAGATTTCTAGGAAGGAGACGTTCCGGAGGAAGAAATACATAGGTGTCTGTAGATGGCAGTCCACCGAGGTTAGGGTGGTGAGAGTCAGGTTTCCAGTGAAGCTTAATACATATGTGATAAATAGAAAGAGGAAGGTCACAATCTGAAGGTCAGGATCATCAGAAGGGCCTAGGAGGACAAGCTCTGTGACCACTGTGTAGTTATTCATTTCTCTCTCTCTCTTCAATTATTCTTCTTTTAATCCCATTTAGACAAAAATAGTATTAAGGGGAAGAGGTGAAAGATATAATTCATCATGATCAGCATCTTCATCTCCAATATTCTAAAATATCCTGTATAATCCATGCAAATTTTTTCTTATTTTTAAGGTCTTGTTGGCATTCTTTTAATACACATTTATTAGTTCTTTTATATTAAAAATACAGTAGCAGGTAGGAAATCTTCACACAACAAAGCACATCTTTGGGAGTCAATGAATAAAATAATTGTCATTTTATGTCCCATTTATGCAAACTCTCATTACAATTTTGTTGAAACAGTCATAAGAATTACATAGCCCTTTCTTTTCACTCAGATAATTTATTAGACAATCTATCTCCTAGAAACAGAAATGGGCTACTTTAACTTACCAAAAAGTAAAAGTCAAACTTAGAAGCCTGAAGTAACAACTCATCATTTTTTTTAGGATGTAAGAAATCAGTTGCCTTATTACAAGTAATATATTTAAATTTTTAACCCTAAGATTTATGGGTCTAATTGCCAAGACCATATGAGTACACTAAATACAATTGCTACAAGACAGAATAAGTAACCCAATTATTTAAAAAATAGAAAAATTTCAATTACTCACTGGTTTGTCTTCTTATTCCATCACGATCTTTAATGTTCCACATTCTGTATGGCTTCCTAAAAATGTACATGTATGTATTTGAATAGAAACATTTTTATTTTTGAACTGAAAGAGGCATAATGTATTTATTTTTCATTTTGACTGAAGCACAAATTGAAAAGTGACTGCTAACCTTATATCTTATCAACTCTGTCACTGGATTATGGCTCATTGGATTTTCCATGAAATTATCTTCCTGAGTGTGTTGTTCTAATGCTGCTGTAACAGAAATAACACAAGTGGATGGGCTTTAACAAAGAGAAATTTATTTCTTCACAGTGAAGTAGGGTAAAAGTCCAAATTCAGGGCATCAATCTTTCCCCAGATTAGGAGCTTCTCCACGGATGGACCCCAAGTCCAAAGGACTCGCTCTGCTCCTGGTACTGTTATCTTGGTGGTATGCGGTCCCACATTTTCTGCTTGTTTCCCTTCCTTTCATCTCTTGTAAGATAAAAGGTAGTGTAGGCCATGCCCCAGGGAAACTCCCTTTACATTCGATCAGGGATGTGACCTGGGTAAGGGTGTTGCAATCCTACCCTAATAGTTTTTAACATAAAATTACAATCACCAGATCAAGGACAACCACACAGTACTGGGAATCATGGTCTAATCAATTTGACATGTATTATTAGGGTACACAATTCAATCCATGACACTGAGTTATTAAGCTTTTTGGAAAAAAATGTTTCATTCTCTTGTAATTCTGTCTCACAGTTATCTTGTCCATAAGTCTGTTTATCCAAATGGATATCCGGAAAAGTTAAGAAAAAACTTCTTCCATTTTCCTAACCTACTCAGTTAGTTCCCACCTATTCAAATGCTATTTTGAACGTAGTAATAGTTTATCAATTCTGTCCATTAAAATCTTGACAGCTATCTCCTTTTGATTTTAGAGAGTAAAATTTCTGTTGTGAAGAATAAAATGTAAAATCATTGCATACCTTCCAACTACTAGCAACACCCACACTAATCATATTTTATTTTATAATAGCTTAAAGGCAGTTTTTCAGGACATAAAAAGTAGAACATCAGAAACCTTCAAAAGATGTGGAACTATTTTTAACCTCAGCAAAGACTGTGTACTGATCTCCTGGAAACCAGACGAAGTCAGGCCACATCTCTGCTATATTATAGACCATGAGGGAAATCTGGAAGGGGTTCTTGGTTTTCACAGTAACCTGCTCACTCCTCTCTCTAGCAAATCTCTCTTGAGAAGAGTTATGTTCATCCTTGCATCCCACAGAGGACCTAAGATGGTGACTTCTATGTAATATTTATATCCATTAATAAGTTGCTTAATATTAATCCTTACTTCATATTTTATGAGTAATAAAATAAGAAACCCACTTTCTTATAAAAGGTGAAATTTTGATCAAATTTGTAAAGAATCGTCTTCATTAGAAATGTGAACGTTTTGAACATATGTCTTTCAGTTAGCAGCTGAGAATGCTAACCATTTGCACCAACCAGGGACTCCCGTTATTAAAACACACTTCTTTATTTGTCTAAACCTAGTAAATACATACGACAATTTCAGAACTGTTAAACCATATACCTATAATTATACCACTGCAGGATTACTATTTGTGATCTGTTTCTCTTAGTTTTAGAGAATCCAAAAGATTTTGTTTACGCTGGCTGAGCTAAGATGGTGGAATAGACAGATGCTCCCGGCGAACCCTCTATACAACAAAGACCCAAAAAAAAAAAAAGTGAAACGAGTATATTTATGACAAGCTAGAAGCCCTAGCATCAAAGGCAAGCTTAGAAAAAGAACAGAAGGGAAGGGGGAAGAAGAGACAGTACAGAAGCAGAGAGGAATTACTGGGCCTGAATCTCGGAAAACCCTCAGGCATCATTCCGGAGTGGCGGCAGCGGGTTGGTACTAGCATTTTGCCACAGTTTCCTTAGGGAGAAGCAGCCAGCCACACAGCCTACTCATACGTTTGGAACCAGAGAAGAATGGCGCTCTCAGCAAAAGTTAAGTACTTCCGTATGTTTTACCACGCCCCCCACTCATAAGCCAGCTTCAGCACCTGGATTCCCTGGGCCTGAGATAGGCACCGTTGAGTGCCTAGAACCATCCTGCCAGCCATGGAGAAGGAAAAAATTTGCAATTGGGGGAAAAGATAATTTGCCAGTTCCACTAACCAGGGGAGCTCAGCACAGAAGTGGCTCCTGTCCAGGCATAAACAGTCCATGGATTTTGAACACACTTCCCCTCTGCATGGACCTGTGTGGGCCTATTTCAGGAGGCTAGACCCTTGTTGGCAGACTCTAACCATTACAGCTGTGCAGCAGAGAGGTGGGTGATGTTTGGCATTGATTTGCCCATTAAACAGGGTCCTTACCTACCCACATGATGGGCCTAAGGACTGATAGCTCCACTCAGGTCACCGAGCCACCCACTACCAGGTTCCAAGGATAACTAGTACCTCCCAGTCTTTACAACCAAATTATTAGGAGCCCATGGTCTGTCTGAAGAGCCCACCCTACGCACTCTAGGGAACAGGGATGCACTTTTCTCAGAGACACTCGGGGGTCAGTTCTCAGCCCCATGCCTTGGTCAGAGTGTGACCCCCTGCTGCAATCAGATATTGGTATATACACCAATTACCACTGCCCCTCTAAGACTGTAGGACACTGCCTGTACCACACACTTCATGATCAGCTACCTGGACACCTGAGCTGAATCCATACAAGAAAAGTGAATGGACTCCTAGAATGATATAACTGATAACAGCTCTTTCCATCTGAGGACAGGACGACAGCGTTCCAAAGGTGAAAATAATCAAGCTAGCTCACTCAGCCAACCCATTTGGGCATATCAAAACCAAACAAAACAAAGCAAGAGGCTACAACAGAGTAAGCAGGCATAAACTAATATAATAACTTATAGATGGCTCAGAGACAACAGTCAATATCAAGTCACATAAAGAAACAGACCATGATCAACTCAATAAGCTCTCCAAACAAAGAATCCAGGGATCTTCTAGATAAAAGTGCATTCCTGGAATTACCAGAGGCAGAATACAAAAGATTAATATACAGAACTCTTCAAGACATCAGGAAGGAAATGAGACAATACACAGAACATGCCAAGAAACACACAGATAAAGCAGTTGAATAAATTTAAAAGATTGTTCAGAAACATAATGAAAAATTTAATAAGCTGGAAAAATCCATAGACAGACAGCAATCAGAAATTCAGAAGATTAACAATAAAATTATAGACTTACACAACTCAACAGAAAATCAGAGGAGCAGAATTGAGCAAGTAGAAGCCATAATTTCTCAACTTGAACATAAATCACTTGGCAGTAACATATTTGAAGAAAAACCGGATAA
This sequence comes from Loxodonta africana, assembly GCF_030014295.1. Taxonomy (NCBI): domain Eukaryota; kingdom Metazoa; phylum Chordata; class Mammalia; order Proboscidea; family Elephantidae; genus Loxodonta; species Loxodonta africana. The sequence goes on along the minus strand of NW_026975207.1, from coordinate 605,672 downwards.
AAGAATTTTAAAAAATGAAGAAGCTTTAAGAATCATGTGGGACTCTATCAAGAGAAATAACCTGCGAGGGACTGGAGAACAAGAACAGGGAGGGATAACAGAAAATACGGAGAGAACTGTTGATTTGTTGGCAGAAAACTTGCCTGATATTGTGAAAGATGAGAAGATATCTATCTAAGATGCTCATCGAACTCCACATAAGGTAGATGTTAAAAGATAGTCACCAAGACATATTATAATCATCCCTGCCAAAACCAAAGATAGAGTATTTTTATATACAAAAAGTCACCTACAAAGGAGAGTCAATAAGAATAATCTCAGACTACTATGCAGAAACCATGCAGGCAAGAAGGCAATGGGATGACTTTTTAAAAAAAATTGAAGGAAAAAAATTGCCAACCAAGAATCATATATCCAGCAAAACTGTCTCTTAAATATGAAGGGGAAATTAGGACATATCCAGATAAACAGAAGTTTAGGGAATTCATAAAAACCAACCAAAACCACAAGAAATACTAAAGGAAGTTCTTTTGTTAGAAAATCAATAATATCAGGCATCAACCCAAGACTAGAACACTGGGCAGAGCAATCAGAAGTCAACCCAGACAGGGAAATAAAAAAAAAAAAAAAGCAAGATAAAAAAACCCTCAACATTAAAACAGTAAGAGGGACTAAGAAATGTAATCATAGATCTTCCATATGGACAGGAAGATATGGCGATACAAAGATGTGAAAGTAAGGTTTAAATTTAGAAAACTAGGGGTAAATTTAATCTGTATGCTGAACAAATAATCCGAGAAGCTGGACTATATGAAGAAGAACGGGGCATCAGGATTGAAGGAAGACTTCTTAACAACCTGCGTTATGCACATGATACAACCTTGCTTGCTGAAAGTGAAGAGGACTTGAAGCACTTACTAATGAATATCAAAGACCACAGACTTCAGTATGGATTACACCTCAACATAAAGAAAACAAAAATGCTCACAACTGGACCAAAGAGCAACATCATGATAAATGGAGAAAAGATTGAAGTTGTCATGGATTTCATTTTACTTGGATCCACAATCAACACCCACGGAAGCAGCAGTGGAGAAATCAAAACACGCATTGTATTGGGCAAATCTGCTGCAAAGGACCTCTTCAAAGTGTTGAAGAGCAAAGATGTCACCCTGAAGACTAAGGTGCGCCTGACCCAAGCCATGGTATTTTCAATCACATGATATGGATGTGAAAGCTGGACAATGAATAAGGAAGACCGAAGAACAGTTGACGCCTTTGAATTGTGGTGTTGGCGAAGAATATTGAATATACCATGGACTGCCAAAAGAACGAACACATCTGTCTTGGAAGAAGTGTGGCCAGAATGCTCCTTAGAGGCAAGAATGGTGAGACTGCGTCTTACAAACTTTGCACATGTTGTCAGGAGGGATGAGTCCCTGGAGAAGGACGTCATGCTTGGCAGACTACCGGGTCAGCAGAAAAGAGTAAGACCCTCAAAAAGGTGCATTGACACAGTGGTTGTAACAATGAGCTCAAGCATAACGACGAACGTAAGGATGGCGCAGGACCGGGCAGTGTTTTGTTCTGTTGTGCATAGGGTCTCTATGAGTAGGAACCGACTCGACGGCACCTAACAACAACAACAGGGGTAAATAATAAGGTAACCAAAAGGAGACAAAGTATTCTACTCATCAAAATAAAATACAAGAAAAAAATACTCAGCAGAAACAAAATCAACAACAATGAATATGAGGAAAGGACTATGTATAATCTACTCAGCACATAAAATTAAGTCGGAAAAAGAAACTGTTAACAACACACACAAAAAGACATCAAAATGATAACACTAAATTCATACATATCCGTAATCACACTGAATGTAAATGGACTAAATGTACCAATAAAGAGACAGAGAGTGGCAGAATGGATTAAAAAACACGATCTGTCTATATGTTGCCTACAAGAGACACCTTAGACTTCGAGACACAAACAAACTAAAACTCAAAAGATGGAAAAAATATATCAAGCAAACAACAATCAAAAAAGAGCAGGAGTGGCAATGTTAATTTCTGACAAATAGGCTTTAAAGTTAAGTCCATCATAAAGGATAAGGAAGGACACTATATAGTGATTAAAGGCACAGTATACCAAGAAGATATAACCATATTTAATGTTCATGTACGCAACGATAGGGCTAAAAGATACATAAAACAAACTCTATCAGCATTGAAAAGGGAGATAGACAGCTCCACAATAATAGTAGGAGACTTCAACACATCACTTTCAGGAAAGGGCAGGACATCCAGAACGAAGATCAATAAAGACGCGGAAGATTTAAATGCCACAATCAACCAACATGGCCTCATAGACCTACAGCAAACAAGTATACTTTCTTTTCTAGTGCACATGGAACGTTCTCTGGAATAGACCACATATTAGGTCATAAAGCAAGCCTTAGCAGAATCCAAAACATGTAAATATTACAAAGCATCTTCTCTGACCATAAGGCTATAAAAGTGGAAATCAATAACAGAAAAAACAGGGAAAACAAATCAAACTCTTGGAAACTGGACAATACCCTGCTCAAAGAAGATTGGATTATAGAAGACATTAAGGGTGGAATAAAGGAATACATAGAATTCAATGAGAATGAAAACACTTCCTATCAGAAACTTTGGGACACAGTGGAAGCAGTGCTCAGAGGTCCATTTATATCAATAAATACACACATACAAAAAAGAAGAAAGGGCCAAAATCTAAGAATTATCCCTACAACTTGAATAAATATAAAGAAAACAACAAAAGAAACCCTCAGGCACCAGAAGAAAACATTTAATAAAAATTAGAGCTGAACTAAATGAAATAGAAAACAGAAAAACAATTGAAAGAATTAACAAGACCAAAAGCTGGTTCTTTGAAAAAATCAAAAAATTGATAAACCATAGGCCAAACTCACAAAAGAAAAACAAGAGAGGAAACAAATAACCCGAATAAGAATTGAGATGGGTGATATTACAACAGACCCAACTGAAATTAAAAGAATCCTATCAGATTACTATGAAAAATTGTACTCTAACAAATTGGAAAACCTAGAAGAAATGGATGAATTCCTAGAAACACACTATCTACTTAAACTAACACAAACACAGGTAGGACAGCTAAATTGACAGATAACAAAAGAAGAGATTGAAAAGATAATCAAAAAACTCCCAACAAAAAAAGTCCTGGCTCTGACAGCTTCACTGCACGGTTCTACTAGACTTTCAGAGAAGAGGTAACTCCACTACTAGTAAAGGTATTTCAGACCATAGAAGAGGACGGAATACTCCCAAACTCATTCTATGAAGCTGGCATATCCCTGATACCAAAACGAGCTGAAGACACCACAAAAAAAGAAAATTACAGACCTATGTTCCACATGAACTGATACGCAACAATCCTCAACAAAATTCTAGCCAATAGAATTCAACAACATGTCAAAAAAATAATTCACCATGACCAAGTGGGATTCATACCAGGTGTGCAGGGATGGTTCAACATTAGAAAAACAATTAATGTAATCCACCACATAAATAAATAAAAGACAAGAATCACATGATTTTACCAACTGATGCAGAAAAGGCATTTGACAAATTCAACACCCATTCAGGATAAAAACTCTCAGCAAAACAGAAAAAGAAGGGAAATTCCTCAACATAATAAAGGGCATTTATACAAAGCCAACAGCCAACGTCCTCCTAAATGGAGAGAGCCTGAAAGCATTCCCATTGAGATAGGGAACCACACAAGGATACCCTTTATCACCGCTGTTATTCAACATTGTGCTGGAGGTCCTAGCCAGAGCAATTAGGCTAGATAAAGAAACAAAGGGCATCCAGATTGGCACGGAAGAAGAAAAATTATATATATATATATATTTTTTTTTTTGCAGACGACATGATCTTATACACAGAAAACCCTAAGGAATCCTCCAGAAAACTACTGAAACTAATAGAAGAGTTCAGCAGACTATTGGGATATAAGATAAACATACAAAAATCAGAGGGTTAGGGTTTTAGGGTTAGCGTTATGGTTAAGGGTTAAGGGTTAGGTTTAGGGTCAGGGGTCGGGGTCGGGGTCGGGGTTGGGTTACGGTTAGGGGTTAGGGTTAGGGTTTAGGGTTAGGGTTAGTGTCAGGGTTTAGGGTCAGAGTTCGGGTTTAGGATTGGGGCCAGGGTAGTGGTCAGGTTTAGGGTTAGGGTTAGCGTTGGGTTGGGATGGGTTGGGTTCGGTTAGGGTTAGGGTTTCGGGTTTCAGGTTGGGGTTGGGCTTGGGGTTGGGTTAGGGTTAGGGTTAGGGTCAGGGTTTTACGGTTAGGGTTAGGGTTATGGTTAGGGTCAGGGTTACGGGTTAAGGGTTAGGGTCAGGGCCACGGTCAGTGTGGGGGTTCGGGGTCGGGTTAGGGTTGGGTTTGGGGTTGGGTTTGGGGTTGGGGTTGGGGATTAGGATTGGGGTTAGGGTTGGGGTTAGGGCTGCGGTTAAGTTTGTGGTTGGATTGGGGTTAGGGTCAGGGTTAGGTTTGGGGTTGGGGTTGGGGTTACGTTTGCGGTTAGGGTTACAGTTGTTAGGGTTAGGGTTTAGGGTTAGGGTTAGGATTAGGGTTTAGGTTGAGGGTGAGGGTTAGGGTTTGGGGTTGTGGTTGGGATTAGGGGTTCGGGTTCGGGTTTTGGGTTCGGGATCGGGTTTAGGGTTAGGGTTTAGGGGTAGGGTTTAGGGTTAGGGTTTAGGGTTAGGGTTAGGTTTTAGGATTAGCTTTAGGGTTCAGGTTAGGATTAAAACCTCACAATACGGTGGCGTCTCGAGGCTTCGTGTGACGCAGTTCAGCAACTGAGGGCGTCACCTGCGCAGTCCACCGCCTCTCATACCGCACCGTACAGAGTATTCAGCGTTGGTTTTTATCCTAACATCGCTCCTTCTTTCACCTTGAGTTACTACTTCATCCTCCAAAAAATAACTATATAGATAAAATAGACATGCATATCTATCTAGACATAACTGACCCCGGCTCACAAATACTAATTCCCACAATATCGTACCTAAAACAGCAGAAACTTTGACCAAATCAGCGACTACAAAAAGCCCAGCGGCCAAGAAAACAACACCAGACAGACCGCGGAACCACGCGTTTCCAAGCGTCCTTGTAATCGGGTGATCGCCACATCTCTCCCCACAGTGCTTTATCAGGTTCCGAAGGGAGGTTCGCATAGCTTCTTTAACCTTGTAGTTGCATCGACACACGTAAGCACGGCTTGCGAAAAATGTTTCTGTAGGTATGTGTAACTCCAGGGATATCGTTTTCAAAATAACCTACGTCTGCTGGAACGCATCGGCGACGTTTCTGGACAGTCGTTTTGGTGTGGCCCTCTGACAGTGTCACCCGGTTGGGTCCGCTTCTCCACGACCCCCATCCCGTGACTTCACTGGGAAAAGCAGGTCAACCCCTTTAGGTAGTCACGTAGGCGCGCAGTCGGCCCGGGATAAATTTGCTCTCCTGGACCCACTGAGTTTGTCGCGGACTCATTCCCGGACTCACCTCCCTGACCCGCCTTTAGCTGCCGCCCAGGCTCCGGGCCCGCCTCCTTGCCGCCCGCGGCCGCCAGAGGGCGCAGCCTCCCCTCGAGAGCGCGGCC